>NC_068307.1:5145000-5478750 GCF_025860055.1 Xyrauchen texanus | reverse complement strand
GAACCTGCATTCCCAGCAACACGTGCATTAACCACGGCACCACCTCTAACACAGTGTTTTTAATACACAGAATGTAATATTACAACAGGAGTCCACTACATAACTCATATTTGGGAAATGAGAGCATGTATATAGTGTTTTTCTGCTTTTACAAGCATTATCCTTTGTAATTAATTACCCTCTGGGGAATAAATAAGGGCCAAATATCTATCCCTATAAAACTATAAGATTAAAGCTATCTCTATTATAAGTACTTGGACTTCAGGCCAGCAGGATTGCGCAGATCTTGACTAATGGGTCAAAAGGCCTTCGACGGGGGGAGGCAAACAATAGCTCACAGTTTGATGAATATTGAGCAAATCAATTGGCAATGACAGATTCCACCACTGAAAATAACACAAACTAAGAGTGTGTTATAGAACAGAACAGAACAGAATAGAAGAGAACATAATAGAATAGAAGAGAACAGAATAGAATAGAACAGAAGAGAAGAAAATAGAATAGAATAGAACAGGATAGAATCGAATAGAAATAGAATAGAACAGAATAGAAATAGAATAGAACAGAACAGAAGAGAATAGAAATAGAATAGTATAGAACAGAAGAGAATAGATGTAGAATAGAACAGAATATAACAGAATAGAATAGAGCAGAAGAGAAGAAAATAGAATATAATAGAACAGAATAAAATAGAATTGAAATAGAATAGAACAGAATAGAAATAGAATAGAACAGAAGAGAATAGAAGAGAACAGAGTAGAATAGAAGAGAACAGAATAGAATAGAACAGAGGAGAAGAAAATAGAATAGAACAGAATAGAAATAGAATAGAACAGAATAGAATAGAAATCAAATAGAACAGAATAGATCAGAATAGAACAGAACAGAAGAGAATAGAAATAGAATAGTATAGAACAGAATAGAATAGAACAGAACAGAAGAGAATAGAAGAGAATGGAATAGAATAGAAGAGAACAGAATAGAATAGAACAGAAGAGAAGAAAATAGAATAGAACACAAGAACAGAAGAGAATAGAAATAGAATAGAATAGTATAGAACAGAATAGAATAGAACAGAAGAGAATAGAATAGAAATAGAATAGAATAGAACAGAACAGAAGAGAGTAGAATAGAAATAGAATAGAATAGAACAGAACAGAAGAGAATAGAACAGAAGTGAATAGAATAGAAATAGAATAGAACAGAACAGAAGAGAATAGAACAGAAGTGAATAGAATAGAATAGAACTAGAATAGAACAGAAGTGAATAGAATAGAATAGAACAGAGAATAGAACAGAAGTGAATAGAATAGAATAGAACAGACTAGAATAGAATAGAAGTGAATAGAATAGAATAGAACAGAACAGAAGAGAATAGAACAGAAGTGAATAGAATAGAATAGAATAGAGTAGTCTTAATCAGGGGTGTGAAAAGTGTAAACGAATTGTGGTAACTCTAAAATCAAGTTCTATTTGTAAACAATAATGCTCTAGATATCATTAACTATTAATGAAATATTACTTTTTTACAGAATTTATTAATCTTCGTTAATTTGCCAAAATATTTTGTTTTGTTTGTTCTTAGTTTCATAATGCATTCAACAATAACTACTGTTAACAACTTTAAATGTTGAAAATGTATTAGTGTAAATTTAAATAAGAATGAACAAAATTAATAAATGCCATAAAAGTACTGTTCATTGTTAGTTCATGTTAACTCATTTAGTTAAATAATGTTAACAAGAACAAACATATTGTAATGTGTTGCTGAAAAGTTGTAGTTGATGTAACCTAAAACTGACTTTCAAGTCAGTTAATTCAAATAAAAGGTTTCCACATAATTGTAAGTATCTTAGCTCAAGAAATAAACAGATAAAATCAAGCAACAGATTATTATCATTTATTTATTTTTTCACTTTGATGCACAAATGTTATAAAGCAACCTGTTTAATCACAGTTTTTGGTAAATCTTCATAATAAGGTTCCATTTGTTAACATTAGTTAACATGAAATAACAATGAACAATACTTTTAAAGCATTTATTAATCTTGGTTAATGTTAATTTCAACATATACTAATACAAGTTGTATATGTTGACATTAGTTAATCTACAATGAATTAACCTGAACTAATAATGAACAATCGTAACTGTATTAACTAACATTAACAAAGATTAATAAAAACTGTAAACAAATATATTGTTCATTGTTAGTTAATGATACCTAATGCATTATAGTGTTAACAAATGCAACTTTGTTATAAAGTGCTACCAAGTTTTCTCAAGTTAACGACTTTATGCCAAGACTACAATAAAAAATGGGGGCAACTGTAAGTAAAAGTGTACAATAGAATAGAGAATATACTGTAAATAAAAAACAAACAAAACTACTCTACAGTGACTATAAAAAAGTTATTGAGTTGCATATTGAATGTTAATTAGTGACTAGTAACTCTCAGATCAAGACTTTATCACAGAGTTTGTGAAATATTGCAGCTGTTAGTGACAGAGAGCAGATGACTAATCCTAACATGCCCAGACTATTGACTCACAGAATGGACCATTAATAGAGTTCTTGGCCTCATGAACTTTGTATCCAAAAGGATCCATGAAACTTCAATTAATGCACGAGTTTGATTAACATAAATAAACTGGACTTGGAAACTGAAGCAGCACTTAAAGAAGAAAGTTAAAGAAGAAATAATTCTGTAATTTACTATGTGCATTTCAGTGGAGATTATTTTAGCTTAGGCTTTAGTTTTTTTGGCCTGTTAAAAAGAATTACATTTATTTGGTATTTTAACAAGCATGGCAAATTTAGAGTACATTTGTAAATGTCATGCGTTGGCAATGAAGTAAGATGTAGGTGGTTTATTTTCAATATTAAATGAATAAGTTATGTTGATTTAGCATCTAATCTTGTTGACAGGAAAAACTGACTTTACACTTCAACTTTGTTCAACGTTTTGGCCCAGTGGAAGCATTATAATGACCTTTTTTAGGAGCTTCGTCTTTGACAAGATGGTTTTTGCTTCTTTCTGGGCTCCAATAACCAGGCTATCATAAGCAACATGGAATTTTAAGCAATTTTTGGTTAATTTATGGATGAAGCAAAAATGTATTAACATACTAATTTGAAACATGACAAATAATAAATCAGTCAAATCAATGCCAAGTGACAGTGCAATTACTGTTCACTGTTTGTTATTTTAAGAAGGAAAGGCCTATCAAAGATTCTAATAAAACACTTTATTTGTTAATACTATTTAAACATGCATAAATTAATAAACAGGGATATTTTTATTGCCAATTTTACAACCAAATCTACAGTATCTACAGTGTATTGCAAGGTAATAATCATACTTCCTGATGGATTAAACAACATATTAATTGGATGAAAGGATTTCTAATAGGGTCCAAAGGAATATTTTATTGTTATTTATAAACTGTAAGATTTGAGAGATTGAAAACACAGTTATAAAGTAATTATAGACCATAAAGTGAAACAACGAAAAGTCGTTATAAAAGTATGAGGTGGCAAAATCATACTTGTTGACTTGTAAACTCCCCATAGAGAAATATAAATGATCCAATGATCGATCGTTTTACCTTTTTTCCCTAAGTTTAGAAATCGACTTTTCCAACATAACTTGTTAACTGTCCTCTTCTCATGGCCATCTGTGGAAAAGCACACAGTTTTATAGTTTTAGAGAAGAACGTCATGACATTTAAAAGTAATTTCAATGCCGTTAGGTACTAATATATTGACGCACTAGTTCCTCAGGCTGTCTATTTGATGTATAGCTGATCCTATAAATTTGGGAGACCTTTTCTTATCTGTCAGAATGTTTTTAATGAGCTCACGTTGTCAACTGAAGTTGTAAAAGAGGCAATCATCCGTGAGAGGGGGCAGACCAGAATACATTAAAGTGGGTGGTCATATACTGTGCATATGCCAAAAACCTTTGTTTTTGTCTTTCTAGCACGTTCTGGCAAATTTGTTGCTGAGAATGAGGATATAATTTAGTGGGCCTCAGGATCAGCAAAAAAAGGATGAAAGTAAATAGAAATGTTCTTAAAATCAAGTATTGTAATTTAAGCGAATTTACACTAACATACCACAGAGTTTGATTGGACACGCATTCCTTAACATCCACAAAAGAAGATATTAGATATTAGCCCCATTGTTTTTATATCATAACTTTGCACAATAATATGATTAGTTGCATTTTACTACTTGCATTTAGCATTATTTTTCCGTGCTGTCCGTGACTCTATCAGCACAAATCTGAAACACATTTTTGGGCCGTGAGCCGTGACCAGTGCACCCCTTACAACCATTGTATCTTTTGACTTTATTTAACTTTATGACCCAATTACTGTACACTTTTCTATACAGTGCAAGTGAATGGTGGCCAGAATTTGAAAGTCCAAAAAGCACATAAACAACAACATCAATTTACATTTATATAGCCCTTTTCTAGGCACTCAAAGCGCTTTACATTGTATAGGGGGAATCTCCTCAACCACCACCAGTGTGCAGCATCCACCTGGATGATGCGACGGCAGCCATAGTGCACCAGAACACCCACCACACACCACACACCACACACCACACACCAGCTATTGGTGGAGAGGAGATGGTAGAGTGATGTAGCCAATTCAAGATTGGAGATTATTAGGAGGCCATGATAGATAGGGGCCAATGGGGGAATTTGGCTAGGACACCGGGGTTAAACCCCTACTCTTTACAAGAAGTGCCCTAGGGATTTTTTTTAATGACCACAGAGAGTCAGGACCTCAGTTTAACATCCCATCCGAAAGATGGTGCTTTTTTTACAGTATAGTGTCCCCGTCACTATACTGGGGCATTAGGACCCACACAGACCACAGGGTGAGCACCCCCTACTGGCCTCCCTAATACCACTTCCAGCAGCAACCTTGGTTTTCCCCAGGAGGTCTCCCATCCAGGTACTGGCCAGGCTCAACCCTGCTTAGCTTTAGTGGGCAACCAGGCAATAGCTGCAGGGTGATATGGCTACCTAAAGGCAGCGTAAAGTAATCCATACGACTCCATGTACTTTTATGACGCCTTTATAAGCTTTTTGGACTTTCAAAGTTCTGGCCACCATTCACTTGCATTGTATGGACCTACAGAGCTGAGATATTCTTCTAAAAATCTTCATTTGTGTTCAGCTGAAGGAAGAAATGAGGGGGAGTAAACAATGACTGAATTATAATTTTTGGGTGAACTATACCTTTAATATTCCAGATTCCCATATTTCAATCTTGCTCACATAGGAGACTACACGCAATTACAAAATGCATTTTTTTATATGGCAGCCCTCCTTTTGAACTGACATAAACTTATATAATTGTATCTTTTTATCTGTGAGCATTAAACCTTTTGGCCCAGAATTTTACAGTAGTTACATTTTTTTGTGACAATTGTAACATACTCCCTGACTATACTGAAAGCCTGATGAAGCAGAGCTAGTTGAAGTCAAAGTAGGTTTATTGTGACTTTGCACAGGTGATTTTGCATCATAAAGGCTTTGACTTTTCCTTATCTGTTTGAAAATCTCCCTCATATATTTTTTATCCTGATTTCAACATCATAATGCCATCATCAAAACGTTTTCTAGACCTACCGTCGATTCATAACAAACTTATAGAACACATAAGTTTGTGGTAAGATTTATCTCTGCTATGACAACAGTGTACAACTAAGAGTTAAGATAAAGGCAATACAGGGCTTACTCATGGGAGAATTTGTTCCAGTGATTGAAGCATTTAACGCAAGGCCATGGTGGAGATGCACTCTGACAAGTGAGGTTTAGAAAGGCCAAGCATGACCAGGGAAGCTTTTACTGGGATATGAAAGACAACAGCACCTCAGTGTCAGGTTGGTTGGTAGCAGTCAAGTGATGCAAAACAAAAACACAGTACGTGCTGTGAATATTTGTGGGGAAATGAATACACTTGTGACTACTCACATGATAAGGTATTGTCTATTTGGACAATGAAATATATCCTGAAATGGTGTATGATAAAGCATTTAGCCACAAGAATCTCTGCACAACAATTTTACTACTGTTAATTTCAATAATCACAATTAGCTATTCTTAAAAGTAGAAACGTTAATGGGTGCCCTTACAAAAAATATAAACTAGCCGCAAGTTTGCAGCTCGTTATTTTCACATGTAAATGTGCTTTTGATTTGCTGCAAATGTTTGCAGCTCTTCACCGGAAGTGGTGAACCTCCGGCAAACCTTTGACAACAATGGACAATTTGCCTCAAGTTTGCAGCAAAGCTAATTTGCATATAAAAATTATCAGTGGCGAAGTTTGCACAGATTTTCACAAGGGTGTTTATGGTTGCCAGGCAATTAATTAATCTATCAAATAAATTTGACTTGACAGATAAATATTTGCGTCTTTGTGTGTATTTGCACACTCTCTCTCTCTCTCTCTCTCTCTCTCAGTCAGCACTCATTGAATTTCACATTTTACTCCGACACATATGCTGCCCTCTTATGGTAGACTATACCAACTCTATAATTGTTCAATGAATTACTAAATTGCAATGTCTTCAACATAAGGCTCTGCATAATGTTTAGCTGAATAAATTGCTGCATGCAGAATGTATTAACAACTTCCTTTCATTTCCAAACAAATCAAGAAAATCACGAGCACTTAAGTAATCTAGTCCTCTAGTCCTCCAGTTCAAAAAGATTTGAATCACATATAGCTGTTCTATCCACTTCCTTGTCAGAAAAGGTCTTCTGAAGGTATCCTTTAATCTTTTAAACATCCATAAAATATTTCATTGTCAATGTGCACACACATAACCTATACATGTGCACATTGAAGCTGTCAAAGATGGTCAAAACAGCAATTCCTCACATTGTGTTCCATGCACCCATCATGTAATATGCACACACAAAACATGTACAGATATTTAAATACAGCTGAACACATACCTACATTATAGCCTACAAACAACACTGTTAAGTGGTAATATGCGGTTACTTCCCGATTTCCCGTTGCATCACGGTCTTCATTTAAACGTTTTCAATATATATCGGTTCTTAAATCCCAATATCGATCTTTTACTCTATGCACAACGCTCCACTCCACATGATTCTTCAAAGTAGAAAAGTTAATGGGTGCCCTTACAAAAAATATAAACTAGCCGCAAGTTTGCCACTTGTTATTTTCACATGCAGATGTGCTTTTGATTCGCTGCAAATGTTTGCTGCTCTTCACCGGAAGTGGTGAACCTCCAGCAAACCTTTGGAAACAATGGACAATTTGCCACAAGTTTGCAGCAAAGCTAATTTGCATATGAAAATGATCAGTGGCGAATTTGTGGCAAGTTTGCACAGATTTTCGTAAGGGTGTTAATGGTTGCCAGGCAGCGTCACATCTTGCAACATTAAAGGAATAATCTGGGTTCAACAAGTTAAACTCAATCAACAGCATTTGTGGCATAATGTTGGTAACCACAAAAATGTATTTTGACTTGTCCCTACTTTTCATAATTTTTTTTTTTTTTTTTTTAAATCAAGGTTTCAGTGTGGTACTTACAATGGAAATGAATGGAGCCACTGATTCGGAAGTACAGCCACAAGGCATAAACCATATGCATGATTTTAGTGTGATAAAATCACCTACTAACATTTTCTCTATAAAGTTATATCCAATTTTAAAATTTTTATTACAACAATTTTGTTGCTTTTTAAAAAATCGTAAGCTTCACATTTCCACTTTTAAACCCTCCAAAAATTGCCCACATTCACTTCCAATATAAGTGCCTCACTGTAACCTCTATTCTTTTTATTCAAATGAGCTTAACTTGTGTTGAACCCATAATATTCCTTTAATACAGAATTCAATAGATGTGCTTTTACAGGTGTATATCTCTATTTTACAACTGATTTGAATGTGCATGGCTCATCCAGTCTGAATTTAGAGTCAGAACTATCCATTATATAATTTCATATTTTATCCATTTTATAATAAAACTATTTGTAATTAACATATATACGTATATACACTCTGTGCGCACTTTATTAGGACCACTATGGTCCTAATAAAATGCCTGGCGTGGTCTTCTGCTGTTGTAGCCCATCCGCCTAAAGGTTTGACATGTTGTGCATTTTGAGATGCTATTTTGCTCATTACAATTGAACAGAGCGGTTAACTGAGTTAACCATTCTCTGTTGACCTCGCTCATCAACAAGGCATTTCAATCCACAGAACTGTCGCTCACTGGATTTAGTTTTTTTTGGAACCATTCTGAGTAAACTCTAGAGACAGTTCTGCAGCCCGTCTGGCACCAACAATCATACCATGGTCGAAATCACAGATTTTTCCCCATTCTGATGGTTGATGTGAACATTAACTTACGCTTCTGACCACCCTTTGTGGTATAAAATTCCATAACCTATTTCTAACACTGTATGGAAAAAGTTATCAGATAGAAAATAACTGTCTTTAAGATGCTGCTCAAAGAAGAGTGTAAAGTGCAATTTCATCTAATCTTATAATGTATTTTCTCCCATATATTATATCAAGATTATACATTTTATATAATCTTAGCTACAGCTAGACTTCCAGTTTTGAATAAGAAAAGTTTGGAGAGGCCAATGATTTGCTGATTCTCTCAACTTTCGTAAGCATGATTTGTTTCCTGGACTGGTAATTTCCATTATAAAATTTTAATTCAGTGTTGATGCTAAGATATTGTTACAATAGACATTGCTCTGCATTGTTCATTTAGCAGATATCTAATAAATTAATCTATCAAATAAATTTGACTTGGCAGATAAACATTTGTGTCTTTGAGAGCACTCTCTCTCTCTCTCTCTCTCTCTCTCTCTCTCTCTCTCTCTCTCTCTCTCTCTCTCTCTCTCTCTCTCTCTCTCTCTCTCTCTCTCCTTTCTGTCAGCACTCATTGAATTTCACATTTACTCTGACACATACGCTGCCCTCTTATGGTAGACTATACCAACTCTAACACCAACTGTTCAATGAATTACTAAATTGCAATGTCTTCAACATAAGCCTCTGCATAATGTTTGGCTGAATAAATTGCTGCATGCAGAATGTATTAACAACTTCCTTTCATTTCCAACAAATCAAGAAAATCACGAGCACTTAAGTAATCTAGTCCTCTAGTCCTCCAGTTCAAAAAGATTTGAATCACATATAGCTGTTCTATCCACTTCCTTGTCAGAAAAGGTCTTCTGAAGGTATCCTTTAATCTTTTAAACATCCATAAAATATTTCATTGTCAATGTGCACACACATAACCTATACATGTGCACATTGAAGCTGTCAAAGATGGTCAAAACAGCAATTCCTCACATTGTGTCCCATACACCCATCATGTAATATGCACACACAAAACATGTACAGATATTTAAATACAGCTGAACACATACCTACATTATAGCCTACAAACAACACTGTTAAGTGGTAATATGCGGTTACTTCCCGATTTCCCGTTGCATCACGGTCTTCATTTAAACGATTTCGATATATATCAGTTCTTAAATCCCAATATCGATCTTTTACTCTATGCACAACGCTCCACTACAATGGGAGTAAATCATTTGCATTTGCAACCAAATTTTGCGCTATGTGACTAAAATGTTCTATATTTGGCAACTGGCTGGTAAATGTTCCGAAAACTTGTTCCGTGTGTGTCCAAAGACGAGATCCACGTAAATGATTTGTCATTGAATAATGTTCCTTTTAATACACTTTCTGTTCTTTACAGTCAGCTGTTGATAAAAAAACAAAAATAAATAAATAAATATTTAATTGTAATCGGGCATAGCACAGTTGAGATAAAGCCATTTGAGCCACTCTCATTGACATGCGCTAATTTAAAGGAATTATTTACAGAAATGCCGGTTTTGTTAAAGAGACAGTACCGGTTTTATCGCTTGTTCAACAAATCAATGTAAATACCAGTAAATAGTACAAATGATGCAATTAAACAATACACACATAACAAAATACACTGAATGCAACATAATATCATATATATTGATTAAATACATTGATTTTTAGGACCAAAATGATAAAAAACGAATAAAATATGATTGGTAAATGTAATATTTTCGTAATGTACCTAGTTAGACAGTCCCCTGTATAATTAACAGCATTAGCTGGGAGAGAATTTCTTTCATATGTAAGAAAAAGGGACTTTATTACTGAAATATACCAATATGAATCGATATCAAATCGAGAGCTTGTGAATCATAATCAAATCGAATCGGGAAATCTGTATCAATACCAGACCATGTTACCATAAGTTACTATTTCTACTTGATCTGACCCTTTAGAAAAAGTAAACACTACAGTAATACTAATAGTTTCCACTACAACTACCATTGCAAGTGTAGATTTTTTTTTTTAATACCAATATTCCATAAGGATTTAATGGATTACACTGGTTTACATATTACACCTCTGGCCACACCTACTCAGTGATGCCACAAATACATGCCTAATATAGTGAAACTTGTAGAAAACCAACAAGTGAGACATTTTATGTGGTCCTCACTAGTAAAAAAAAGGCTCATAAATTGGCCAAATCATGTTTAGCTTTAAGTCTACTAGGATGCACAGGTTTCTGTGAGGGTTAGGGGAAATAAAATATATTTAGCCTTCTATGAAATCAATGGAAGTCTATGAATTGTCCTCACTATTATAGTAAAACAAGTGTGTGTGTTTGCGGGGGGTGAAAATAATATAATAATATAGAAGGTCTAAGGTGCCAGCTAAGGTGCCAACACTAATCACCATAGTTGTGACTTCAAACAAAACACAACTATTGATAACAAAACAACAACACTTATTAAACTAAGACTTCTATTAAGTCTGCATAAAAACATCTGTAATAGTTTATTTTTTGTACAATTTTGTGTTACAATTTTTAGGGGTGTTATTTTACTGTGTACAGGTTGTTGTTTTTTCATAAAAAATACACTGTTCAATCCTGGCAACATTATTCATTTAATATGTAACATTACATCAAAGCTTGATTTTTTCTCATTAGACAGACAAGTGAAGGCTAATGTGAGATGATAAAAACAGAGGTGTTGGCCTGAAACATTATGAACACTAACCATGTGACACAAACTAACATTTTCATGGGGGTTTTAAAATATAAATTTCAAACTGTCACTAGCTTTCACCAAAATGATATCATGATTTTAAATGTTCATTTTCCCCTAATGCTTTGCATACAACAGCTTTTTACCATAAAACCAGTGAGAGTAACATTTTTAATGGCAAACTACTGTATTTAAGAATCACAGTAGATTGCTGTAGGAATTTGGCTGTAAATTTACAGAATGTTTTTACAGTGTATGTATGTGTGGGTCTGTGGGTGTATGTACGTATGTGTATAATATTTTTTTATTATTATTATCTATGTCTTGCTGCTGTTTTTGTATTGATTGCGCTGGAAGCTTCTGTCACCAAGACAAATTCCTTGTATGTGTAATCATACTTTGCAATAAAACTCATTCTGATTCTAATTGAAGGTGTTCGATCAAAATAATTCAGGAAATACTTGTAAAATCAGTGTTTCTCTGCAAAACGTTTATGAAATATTCTGTAAATGTATTGTTTTTGCACTTTATTTGAATAAGGATATTTCACTAAAATGTTACAGTTTTTGTTTAGCAGCCGCTGCTGCCAGTCATTTGACCATTTTTTTACTCTTTTGTTTTTTACAGTGTAGGCTACACTAAAAATACAGAAATCCTCATGTCGTTTAAAGTGAAGAGCAATCCTAATACAGGTGCTTTCAAGCTGAATAGAAGTGGATTCAAGCAATGAAGGTTGTGAATTAGTTTGACCCAAAGGCGTATGGATAGATTGCGTAGTATTACATACTGTTTCTAGCCAAGCAACAAAGCAAGGAGAAAAAATATGGCTTTGTGCAGCCATTAGATTCATCAAATACATGTTGGATTAAGTCATTTTGACTTAGAGAGAACCTTAGTTGGTTCATACACTGTAAAAAGGTTGCTGTAAATTTTATTTTGTTTGTTGTTACTTTTTAGTAATTTTGCCAATCAAAGTCAACAATCTCTCTGATGAGAGATGCCTCAGGGAGATTCAGACTGACGCTTTTAAATAACAATTGGTGTTATGCTGCTTTTGAATTATTTAATGATGTACGAACCTCTGAATAAACTCCAGTTTACTGGCCGCCTCTTCCTGGTACTGCACATTGAATACATAGTAGCAGCCAAACAGGACAGCTAATGCTGATAAAAAAATCTGTTAGCTCTTGCGGCTTGATGATGACTCTGCCCTCCACAGTTATGGCATTCATGTTTTTGCTTGGAGAACAGAATCTCCTGTAACAAACACCATCACAGCAGATTTGCAGGCTATGTTCAGTATATGTGAAAAGCTTAAAGCTGGTGTTGTACAGACCCTCCATCTGATCATAATCTCAGCCATAGTATATATTTATATTTTATATTTATGCATTTGGCAGATGCTTTTATCCAAAGTGACTTACAGTGCACTTATTACTGGGACAATCCCCCTGGAGCAACCTGGAGTTATGTGCCTTGCTCAAGGATAAAATGGTGGTGGCTGTGGGGATCAAACCGGCAACCTTCTGATTAGCGGTTATGTGCTTTAGCCCACTACACCACCACCACTATAGGCTCCTCTATAAAGTGTATGCTTATATGTCACTATATGTTATATTTTGTGATACAATCCATAGACCAGCTCAAGTACGACTGCCTATCTTACAATTTACAGTTAAATTCTATAACAGGCTTATTACCTGTAAAAGTTTGATTTTTGAATGATGCAAATAAAATGGACCCTCAAATGCATGACACATGGTGGTGTAGTGGGCTAAAGGACATAACTGTTAAACAGAAGGATGCTGGTTGGATCCCCACAGCCACCACCATTGTTTCCTTGAGCAAGGCACTTCACTTCAGGTTGCTCCAGGGGGATTGTCCCTGTAATAAGGACTCTGTGAGTAGCTTTGGATAAAAGCATCTGCCAAATGCATTAATGTAAATGTCTAGAAACAGCTGTTCAAATTAGCATTAATACTTACATCCGCCAGAAGGAAGAGTGAATCCTCCCTCTCTCTCAAGTACATAATTGAGGTAATCATAGATGAAAGCTGCAAGGACAAGTTGGAAAACCAAGCCAAGCCAAGATTTAGCCAGGTTCCTATGTATTTTGATATGGTGGTAAAACCTGGAAAATATCAACCACGAAACATAATGTTATGAGAGGCTGCTGATTTAATGGTTTTAATATTAAAGTCAAATAACATTGGTTTAATCGTCAGATTCTTTATCTTATGTTTGTCTGCTTAATTTACCGTTACGACGGCAAACACCAGAAAAGACAAAAGACATGTCCAATCTGGGAATCGAACACAATCCAGACCACAACCTTGAAAATAAAAAAAACATGCACTTGAAAATACTGTCTCATAAATAATAATAATTAATAATAATAATATAATAATAATAAGTGTTAAACTCCTCCTGATTAGGTAACTTTAAAGTGGCAGAGCAACACACAAAATTTGTGTTTTATATAATAAAATATATAAAATATAATAATACAAACAATATACTAACCTTTACGATGAATCACCGTTGTAAATTTTCATTCTCAGTTGTCCTTTATCTCACTTTCACCAAACAGTATGGAAAACATTTTTTGTGGGCAAGTTCACTACTGTAAATGGATTTACAGTACAGAATAATTACTGTAGAATTACAATAGTTACCATATATTTTCCTAAATTAGGTGTTTACAGTAATGTACTACATACACAGTTTACAGTATCTTGCTGTACGTATTACAGTACAGTACCGTTCAAATGACAAAAATCAGTGTACAAGCATTTTCTTAACAGTGTAAATATGAAACATTTCCATTGGAATTAATTGGGACCAGATAACAGAAGCAGTGTACTGAAGTAAGCTTGCATTTGAAAAATAACAGACTTGATCATGGAGACGGACACGGACGCGCGCACTTCTATAGCCTACTGAGCGCGCACACCGAGCCGTCATTAATATATCCAACTTCGCATCCTGGTGCATTGAAGCCACTTTAAAGCATGACATGCACAAACAATCAAAGGTGAACCTGTTTGATTTGTCGATGAAAGCCATGAGAAACGAAAACAGGGAAGGATAAAAGCCCGGCAGTTTTTCATCTCCTACGTGTATGGGGGGTGCGTACACCGCAAAGATCCATCATCCAAAGCAATTCAATCAAGGGACAGACATTGTTATGACTGTAAAGCACTTGTTATGGCTGCACGACAAACGGTGATTGTTTGCATAGATTGTTTTGACATAGCGTGATTTCGGATATCTGAACATCAAGGCAAGTTTGAATGTTAAAGGTAAGTTTCTGCATGGCGCATCGACGCGTGTGCATGGGGGACGCTGGAGAGGTGCGTGTTTTTCGCATTTTTAGAACTTTATAACACCGATGGCTCAAAGTAGCTATTAAGTATCTTTTGAAATTACATGCTGTGATGATTTAAAAAGAACCCTTCATGACGTTTAGTTAAATGTGTACGGGATTAATCAATGTATAGAATAAGCCATGGAGTCCTTTTGAAAAGGACTTTTGAGTGTCATGTTTAAAGATATTTGATGGCGTTTTTCAAGTCTAATATTAAATAATGACACTTAAAGGAATATTCCGGGTTCAGTACACGCTCAATCGACAGCATTTGTGTCATAATAATGATAACCTCAAAAATAATTTTTGACTAGTCCCTCCTTTTCTTTAAAAAAAAAGGCAATCATCTGGGTTACAGTGAGGCACTTACAATTTAAGTGAAAGGGGCCAATCCGTAAACGTTAAAATACTCACTGTTTCAAAATTATTGCCACAAAATGAAAACAATATGTGCGTTAACATTTTAGGGTGATAAAATAACTTACCAACATTTTCTGTGTAAAGTTATAGCCAATTTTTCAACTTTGTTGCCATGACGACGTAATACTGTAAACCCTCAAATAATGAGTTTTAACAGAAGTGCTTTTATAAAATTATAAGCTTCACATTTCTGTATTTAAACAATCCAAAAATTGGCCCCATTCACTTCCATTGTAAGTGCCTCACTGTTACCTCGATTTTTGCTTCTTCTTCTTTTTTATTTTTAAAGAAATGGAGAAACGTGTCAAAATAAATGTTTGTGGTAATCAGCATTATGCCACAAATGCTGTCGATTAAGTCAAACTTGTATTGAACCTTGTATTGGGTATTCCTTTAAGATTTTTGTAACTGAATGAAAAGCTTAAAGGAATATTTTGGGTTCAATAAAAGTTTGGCTTAATCAACAGCATTTGTAGCATAATGATAAACATTTTTATACTTACAGTACGATGAAAGTGAATGGGGCCAATTTATGGCTGCTTTAAAGACAGAAATTTAAATTTTATAATTTTATGAAAGCACAAATTAATTATTCTGTTAAAGCTGTAAAATTTTCATTTGTTGCGGTCGTTATAGGGTTTATAGCCGTACAGTATCATTATTGCATCAAAGTTGTAAAATTGCTTTCAGCTTTACACAGAAAAGGACAACAAGTGATTATTTTATTGTTTACAGATTGTCCACATTCACTTCCATTGTAAGAGTCTCACTGTATCCCTCGCTTTTTTTTTATTTTGAGAAAGGGAGGTATGAATCAAAATTAATTTGGTAATAATCAACATTATGCTGCAAATGCTGCCGACTGAGCTTAACTTGTATCGAACCCAGGATATTCCTTTAAGTCTATTACAAATATACTGCCCCGACAGAGCCCTTCTATCAAGGAAGCATACAAGGTTAGCATATCAATGCATAACACATCAGTCCCACTGACATTCTTTGGGCATTACACTGGTGAGGAGACAAGAGGCCAATTATTAATATTATTATTATTTTGAGGGGATGTCTATGAAGGAGATGCTTCAGTGTGCTCAATAAACTGCTTTTGTGAGGAAATTAATTGTTCTTTTAAGAGCAAAGAATAAAAAAATCCTACAGATATTTTGGTGGCAGGTAAAGACAAACTGTGTCTAATTGCTCAGGCTGATTAGAATCTGTTATGAGTTGATAAATCAAGGATCATCAAGGAAAAAATATGCAGTTTGTATTTCTGTAAACATACTGCCTTATGTGCCTCCACTCCTCTGATAGATACTTTATATTGTCCACGTCACCTTTAGATTGTGCTCAACTGTAATCTGTTTGACACAGGTCTCCATCATGCTGAATGTGAAGTCTGAGAGGTAACAGTCTCTAAGGCAGTGCTGATTTTAAAACTGACTGATTTAAGCATTTCACCTCATGGATTCGTACAATGGCTCTGACTTGCATTTGTGAGCCTGTAAATGGATCGGAACAAGACTACGTGTTCTGCAACAGCACAACATTCAACTTAACTGGCAATGAGAGTGGACAATGTCAACTTCAGCCTCTGGACAAAGTACTGTTTAGGCTTCTGGGCCCCAGAAAGTCTCCTTTCTTCTTCCCTGTAACCTTTACGTACATCCTCATCTTCGTCACAGGGGTTGTAGGAAACCTCCTCACTTGTACCGTGATCACTAAAGACAGGAAGATGCGGACACCTACCAACCTTAACCTCTTTAGCCTAGCCATCTCTGATTTGCTGGTGTTGTTGTTTGGGATGCCACTGGAGATCTATGAACTTTGGCAGAACTATCCCTTCCCTTTTGGTGAGAGCATCTGCTGCTTCAAGATCCTCTTATTTGAGACAGTTTGTTTTGCCTCTGTGCTCAATGTGACAGTTATGAGCATGGAGCGCTACATAGCTGTGGTTCACCCACTGAAAACCCGCTACACCTTAACAAACAAGCATGCTCAGCGGGTCATTTGTAGCGTTTGGGCAATGTCACTGCTCTGCGCCATTCCTAACACGTCACTCCATGGCTTACAGTACTATTACCTGCCAGATAAGGTTCTGGAGTCAGCTACCTGCAACCTGCTTAAACCCAAATGGATGTACAACTTGGTGATCCAGGTCACCACAGTGCTGTTCTACTTTGTCCCCATGATGGTGATCAGTGTGCTGTATCTGATGATTGGTCTGACATTGAGCAGGGGACAGAGGCAGAAGAAGGACAAGCTGGGTAAAAGCTGCAGCAATGACAGCTGGAAAATCCATCTGGAGAGTGGAAGGAGGAGACAGGTCACCAAAATGCACTGTGAGTGACATCCAGATGTTTACAGTAAAAGTCCCAAGTTAGGCCAAGTATCTTAAGGAGCTATTTCTAAACGATCTAGCCACTAAAAACTACTTGGTAACACTTTACAATAAGATTCCATACATTAACATTAGTTAATGCATTAGGTATCATGAAATAAATTAAAATGAAGATAATTTAGGTTACATGACAAACATTTTTTCACAGTGTACATACAATTCTCTTGTCAAAGAAACAATTCACCCAAAAATTGTAATTACGTCATCATTTACTCACCCTCATGTCGTTTCCAACCCATATTAATTTTATGAATATTGCACTTCATCTTTTCAACACAATGGCTGTTAATAGCGATTAACTTATAACTCACTATAAAGCATAAAAAAGGACCCAAAAATATCATAAAAGTAGTCCATGTGGCTCGTGCATTATATTTTCCGAGTTTTTTGACGGTATACAATACGTTTTGGTGAGAAACACCCTAAAATGTACAGTCAGTCTTAAGGTGAATATTAGATGGATGCTTTAATGAGTAAACGCATCTCCCTAACCTACAACATTAGCCTAAACTTAACCAATAGTGCCCTAATAAATAAATGAGGTGAAAACCTTACCCTTAACCTAACTGATAGTGTTTTAAAAGCAAATTCAACATTAAAAGCACATTTACTTAAGCAACCATGTCACATCAATGGCACTTTCTCTTCATTTTCACTTTCATTTCATGTGTCCTTGCTAGGCTCAAGGCTCGGTCTCCAAGCCCATAATCCAACACTCTATCAACTGAGCTACCTCAGAAGTTAATCACATTTGAAATAAGTGTGTTAATGTACAGTAGGTGGGTCTGTAATACTAAGTGTTAAAATATATAGTTTTTCAAATGATCCATTAGAGTAAATGTTTTTCGATATGATAACATAGCAGTGTGTGTGTGTAACAGAGCAAAAGTAAATGTTTATAAAGTCATAAACAGCCATAGCATCCGTTTGTGTGAAAAAAAAAACATTTTCTAGTGGCTCTAGTTTTCAATTCACAAGGAAACTGCAGGAAAATGTAGAGAGCGGAGTTTGCAAAAATATAATTATAGCAATGTTCATTCTACGAGGCTAGGTTGGAAATGTAAGTAATTACGCATTGATGAGTGCTATGAAAGAAGCTTATTTATTATGGTTTGTTAGATCACCCAAAAATTATTAACATTTTGAAGTCCAAAAAAGCATATCCGTCCATCAAAAAAGTAATCATACGGCTCCAAGGGGTTAATAAAGGCCTTTGAAGCAAAGCGATGCGTTTTTGTAAGAAAACCGTTATAAACTATAATCACTGCCACTTCCGGTATCGGCCGTCCGCACGTTCACAAGAGAGTCGAGTTCCGGTGTATGACGTAAGTGTAGTGTAAGCTCTGGTGAGAAGTGACGAACGTGGAAGCGCAGAGGATAGAGGAAGCCAGTGATTGTAGTTTATAAAGTTATAAATATGGATATTTGTCTTACAAAAACACATCACTTCAATTCAGAAGGCCTTTATTAACCCTTTGGTGCTATATGGATTACTTTTTTGATGGATGGATGCGCTTTTTTGGGCTCAAGATACCATTCACTCCCATTATAAAGCTTGGAAGAGCCAGGATATTTTTTTTATATAACTCTGATTGTCTTTGGCTGAAAGAAGAAAGTCATGTACACCTAGGATGGCTTGAGGGTGAGTACATTTTGGGATAATTTTCCTTTTTGGGTGAACTAACCCTTTAAGAAAGAAAATCATATGGATCTAGAACACGAGAGTGAGTAAATTACATTTTAATCATCATTTTTCATTTTTGGTTGAACTATTCCTTTCTCAAACTTTTCAGGCCAAGAACTATATTGGATCAAATGAGATCATCTAAAAAACATTTAGTATGCAGCCATATAGTCATAGATACACAAAGCTATATAAAAATTGTAAATAGATTAATATATTTGAAATACAACATGGAAAAAAGAACATCTTAAATAAAATACTAATATTTTTTAGTATTGTAAATTTCCACAGTCGTGTCACCCCCATGTGGTACCACAGTTGCAACAGCTCCATCAGTATTTTGAAAGAAGATTAAACATATTGATGCAATTAAGTGGCTGCCAAATTAAAACATTTGACTTGTTGGAGAGATGCAACTAAAATTTATATTTAAGATTGGTGCATTTGTAATTTCAAGTACTTGGAAGCAACTCCAAATCACACTGTAAAAGCAAAAATGCTGAGTAACACTCAAATGTTTGAAAACATCTATCTGGTCAATTTAATTTTGGATTGCTTGAGTCAAGTGGTGAAATCTCTGAGCAAATAATTGTTTAAAAGCACAATCTGTACGCTTTTCCTTAACAGCAATAACGCTATTCCCAAAGCCCTTAGCTCTTAGCAGGCTTATCTTCATATATAGGTTCTCTGCATTGGAAAGAATCATATTTCGCAAAATAAAGTTAACCAGCAATAAATGGGGGCTAGAAGCAAGACATATTTCCCTGATTTTAGAGAGCATGTGTCGATAAAATTACAGACCATAACAGCTGTGATTGAATGATGGACTCATCACAGCTGCACATCACAGTGCGTTTTTATGGTTCATTTATATCGTGAGTGTGTGAGACATGATTAAAGATGGCTTTTCTGTCATAAAAGGGAAAATTGTCTCTTGATTTCACGAAGCATGCATGTAGGATAGAATTGAATAATATTCTCTTTTATTTGCACTGAATGATATATAATAATGAGTCAATAGAATCTGTATAGAATCTTTTCATTCTTTTGAATCACGGCTCGCATGACTTACAGCTTCAGTTTTACTAAATGAAGAGCGGCAGCTTCTGAAAGATTTCAGCCTAACTTTATTAATTCGGTATCACCATAATTTACTGTCTCTGGAAATACAGCGAAAATGCATTCCCAATACTGCCTGCATGCCTCCTATTGCATATTGTATGGACTCTTGTCTAAATGTATTTCATTGTTATTCAATTAAATGTATTTATGCTAAATTAATTAGTCAATATTATCATAAATATTCTATGGCTTGATGTGTCCATTGACTTGTCCTTTTTTATTTTTTGTTTAAAGTTATATATGAATGTGTTAAAGAAAGTCCTTGTTTTAGTTTTGGTGACTGGTCACCATATTAAAAGTATAGCTCACCCAACAATTTTAATTATTTCATCATTTACTCACCCTCATGCCATCCCAGATCTTTCCTCTGCAGAATACAAACAAAAATGGCTCTGTTGGTCCAAACAATGCAAGTCAACAGGGTCCCCCTAGGGAGCCCCTTTACTAACCCTTACCCAAACCTTAACCATGAGTGGAAGTGATGCCCCCTTTTGGAATAACCACTCACCCTTCTGGGGTAACCCTGTCCTCTTTTGGATATTTCACCCCCATTTGGAGGTCTCCAGCCTGCAGCTATACCTACTTGGAATTTATAGTAAACAAGGACTTAAAAATGTATCTGTTTCTCACCCACATCTATCATATTGCTTCTGAAGATATGTATTTAACCACCAGAGTCATATGGATTACTTTTATGCTGCCTTTATGCACTTTTTCAAGCTTCAAAAAAGACCCTGCTGACTTGCATTGTATAGACCTACTGAGCTGAAATATTCTTATAAAAATCTTTGTTTGTGTTCAACAGAAGAAAGTTACCCATCATACACATCTGTGGACATCATGATGATGAGTAAATGATGAAAGAATTTACATTTTTGGTTAAATCATCCCTTTAAGTCTTTCACCATTTTTAATCCCCTTTTTGCCTTCACTAGTGTGACAAAAAAAGTTTAAAAGTGCAAATATTCATGTAGTCTCTCAAATTATATGAGATATTAAAAGTTGCATGTATTCACATTTTAAACGAATTGGCCAAATGTTGTTTAAAATAGTTTTAGATGGAGATATTAAACTTTTTCCAATTAGTGAAAGTGTTCCACGATTTATAACGGGCATCTGTTTTCATTGTCCGGTCTCCAGTATTTTCACTCACATCAGTGCATGTTCTTAGTGGATAATGTGATGTTTAGCGTATTCATTTGGTAGAAATTGTCAACAGAAAGACAAAGACATTTAAAATCGCAAAGACATATATAATGGTTGTTGTTTTCCATCTGGAATGCTCGTATTGATAGTTTCTTATAGAGACCGGAACCAGAAAACAGTCCAGCGGCAATTAGAATCATCATGGCACCGCCCAGTGTGTAGTCTATGGGTAGTATGTCACACCGCAGGACACGTCAACTCCCCAAAAGTATTTATTGTCAACTGTCAACAAATCTGTTGAGAATTGTTCCAGCCAAAGGAGGCATTGGGAGGTAGTATTGAAGTGAAAGCAATAAGTCCACATCTATAAACTGAAGTCATCATCTTTTCTTTGCCATTGCTTATTTTGTCATTGCTCATTTTGCCACTGCTTTTAAGTCCAACGTCTATTCATGTTTCTTTACTCCGATCTGATTATGATTAAATTAAACTTCTTTTAAATGGGCCAAGGTGCCAGTGGGACTCTGTGCATGATGCCAGGGGTAAAGCTTTGGATCCAAGAGCTCTCTTTTACAATTGATTGTAACTTTGATTTCCTCTATCTCTTCTCTCTCTTGCTGTAGTTGTGGTGGTGTTAGTCTTTGCCATCTGCTGGGCTCCATTCCATATCGACCGACTCTTGTGGAGCTTCATCACTAGTTGGACGGATCACATGTATAACATATTTGAATACGTGCACATAATCTCGGGCGTGCTCTTCTACCTCAGCTCAGCCATTAACCCCATCATCTACAACCTGCTCTCCAGTCGCTTCCGAGAACGTTTTAAAGCGCTGGTGTGCAGACGCTTGCCGACGAGCTCTCCTCGTAATGAATCCACACCATTCTACATAATCCCCAAAGACCTCCCCACCAATCCCCAACGTTCAGGCTAAGAGCAGGGACACGGGCAGCCCATATCCCTTTGTCATTATCAGCAGAGTGTGGGAAAAGGTGAATGACTGCTTTGATCTGAGACAACATGCACTGCACCACAGGTCACACTGTGCCATTTTACATGGGCATACATTTTATTCAGTGGTACTTCTGTTCTCACCAAGAACAGAAAATGGAATGTTTCAAATATAATACTGATAATAATAGCCAATTTCCTAAATCCACATATGCATGAACATATACTGGATTCGGAATACATGCCAAAGGACATACAGTTGACATATTCTATAAAGTCCAGGCATTTTTACGATTTTCCAGAGTACATTGACAGTATCTACCAGAATAAGATACAATTTGGCTTAATATTCACAATTGTAGTGGCCCAGAGGTGCACGCAAAGCAAACAAGAGTTAAAAACAACAGAATTAAGACCAATACAATGGAATTAACAGAAAACAAATATTTATAAAACATGCATTTAAAAATGCAGCTTGCGAGAAACTTATATTAAACACATGGCACTTTAGTCAAATGGTAACTGCCTTTTATTGACTACGGCCTTTATTTATTGTACATCTACTTTAGACACTATATAGTCTCTAAGATTAAAGGCCAAAGTGTACTTAGTTTTTCCAAGTGCCGGTAAGAAAGTGATGGATGATTCAGTAATATTTATCAGGATAGCTATATCCCAACCCTAACCCTACCCATAAAGCTAACTTTAACAAATCAGGTAGTGTTTTTTTCATAGATATGAATGACTCTTCTCTTGTCATCCTATGAAACTGAGCCAAGTTTTTCGTCTCTGCGTGTCATCGGTGCATGCACCTACCATTGACTGTGCTAAAAGAGTATTACAAAGCTATAGAATCAATTCCATGCCACATATATTTGCAAAAATATAAAGTTTTGCAAAAGAAAAAAAGTATTGAGCAAAAAAAAAAAACTTTTTTTTTAAACAAAATTTAGGAACACAAAAGTAAAATAAAGTATCGAGAGAAAAAAAGAAAGTTTTGCAAACAAAAATAAAGAATTGCAAAATATAAATAAAATATAGCAAAAACCAAGATATAATTAATTGCAAAAATCAATGACTGTTGTAAAAGAAACTAAAGAACTTTTATCCTTTTTTATCTCTGCAACAGATTTTTAGGCAGCAATGATTTTGCCACACATCTTTTTCTTTGCAATGCCTACTAATTATTTTGCAATGCTCCTTTTAATCTGCATTTCCATCACGTGTGAGCTCATGATACCGTTTTGCCTTTGCGCTTCACTTTTCTGTGCATTTCACTTTATGGCACTGTTTTGACATGGGGGTGGAGTCAGGAGATTGGGGCGTGTACAACCAGTGATGGCTCCCTGGAAGTTACCTCATTAGCTTGAGACACGGATCAAACATCATGGCTGAGCAGAGACATGCAGGTGGATCTCAGTTATGTAAAGTTGATTGTTTCCTTTTATTTAATTAGCATTAAATGTGCTTTAACAGCGTTTGCTTCAGATAAAATTTAGAGATCAGTTAAAGCGGTGGATTTATTAGTCACACTCGCTAACGCGTCTGAAATAGCCAGCATCTGCAGTTTTTTTCTCTCTCAATTGATTGGACTATTGATTGATTATTATGTTTACTTTATAGATTATAATTGTCTATACCATAGTATGTTGTCTTTATTTAAAAATATATAAATAAATAGATGTAACATTATCACTGTTAAAGGAGACAATAAATAGATTACAAATAGTTTTTTTTGCTCAATACTTTTTTCTTTTGCAAAACTTAGCAATACTTTATATTTTTGCAAATATATGTGGCATGGAATTGATTCCATACAAAGCAGTCGTAATGTGTCCATATGGGCTCGCAGTCAAAAAAGTATTGGTGCGTCTCAAATCGCAACTTCTGCAGTATTCTATGGCATTTTGTAGTGCATTTACACTGAACATTTAACAAAAAGAAGTGTACTGCGAACAGTGTGAAATGTTGGATACTTCATGCACTCACTGGTTGCGGCTTGCCCTACACAGCGGAAGGATGGGGTTACCTGGCCACGATGCTGGCCTGACAAAACAATTGTAATTAATGGTGAATCTGGCACATAACGAAACATCTGTGAAGACAGTGCCTTGCAAATACTCTACGCTGTCTGAACATGTATATTATTTGAGATAACAGTGTTGAACTTACTTTGGCGAACACGCTAAAGCTTACGGCAATGCAACGCTTGCATTTGTAACGTCCCTTCCATCAGCTGAAAAAAAGGAAAAAGCTTAATTGTATTAAAAAACCATTAGGCTTCTATTTGGGATGATACTACACTTTGAAAATTCATATGCTATATGGTTGGGTGCTGTATAGTGTGTCATTTGGGACACAGCTTATACTTTCTTAAGGTTGAGCACTTAAAAGTGCACAAAACTGAACAGCACGCAGAAACAAATAAAGTATACCCAAGACAGTTAGTTACCTATGATAGTGGTAGGCTTCATAAACATTGCACAATGTTCATAATGTATAAACTAAACTTAATTTAACTCAAATTAATTTATTAATTCAAAAACACATTTTATATATTATATATGTTTTTAAAATATTTCATTGATTTTAGGCTTAATACTGTTGTTTTTAATACTGTTAATTAATTTATTTATTTTTGTGCTGGCCACAGTTAAGCTGCATAATCATGTTGTCTTTCTAATACAAGAGGAAAAAGGAAACAAAATAAAACACTGAACAATTTTGTATAAGTGCCACTTGTTATCAGGTCATTCATGGCCAATGTTAGAGTGCCTGTGAACATTAGTTTTGTAGAATGAAGACAACAAGGTCATTACTTTGTAAATGGCATCATTGCTGTTATACCATTTATCTGTTTAAATATGAAATGGGAGATAATAGAAATGTCTGTATCAAATGTTTAGTATAATTTAGATTGTTCCACATTTTGTGAAGGAATAACTCACCCTGTGTCTTTATTCTTATCTTTTAAATTCACATTAAACATTGTGCATCTGTTAATGCAGATTATATTGATACTATGTGCAATATTAAGCAAGCAGATAGATAGATAGATAAAAATAGAGCTACAAATAAATCTATCTATCTATCTATCTATCTATCTATCTATCTATCTATCTATCTATCTATCTATCTATCTATCAATCTATTTGTCAGACTGTCTATGAATCAATGTCTGTCTGTCAATCAGTCATTCAGTCAGTCTGTCTGTCTGTCTCTCTGTCTTGTCTGTCAATCAGTCAGTCAGTCAGTCAGACAATCAATCTGTCAGTCAGTCAGTCTGTCTATCTGTTTGTCAGTCAATCAATCAATCAGTCAGTCAGTCAGTCTCTCTGTCTGTCTGTCAATCAACATCTGTCTGTCCGTCACTCAGTCAGTTAGTAATCAATCAATCAACCAACCAACCAATCAATCAATCATAAATGTCTCTTCATAAATTAATCAATGTCAGTCTGTTTGTCTGTCTTTCTGTCAATCCATGTATGTCTGTGTGTCTAGCTTTTCCAAAGAGTGCTGTCGGTCTTGCTTGGAATGCATGTGTGTTTATTCATTGAGACAAGAAAGGTAACAGGCACATCCATTTTCCGCCAGCACTAAAGTGGAGAGAAACTAACAACATCCTTATGCGAGAAGGGAGTCATCTGGAAAATACAGTGTGAAAACAGGACAATAAGAAATGCATGGAACAATAATCTGTACAGACTATTATGGAAAGCTGTGTATTTTATGTTTCAATAAACCGCAGTGGCAAGAACGCTGTGTGCAGGTATGCCGGCTCAAAGTAATTGTTGCAGTCAAGGATTTTATTGTCAGTTTAAAATGCTGAGCCAAAAGTGCTTAATTAGAAATCATGAAAACGAATCGGTTACTAACGTAACCTCGGTTCTCTCTAGATGAGGGAACGAGTATTGCGTAAGCTAGCTTACGCTACAGGAAAGATTCATCTTTTCTGAGATATTGAAGCCAAAAAATTATCCTTAATTTTGTATCCATTGTCAACGCAGTGCGGCAGCTGCAGACCTTGAGCAGGCTAGCTAGCGAGCTCATTGGTTGCTCTGCGGCAACTGCTGCAGCCTATAGACGAGCTTGGGCGAACTCGCATCCAATGAGAGGCGTCCGTGCGCTCACTGCATCAAAGCCCGCCAAAAAGGGCGTGACTAGAGTGCATATAAGCGTAGTTCGTAGGCTGGAACCCTGGTTTTCATTGAATGAAGCGAAAAATCGCTCATGGCGCGAGCATGGCCGGTTACGCAATACTCGTTCCCTCATCTAGAGAGAACCGAGGTTACGTTAGTAACCGATTCGTTCTCTTACGAGAGGTTCTCTCAGTATGCGTAAGCTAGCTTACGCTACGGGAACCCTTTGTCAACGCCGTGCGCGCCAAGCATCCACTGCATGAGCCCCAGGGAATTAAGGGGACCCGGGGAGCCCTTGTGAGTGGGGAATTAATATTTGGCCGGCAAGAGTGCGGGCCAGTGTGTGTGTAGTACATAAGCACATAGACAGAGCGGCGGTGCTGGTCTGTGTGGACTGTGTCCCATTAATGCAGCTCACCAGGGAGCTGTAGCGTATTAAACCGCTAGCAGTTTAGCCTGCAGAGCGGGTACTTCCAGATTGTAAAATCTGACAAAGGTGGAGGGGGAAGCCCAGCCCGCTGCCACACATATGTCGTGAATGGAAATCCCGCTGGACCATGCCCACGAGGAGGCCATGCCTCTAGTGGAGTGAGCCTTAATGCCTAGTGGGCATGGTAGGTCTTTTGACGCGTACGCGGCAGCAATAGCGTCCACTATCCATCTGGACAGTGTCTGTTTCGAGGCGGCGAGACCTTTGGTGCGCCCTCCGAACGAAACGAAAAGCTGCTCGGAGCTTCTGAAAGATGCGGAGCGCACAGTATACAATCTCAGTGCTCTGACTGGGCAAAGGAGATTGGTGTCGCGTTCGCTATCAGATGCTGGTAGCGCCGACAAGGAAATGATCTGTGCTCTGAAAGGAGTACCGACCACCTTGGGGACGTAGCCGTGTCTAGGCTTTAAAATGACCTTGGAGTCACTTGGTCCAAACTCAAGACACGCAGCGCTGACAGATAGCGCGTGAAGGTCTCCCACCCGTTTAACTGATGATAGGGCAGTTAGAAAAACGGTTTTAAGTGAGAGGTGTTTCACATCCACGGATTGAAGTGGTTTGAAAGGGGGGCTTTCATAGCTTCGAGAACTATAGAAAGGTCCCAGATAGGAACCGATGGGGGGCGCGGAGGGTTCATCCTTCTAGCTCCCCTGAGGAAGCGGATGACTGGCCGTGCAGGGGTTCAGCGAACGCCGCCACGTACACTTTGAGCGTGGATGGGGATCTGCCCTTATCCAGCAGCTCTTGTAAAAACACGAGCAGCGGCGACACCCCACATGTCCATGGGTCCAAGTCTCTGTCGGTGCACCATTTTGAAAACACAGACCATTTTGACGCATAGAGTCTTCTCGTGGAGGGGGCTCTAGCGTGTATGATGGTGTTTATTACTCCTTCTGGCAAAGCGACGGGTAGTCGCTGATCACCCACGCTGTAGCGCCCAGCTCTGGGTGGGGATGCCAGATCGTTCCGCGAGCTTGCGAGAGGAGATCTGCTCTCACTGGGATGGGCCACGGCGCTGTCAGTGACAGCTGCGTAAGCTCCGGGAACCATGTTTGATTCTCCCAGCTGGGCTATGAGGAGCACCGAGTGGCGCTGCTTCCTGATCCTCTGCATTACCTGTGGCAATAGCGAGACGGGAGGGAAGGCGTAAAGCGGGCGGTTGGGCCAGTCCTGGGCCAGTGCGTCCTCGCTTTTCGAGAAAAATATTGGGCAGTGAGAGTTCTCTTCTGACGCAAAGAGTTCTATCTCTGCTCTGCCGAATATGCGGCATAACGTCTGGACTGTTTGAGCGTGCAGGGACCATTCCCCTGGGGGAATATTGTCTCTGGACAGTCTGTCTGGGCCGCCGTTCAGGTGGCCTGGCACGTGCGTCGCCCTCAGCGAGCGCAGGTGGCGCTGGGACCAACTCAGTATGCGTTTCGTCAGATGGAAGAGGTTCCTGGATCTGACACCGCCCTGACGGTTTAGATAGGATACCACAGACCTGTTGTCCGAGCGGACCAGGACGTGGTGACCCTGAATGATCGGGAGGAAGCGCACGAGCGCGTACTCGACCGCTGATATTTCCAGACAATTTATGTGAAGGAGCTTTTCCTGAACTGACCATAGGCCAAAAACCGGAGAGCCCTCGCAGACCGCGCCCCAACCCGTGTTGGACGCGTCTGTCGAGATGACTTTTCGGCGAGATACAGCGCCCATCATCACTCCCCGCTGATACCACTCGGCCACTGTCCAGGGCTGCAGAGCTGAAATACAGGTCTGAGTCACTCTGATTGGCTGGCGGCCTGTGGCCCAAGCCCGGCGAGACGCGCGGGTGTTTAGCCAATGCTGAAGCGGGCGATGCGCAGTAAACCCAGTTGAAGTACTGCTGCGGCTGAGGCCATGTAGCCTAGCACTCTCTGAAACTTCTTCAGAGGTGTGAGGCTGTTCATCTGAAATGACGCTGCTAGTCGCTGCACACGGCGCCGCTGTGTAGATAAGCGAGCCGTCATTGCCACTGAGTCTAGTTCTATTCCAAGGAAGGAAATTGTCTGACTGGGCTGTAGTGAGCTCTTGGTCCAATTGACTGCAAGGCCCAAACTGTCAGATGACTGAGGAGAACTGTCCTGTGAGACAGAAGCTCCGTATGTGATTGTGCCAAAATCAGCCAATCATCCAAATAGTTCAGAATTCGCAAACCCTGACTCCGCAGGGTGCGAGCGCCGCGTTCATGCACTTCGTGAAAGTACGGGGTGCTAAGGACAGGCCGAACGGAAGGACGGTGTATTGATAAACCTGGCCGTCGAGGCTAATCTCAAGAATGGCCTGTGACGGGATTTATCTGAATCTGAATGTATGCATCTTTCAGATCGAGAGAAATAAACCAGTCCCCTGGCGCACATGCGCGAGGAGTTTGCTGGTTGTAAGCATTTTGAACGGTCTTTTTGCAAGCGCTTTGTTCAAAACCCTGAGATCTAATATTGGTCTGAGGCCGCCGTCTTTCTTGGGGACAAGAAAATAACGGCTGTAAAACCCCGACTCGCTCAGGGGAGGTGGCACTCTCTCATGGCCCTTTGCACAGAAGGTTTGCTATTTCTGAACGAAGCATGCACGCTAGCTTCCGTGTTCACAGTAGTTTCGAGCCGCGCTCTGAAGCGAGGAGGACGGCGATCGAACTGTAGCAAATAGCCCCATTTTATTGTGCTTAACACCCATTCGGATATCCCTGGAATATCTTCCCACGCTTTGAAGCGTAATGTTAGAGGGTGAGTGGCCAAATCGCTCTGATTGCCGCACACAGCAGCTGAACAGAATGTGTGAGCCGCTTACTGTGCTTATGCTGGACTGCTCACAGACAGCATGGACAGGCTGTTCTGTGAGTGACTTCCGATTGAGGTGAATGGGGAAAGAGTCACGCCTGTTAAGTGATACGCAAGCATAGTCACGGGCACGGGACTTACATACAGAGAAGTGTTTGCTGGCCGTGTGACAGAGCGGGCAGAGAATGGGCGCGCGCACGTATTCGTGAGCGCATTTATTGACTCTAACACTCGAAGTGGTTCAGTAACCGCTTTTGAGTGTGCTCTGATGGGGACACGGAACGTGTAATGCTTGTGTGTAGAGGTGAACTCTGGATTGTGGGCACATTTTCTACACATAAGGCTGGTCGTGTGACAGAGCGGCCAGAGAATGGGCGCGCGCACGGATTCGTGGGTGCGTTTATTAACCCTAACACTCGAGCGGTTCGTAACCGCTTTATGTGAGTGTGCCGTGATAGGGCCACGGGATGTGTAATGCTTGTGTGTAGGGGTGAACACTGGATTGTGGGCACATTTTCTACACATAAGACATGTTCACTCTCTGGTATGGACACGGGATGTGTAATGCTTGTGTGTAGAGGTGAACACTGTGTTGTGGGCACATTTTCTACACATATGGCATGCTTGCTCTTTACCAGATTTATTTGGGTCGCCGTGAAAACGGCGTTTGAGCGCAGGCAAGCGGGCGTTAACACCGGCCTGTTGGCTGCTGAATCTACCACTGTAGTAGCCTGAAGGAAGGGGACTGACAGGGGGCGAAGCTTTGACGGTGGTCCGGCCGCAGCGGGACTGATCCGTCGTTTTGTCAACAAAGCTAGGAGGACTTCGGTTGTTCAGGTTTCAGCGCAATTCTAGTCCGAGGCCCGCGGGGCGGCGGTCTGCGGCGGCTGTCTGAGCGCTGATCGAGGGCAGCCGCCCTGTCGACGCTGAGAAGTCTGGCTTTGTTGAGCTGGGCGCCATGAAGAGGCTCGTGCAGGAGGCTCACGTGGGCGGCCTGCAGAGGAGCTAGCGCGACGAGGCAGAAAGAGATTCATGGCTTGTGTGGCTTTTTGGACCTCTGAAAACCGGTCAATGATACCACTCACCGCTGAGCCGAAGAGACTGGATGGAGAGAGCGGTGCGTTGAGGAACGTAGACGCTCTGCTTCTCCCATGTCGGCTAGCGTTAGCCACAGATGTCTCTCGGTCACAGTCAGCGCGCCATGCACTTCCCTATAGCTTGGGCTGCAGCTTTGGTAGCGCGGAGGGCGAGGTCCGTAGCACTCCGTATGTCTGCAACCGCCTCTGGATGCCTGCTTTCCTCATCCCACTCCTGCAGAAGGTCCGCTTGGAGGATCTGTAGGACGGCCATAGAGTGCAGAGCAGATGCAGCTTGGCCGGCGGCGGAATAGGCGCGGCCAACACAGGCGGAAGTTGTTCTGCAGGCCTTAGACGGGAGCACTGGTTTAGACCGCCATCTCGCGGAGGGCGGGCAAAGGTGTGCTGTGTGCAACAAGTCTGTTGGGTGCCTGCTCAAGGGGCGGTGACCACTCGAGCCTGAGGCGGTCGACAGCCTGTGTGAGGAGGCGTGTTAGTTCCCCTTCGACTCTGGCGCGGGTCCTGCTGGATTCCTGGGCCGAGGAGGAGGCGTGTGAGCCTGACCACTCCTCGCTGTCCGAAGCCATGATGGAACAGCCCTTATCCTCCGCTTCTTCGTCCGAGATGGCAGCAGAGCAGCCGCTCGGCGGCAACTGCGCGTCCCGGTGGGCGGGAGGGTGAAGGCGATGCTCGAGGGATGGGCTCCGGCGAGGCAATCGCTTCTACCACTGTTTCCGGCAGCCTTTGAGAGCGGCGCTTTTTTCTGCGCGGCTGAACGGAAGGCGGCGCGGCGGCTTCGGTCCTGAGCGCTCGAGTCGAGCCCGCAGGGTCGACATCGGCAGCTCCTCGCAGAGATCGCATCCGCCTTCGGCGAGGGCGAGCTCTGCATGCCCCAGTCCCAGGCAGAGAGCGCAGAAGATGTGGCAGTCTCCGGTGCTGAGAGGAGCGCGGCATGAGGCGCAAGTGGAGCGAGGCATCTTAAAAAAGACGCTCGTACTCTTTTGTGAAGTTCTTTAAGAACTAGCTTGCTTTTAAAAAGGATACGTCGCCGGATGGCGTAGCTCACAGGATGGCTGAAGGTGGCGAAGACGGCCGGCTTCTTTGAGCGCTGTCCACGCTTGCTTGATGCCCCTCGAACGGCGACGCGGCTTCCGGTTCAGTGATGCGAAGAGCTTCGCTTGAAGAGATGAAAATCAGGGTTCCAGCCTACGAACTACGCTTATATGCACTCTAGTCACGCCCTTTTTGGCGGGCTTTGATGCAGTGAGCGTGGGACGCCTCTCATTGGATGCGAAGTTCAGCCCAAGCTCGTCTATAGGCTGCAGCAGTTGCCGCAGAGCAACCAATGAGCTCGCTAGCTAGCCCGCTCAAGGTCTGCAGCTGCCGCACTGCGTTGACAATGTATACAAAATTAAGGATAATTTTTTGGCTTCAATATCTCAGAAAAGATGAATCTTTCCCGTAGCGTAAGCTAGCTTACGCAATACGAGAGAACCTCTCGTAAGAGAACTAAGCTATTACTTGTAACTGTGCATTGCAGCTCATAGAGGCAATCAAGAACTGTGTTCATTTCTAAATTAATTCAAATCTTTCTTCAGTCTTGGTTTTTGTGTCTGTCCCTTTATTTGTTTCTTCTCCATTTTAGTGACCTTGGTTGTTGTCAGTTCAGTCTACCAGTTTCATCCTGCTGTGATACTGATAAGAGGTGAAGAGGATAGGTGTCTTTGGGAAAGATTTTGATATCTTTAATTTACAGAATATGTGTGAGAGAAAGATAGAAATGAAGATAAAAAAGTGGCAAAAGGAGGCTTAACATCATTTTCATATGTAACACATGACTTATTTCTTGGCACAGACATACAAATATAATAATAATAATATATTAAATATAATTATAATGCACACTCTACTGAACCTCTAATCTGTTATAAATTATTTTTCAGGTTTTCAGGTTTTAGAAATCGTCTGCTTTACCATTATACCAGATAATTTGGTTCCCATTGACGATAACCAGGTTTTTAGTCTGTGAAAATGGTATGGTAAGATTTATGTATCTGTATATTGCTGCCATTTAAGATATACTTTGAAATACTTTATATTTTATTAATATACTATTTTATTCATGCCTTTGTACAAACAATGTACATAATAAGGGAAACATATACTAATTTACACTCAATTCCACTCTTATTTTATAAGGGTTGTGTATAGTGTGTATATACATGCATATAAATAACAAGTATATAAATATGCATATTATAGGTATAAATAATAATAATGTATGAAGCTAAATTTACAAAAAGGTTTTTATATACAGTACAATGGCAAGTTATATGCAAGGACATTTTTATATACAAGGACATGAAAATATGTGCAAAATAGGTTTTGTTGATATTTGTTCACAGGCTAAACATGCTATTACAGAAATCATTAGAAACATCATGACAGCGGTGACTGTTCTCTGTTGTCATTCGATCCAATATAGCCCCAAGTTATCTTAAATAACAGTTTTTCTAAAGCCATTTCATCCTTACGATCTCAGTTAGAGAATGTGGGTCTGCGAGAAATTCGAATCACATTATAAGTGTTAAGCCCTGGAGCATCAAATCCCGGCGATAGCCCCTTTTTGTCAAAGACATAAAAGTTGAAAAGCTGCCCATCTTGGGCTTCAAGGGATACAGAGGCTGTGTTGACACGCAACACACAAGGATATTGCTTCTCAAACACAACTCTAAAAACCCGATCTACTAGGTAATTCAATTTTATGGTCCGGTAACGCTCAGGGATGAGGTCTTCTATTTGGGGTCCAAACTGTTGCATGATCAAGACACCATCTGGCCCTGCTTTTATCTCATAAAAAGTGATATTGCCATAAGTGTAAAAGCCCACATAGGGGGCAGGATTTGGAGGAGGAGCAAGCACACGCCTGGCCTCTCTGAAGGCCTTTTCCATGGCCGGAATAATATACGAGTAGGCCTTTGCCACAATATCCTGGTTCTGTGGTCTTGCTCCTGCCATAAGCACCACCAAGCCTAGCTTGAGCCGAGGCAACAGAGAGAAGGTAGCGGAGTAGCCATCCAGATCTCCATCCTTGCGAAGCACCTCATATCCCATCTGTTCATTCACTTCCCACGGTGTTCCAGTACGGTTGGCAAAGTAGTCTTTGTCACAGCGGAAAAGGGGAGTTAGCATAATTTTTAAAGTGTCAGGCTCCAACAGTTTACGGTGATAAGCTCCCAGCAACATCATGGATAATTTAGCCATGTCAGCAGCAGTGGAATACATTTGACCTGAGGGGCGGTACCAACCCAAGTCATAAATAGGTGCTGTTTGGCCACTGGCATAGACGCCTACAGCCATTTGATTCTGGATGCCAGATGTGATGTCAAAACCTGTGTCTTCCATGCCCAATCTGCCCAGAATGTTATCAGTGATCCATCGCTGGTAATTTATACCCACTACTTTATCAGCCAGTACATGGGCCAGCAAAGAGAAGGCCAAATTGCTGTAGTGACATCTAACAGAGAAAATTGGAGAGAAGAGTAGATTATGTCTTCTTTCACTATCATTGTTACGGCCCATTACACATCGTCAAAGAGATAGCAGTTCACATTAGCAGACAAGAAGTACAATTAAGTAGCTGGTAGGATCAAATATTGCTACATTCATCTGCTAAATGAATATTGGAAACATACTTGGTCCCTGGATCTGCAACAAGTACATCATCATGTAAGAGACTGACTGCAGTTTGGGTCTTCCCTTTCCAGAGCAAGTTAGTTGCACGAAGTCTTCGGGGTAGACCTGCAAAAATGATGCGTAGATGAAAATAAAATAAGCATTTGTTTTGCTGTTTTTTGTTTGTTTGTTTGTTTTTAAAAGTTTGCCATGTAAAAAGACATTAAAAGCTTCTGTCAATCATACAAAAATACCAGCTCTTAAAAAGGTAATTTCATGAAAACTTGGCCCATCCAACCAAGGTGAACTGATACAGACACAAGATGCTACTATTCCTAAAAATGTCAGAAGAAATAATGATAAGAGTAAACAGTGGGACATTCTTAAAAACTACACTGTCTGGCCAACAAAAAAAAAAAAGGATTTAAGGCAGTGTTATGATCTGGGGTTGCTTCAGTTGGTCAGGTCTAGTCTCAATAACATTATGCGGCAATAATGAAGTCAACTAACTATCTGAATATACTGAATAACCAGGTTAACCCATCAATGCATTTTCTCTTCCGTGATGGCACGGGCATATTCCAGGAGGACAATGCCAAGATTCATCGGGCTCAAATTGTGAAAGAGTTGTTCAGGGAGCATGAGGAATCGTTTTCATACATTAATTGGCCACCACAGAGTCCAGACCTTAACCCCATTGAAAGTCTTTAGGATGTGCTGGAGAAGACTTAACGGAGTGGTTCGACTGTCCTGTCATCAATACAAGAACTCAGACAAACATTAATGCAACTCTTGATGGAAATAAATGATGTGACATTGCATAGGGTTGTCGAAACAACGTAGGTTACGAAATGTACTTCGATTTTTGCTCAGTATCCATTTTTCCGTTGTATGTAAAAACCTTTAACAGCATTCTTAATGGCTTATCCAATGTACACATGTGTGCTTGCATCTTGACGTTTCAATGTAAAAAATCTCATGAAAGCAGCGTTTTCTTGCTTTGTTTTTTTTTTTATTATCTGATTATTAAATCAGTATTCAGCGTATTGGCGTGCATGTAAATTAGCTCGTTTTATGGAAAGGGCCAGAAGAGTGCAGAGTGCTCACTTCTTACTGACAACAGTGAGGATAAGCTAAGCTTTAGTGACAGTAAAAATAACAAAAAATAACAATCGACAATATTAAAAAATGCATGAAAATTATTTACTCAATTTTAGTATGTAGGGGTTCCAAGTGTATAAATGTATCAGTTAATTAAATAAATATTCATGTAATTCAATGAGAAATGTATAATTTTTTTTTATAGTCTTTTATTATATTAGAGCTATTTTATGTCATAAGTCAGAACATTTTGAAAAATATTCAATCTTTTGGACATAATGCATACCATAGAGCTATATTATCCCTGCATTGAAAGGATTTAAATTATATTAATGTGACCAGCTTTAATTTTCCCAGCAGGAACATCACACAAATTAAATGGGGGAAGGCACATTTAGCTGGTCGCTAAAGGCATAATACTGTGATTACACTGAAATAGGTTTCTCAGTTTTAATTCTGAGCTCTTGAGTGTCACACTGAAGTGGCAATTTTTACAGCCAGCAATTGAAGCTAAATTAATTTGGGTGTGATGGTCTGAGTGTTTCACATGCTGTGAACAAACACTACTTCTGTATTATTCTAACAATCAGTGGTTGTAAACAAGACAAAGACTTGGAACAACTGAGGAAGGTAAATTAAAATCAAAAACTATAAAAGATATGGAAGATGGAATCTTACCAGAAAGCTGGCTGGCCATTCTCCTCAGTGTTACTGATGAAGATCGTATTTGAACCTCACCACTGTCCAGGAAGATTAGGCCATCAGTAACATATTTTAGCTCAGAGTCTCTACTTTTGCCCAAGGGGTTCTTAATGGTGAAGTTGTCCACATATTTCTCTAGTGGGTCATCCAGTGAGCCAATCTTGCCATCTTCCCATAATCGATACAGCATCAGGGTGGGAAAGATCTTGGATAGACTGGCAATCCTACAGAAGAAGCAATCACACAGAGCCTGAGTTACAAATAGATCAAATGTACTTTATTCAAATGTGCACAAAGAAGATTATTTACAAAAATGTATCAATAAATATTCAAGATAGATAGAACGATAGAATGAATGATAGAATGATAAAATGAACATTAGAACAAACAATAGATAATCTACAAACAAATATAGAAAAACTAAAAGTTTATCCAGTCAGAATTTATTCCTTGATGCTATCAAGCAAAGTATGAAAACTGTTTCACAAATCGCATGCCCGAAGCAGCGCGTGATCTTGAGCTCCACCCCGTCAGGCCTTCAGAATTTCCACAGAATCCCTCAACAGTGCAAATGAATGAGTAACTAAAGTCAAATTGTCAGATTCATCAGCCAATCAGATTGATTTATTTGTTCTTGGTGGGTGTGATCTTTAGGATATGTCCCGGTCCCGAGTGACGCAATCATGCTTTAAGTGATGTATTTTGAAATCGAAGAGCGTGAGATCTTGCTGAAGAAGTGGCTGTCATCACTGCTGGTATTGCCTTTGAGAAAAAGATCCTTATGGATTTAAAAACTTGAGATGTTCTGCATGACTGTGTGATTGCTTTATTAAACAAGAAAGGAGGACTGATTTTCACTTCAAGTAAATTGGTAAGTGCTTTTTGCATTGTTATAGCAACATCAGGAGTTTTCTAAGTGTAAATTAGGCTGCTGGAGCATTCAGTGTCAAGTTTTGAAAAGTAGTGCTACGTTCCATTCATCTTGGAAAGTCGGATTTTACAACTTCCTACTAGGAAAAGTGCAATGGAATGTATCTTGAAGTCAGAATTACAACTTTTAGGCTTGTGCAGAAACTTTCAACTCCACCGAGATGCAGGGGCATGATGTCACACAAACATGTTGACACTCAGGGAGATATACAAAGTAAGTGATAAACATTCACTTTATTAAGTAATATCGATAAATGTGTATGTGTCCACATTACATGTAAGCGTAGCGTAGTTCTAGAGGGAAGACTAGCAGCTGTACATCAGCGCACCATTAGCTGGGTAATAAGTCTGCTCACAATCTATCATATTGCTGTTTCAGTGTGCTAACACGGCAACCTCCACCACCCCACCACCACCAGTTGAGTCCCGTCCTGCATGAGGGTAGTCTCCTCGCCCCTGCCTTCTATCTCCGGCAGGATATTACGGTTCCGAGTACAAATTCTTCAGACCGCAAGACGGTTCCTACGCCAAAGAGAGACATTACTTTTCTGTTTTATATTCATCAAATAAATGTCATCTTAAATTTCACTCAAGTCTGCAAGTCTTCCTGATAGAAATTATATTAAAGCTTGTTTAACATACGCCTGCAGGAACAAGTGTATAAAACATAATCTCTTTTGATAATCGTACACCTGAAGCACAAATGCTAGCGCTGCAGCATTGTTTATCAGTTGGGTTGCTGGGAGATATCGCTAATGAGAGTCAAACCCCTGCTAAGCTAACGGGAGCAGTTTTGTTCCCTTAAACATCATCTTCTGAATATCGGGAATGGAATGCATTTAATGTCAGAGAATTCAAGTAGGAATATCCCACATCCAACTTGAATGGAATGTAACCGTGCATAACGATGTACCCTTATGAAACAAAATGTATTGCAAGCAACATTTAAATCACAAATATTATTAGATTTTTTTCCAGGTATTAAAGACCTACTTGTTAGATTCATATGAAAAATTATGATTTTTGAATGTCTGTTTGGGAGACCGTCATGTCACAAAACGGTCATTCGGCGGTTAAAATTAGGCTTACTTGAGCATTAAGTGTTGTTTAAAGTTCTGGCTTTCGTGCGTGGACGTGTTTTTTAAATGTCAGTTGGTATTACTAGTTAGCTGTGACATAATGTATGATGCCCAAAGGCGTAAGGTGTCTTATTCATTGTGAAACTGTGTTTTCTTAATAGCATTGTGACAGGGCGGAGGGCGGGGCTGGGTCGTGATGCTGCACACCTGGCCCCAAATCAGTCTAATCAAGCCTCAGAGGGATAAGGGCCGACTGGATGCTGCAGTGCGCGAGAGAGAGAGAGAGAGAGAGAGAGAGAGAGATTTACAGGCAGCTGTCCGACACTTTTGTGTGTTTGTGTTTTTGTTTAAGTTTATCATTAAACTATTATTTATATTGTCAAGCCGGTTCTCGCCTCCTCCTTTCCCTTAATCCCTTTACACTTGTGCCGAAATCTGGGAAGGAGGAGGGATGTGCCTTAGTGGATTTCTCGCCACTACCATCCACCCCAAAGGAGCAGCCGTGGCCATCCACCGGAGGACGGAGGAGCCCGGCCGCCTGGAAGTGGAGGAATGGCCACCGACTGCGATGGGAGGAGGGGCTCCCAACCAACCACCTGGAATGGTTACCGCTGCCAGGGGCGGGGGAGACCCCTATCGTCCACCAAAAATGCAGCGGGGTGTTCCGTCCGCCAGGGGCCATTGGACTGCCTCTGGATATCGTCCGTTAGAGGGTGGAGTAGTGGCCGAGTACCAAGCTATAGCGTATCAGAGAACTGGCGAGTAAGTGATTTTTTCCTTCTCTCTCTCTCTGTCTCTCACCCGCTGCCGCAACACGTTGGCCTTTCCCTCTCTTTTTAAATTTTACTTTGGTTTTTAGGTGGTACTGCACTGTTACAGGGAGTACCCCCTGTGATTTTAATTATTGTTGTTTCCCTCCCCCTGTCTCCTCCCAGATTCAGGAAGGCGCGGATGTCCTGCTAGCAGATTGGTTGGAAAGCACATCATGCCGGGGGCTCCACAGCCTGAGAGAACGAGGGAGGAATGTGACAGGGTGGAGGGTGGGGCCAAGTCGTGATGCTGCACACCTGGTCCCAAATCAAGCCTCAGAGGGATAAAGGCTGACTGGAAGCTGCAGTGAGAGAGAGAGAGAGAGATTTACGGGCAGCTGTCTGAAACCTTTGTGTGTTTGTTTTTTGTTTAATTTTATCATTAAAACTATTGTTTGTATCGTCAGAGCCGGTTCTCGCCTGATCCTTACCCTTAATCCCTTTACAGGCATGTATCACACTGAAGGCCTAGACTTTAAATGCATGGCTCACCACTGATAAACAGGCTTGTTTTTATAATATATTAAATATTAAGACAAAAGTAATGAACTTCATCATTAAGATCTTAGTCATTAAATGACAATTAAAGGGCACAACACAGACACATTACTATGTAACTTGTATTAATTATAGGTACAAAAAATAATTATATAATAATGCCATCTTCATTAGAATTCAGTTCAGCATGACTGCTTCAATTATTAAAGCTTAAAAGCTTAACTCATTACTATAATTATTATGTTCCTTCAATCAGTGGATTCTTTTACACTATATACTGTATTAAAGGAATAGTTTACTCAAAATTTAATTTCTTTCATCATTTACTCGAGATGTTAGGCAGAATTTTAGCCTCAGTCACCATTCACTTTCATTGTGTGGAAGAAATATGCATTGAAAGTGAATGGCGAATGAGACTGTCAGTCCCTAACAATCCGCCTTTTGAGATGCATGAAGGAAAGTCATACGGGTTTGGAACACATGAGAGTATGATGACAGAATTTTCCTTTTTGTGTGAACAATCCTTGTAATGACTGTCCAAAATATCCTGTCACTCACATCATAAGTAGATTGCTCATTTTGAGAGCCAGTGGTTTAGTCCAAGGCTAAAAATAGGGGGAAAAAGCCTTTTGTTCAATCTGAAAGTAGAATTAACAACATCAACCTTCGGTGCTTGAAATGACAGCTCCACTCAATAATGTGAAAGGAGCACATTAGAAGTGGATTTGAACTGATTAATAGATGAATCTTATGTATAATTGCGCTCAATTTGGTGCTGCGTTCTTCTCCAATGAGCACATAGCTATTTGGTGATGATGGGTGAATAATTGCAGCTATATGGGTTCAATTAAAGGACTTGCTAAAAGTCTCACACAGAATGGTGTTTCCTTAACAAAGTTCGGGAGGAGCAAGTTAATTTAATCTGACCTATCACAATGCCAGAGTAAGCATATATAAACAGCTGCTTACCACTATACCATGACAATGCTTCCTGCATCCCTCCACCTCCCCAACTCCACCTATACATCCATCCATCCATCAATATCTAAACAAGTCTGGTGGGGGACTGCAGGATTACTTTAACTTGCAAACTACTGAACTCTTAATTCCCAGTTGTGATATAATTCTCTCTCTGTGTCAGACAAATTAGATGTGGGAGATTTCTGTGTGCTAGCTCCTGCAATTATACAAGTTCAACGAGCCAATTGGACCATTATTACAAGAAAGAGTATATCATTTAAATAGTGCATGCTTTTAAAAGCTGCTTGATCGTGTCTTCAGGCCTCAATTTGCATTATGAAATATAGATCTGAAAACACTTGCTCCGGGTGTTCAAGCATTGGTAGAAATAGTATCATTAAATGGTTGCCAGTGCATCAATCACAAAATATATAATATATTATTTTTAAAACACACAGATATTTAAAGGGAGACTGTTCCTTTTAGTTAGTACTTACCATAGGTATGATCTAATTATGCACTTAACCTTCTTATTCTGTTAAGGAAGGGCCACTTATTTTACTGTTCGTGGTCACTTTTGACCAGACACTGTACAGGTGTAACTTTTCTTTTTTTTTTTTTTTTTAAGAAATTAACAACAATAACATTGTAAACTTATTTTGGGATTTTTTGCTTTTTGGATCTAATTAACATATACATTTCTCGATTTCACCATTCATTTGCATATGTAAATAAGCAAACGTGTGTAGATGTAGATTTCTGCCATTTGCTGAAAAAATAAAAATAACATGACTTGAAAATCATGTTATGACAATAATAGCCTGTAGATGGCTGCAGTGTTCTCTGCATCCACCTACTGTGTAGTAATCCTACATTTTATCACAAGTAATGCACAGGCTTGTGGAGTAACAGATTACTTGTAATGGCGTTAGGTAATCAGGATACAAAAATTAGGTAACTGTAATCCATTTTAGTTACGTAAAAACACCGTAATCAGATTACAGTTACATTTAAAAAAAAATTGGATTACAAGTTTTAGTTTCTGACAAAACAAATAGTGAATTATTCGCTCTTTAAAAGAGAAAAGTGAAACAACATTAAAATTCAGTGGAATGTATGCCTTCCAGCTGTGAAGATGCTCTAATTATCCAAGGACCTGATAATTAGAAGGTAATAAGTGCTTTATGAGAAATTTCCTTCTTTTGTAGAAAACGCCTGATTTCCTTAAAAATACTGAGTTGTTCCTTTTCTGTTTTCTTTTCCTTAGATATAATAACTGATACAACAGTATTACTCAAACATATTCTGTATGCATTCAAGGTATAATTTAATGTATTAGAAATCGTATTGATTTTATCTTGACTTTATTCACATATGTGCCCTTGTGGTAATCCAAAAGTAATGGAAAGTAAGTGATCAGATCCAGTTGGGGGCAGTGGTGGCTCAGTGGTTAAGGCTCTGGGTTGCTAACCAGAAGGTTGGGGTTCAAGCCCCAACACTGCCAAGACACCACTGTTGGGCCCTTGAGCAAGGCCCTTGACCCTATCTGCTCCAGGGGTGCTGTATCATGGCTGACCCTGCACTCTGACCCCAGCTTAGCTGGGATATGTGAAAAAAATAATTTCACTGTATATATGGAAAAAACGACAATAGATCAATTATTCTATTGAGACATTATCAAACTGGTATTTGCCAAAGTTTAGCATTTGTAAATTTAATGTGTCATAAATTTTGAAAATACAATTAGTGTATAAAACAGAACACTCAGACTTTGTTCATCTTTGTGTGTGTGTGTGTGTGTGTGTGTGGTGCCTTCTTGATGTGTTCATCTCACTCATTTATTTCTGTGTGTCTGTTCTTCACTGTGCCTGATTTATAGATTTTATTTGACAAAATTTGTAAAAATATTTTTTTGGGGTAAACTATTCCTATTAATTAGAATTCAAGAGATCCAACTGCACATTATCAGTCCATTAATGGGTTGACTTACCTGTAAATAGTGTACTCATTTGGTGGTGCAGAGGTAGGATCACTCCCATTTCTCTTGCCGAAGTTCCCAGTCCACAACACTGTGTCATTGTAAGTAACAATAGCCGACAATGAGGGTAAACTGACAGGGTTGATGTTCTGGCGCAATAATGCATCAACCTTTGAGATAAACATTGTAAACATTGTTAATTTTCACAGCTGCAATGATGCCAAAAATCCAAAGCAATTACAGGGTTTATTTAAATAGCACTTAAAGTTTAAATTCATTGTTTAAATGTTCAAAGCACTTTACCATGTGAGTGCAGTCTTTATGATAGTAAAGTAATTATGTTTTCAAATCGTGTTTTTGTAGCCTTAATATTGAGTAAATCTGCCTCCCTCTGTTTAATGCATACATTAATAACCTCAGGTGAGATTTTAATTTCTTGCAATTGTATTTGAAGAAAGATATTTCAGAAGTTCTACCATCATGATTGCCTCCAACGACAGCAAATACGTTTTAATGCAGCTTTCCAGAGCAATGTTTAGCAATGCATATCTATTTATATTTATCCAACATGCCCCACCTCTTCTGCCATAAATGTCTTATTGCATATTTTTATATATACTTATATTTTTTATTCACTTTTTATTTTTAATCAATTTTGTTATCATAGTATGTGTGTTGTTGTTGTAGTATTGTTGTGCACTGGCCAAATTCCTTGTATGTTTTAGCATATTTGGCAATAAAGCTCATTCTGATTCAATGAAGGCATTTCATGTTTTTTTATGGCCCAATGTACAGATTGCCAAAGTGACGAGCAGCATTTATAAACTGGTGCACTTCCTGTAGCTCAGGGCTTTTGCGGTAATGGCATTTGAGGTGTGAGAGGACATTTTCAATTCATGACCTAGATATTAGTATTCTTGAGCTTTGAAATAAGACAGAGTAAATGTAGGTCAAGATGGCTTTGGTTTTCAATCTTCAATCATCACATGCTTACCTTCTCAAGTGCCTCCTTTAATAAGGGAATTGGGTGTTCCAGAGGTGTGGGCTCAGGAAAGCGAGGACACATTCTCACAGATTTTGAATTTTTCCCGAGATTTTCATCTGAAGAATACACATGCACATGGAGAAAAAAAATAGCGAAGAAGAAGGTTTAGCCGAGAGTTTTGCGTATTTAGCATAAATATTGAAATTCAGAACAATCCAAGTTGTACTGGAATACAAGTACAAACGAGCACTCCTTTAATTCCCATAATAAAATGAATTTTAATAGAGACAAATGTGCGCACTTTGTCATTCTTTTGTGCTTAAAATATGTTTTCAATGATTTGAAAATTTGTTTTCACACTCCTGGATTATGTGAATCATTCCAAACATATGTCAAATAAATGTTTAAATGACATTTGAGGATAAAATCTAAGCCATTCATAATAAACATATCCTTACAATGAGTCTCTGAAATACATTTAGTAGAGGCCTGAAATAGCTTAAAGGTGAAATGTGAAATTTCTGGACTATAAACATTACTAAATGGAATGGGGAAATAGTGACTGAGACTCACATTCTGCCCAACATCTCCTTGATGTTCCACAGAAGAGGCAAAGTCAGAAAAGTTTGGAACAACATGAGGGTAAGTGCTTCATAACAGAATTTGCATTTTGGGTGACTTACCTTTTAGGAACCACAAAATTATCTACAGCTCCACAATTACATCGTCTACAAAAGAATGCAGACTGCCATTTTTAGCATTCTAAGTCAATCTCCACTCACAAAGAGAGCAGTTAATAGGATCTACATACCAAACTGTCATGTTCACTGTTGTCTTTTATTTTTGTGCTTTTATTTTGAAGTTTAGTTTAGTTCCTGTTTGGTTTTTGTAGTCCTTTGTAGTTTCTTTTTATGATTGGTTCTCCTTCCCTGATTGTTGCCCCAGGTGTCCATCATTCCCTTGTTTGTTCCTTTGTGTATTTAAACCCTGCTGTTTCTCCATTCCCCTGTCGGTCATTGAATGTTGATGTTTGTGCATATTTTTATAGTCTGTGTGTTTAAATCCTGTCGGTACTCCATTCCCCTGTCCCGTACTCTCCGTTGATGGTTTTTTCATGTTTATGTTGTTTTTTCCCATCGTGGATGTTTTATTTGTTACAGTCTATTATTTTCAATTAAAGAACTGCACGTAGATCCGCACTCCTCGTCTGCCTTCACCTGCCTTCGTCTCTACGTTCACTACACAAACACACCTTGTACAAGCTTTCACACATTTGCATGTCTGACTTCGAAACAGACAATTATTTTGGTACTGTTATTTATATTTATTGTGAATAGAATAGAAAAATTATAAATATAAATAAATAAATACAAATTGGAAAAAGAGATTTTTTTAGTTATGGGTGTGGATTTATTATGTTTTTGACTAGTTTAAGGTTAAAAACAGTGGGAAAATGCATCTTAATCATGTTGGTTGTTGGTCAATTTTTTTTTACTTGAATAAGTAAAAAAATATCATGACTGAAAGAACTAGGTCGCGAGTACAAGCGGCCGAAATGGGCTTCCTCAGAAGGGTGGCGGGCTTCTCCCTTAGAGATAGGGTGAGGAGCTTGGAGTAGAGCCGCTGTTCCTTTGCGTCGAAAGGAGTCAGTTGAGGTGGTTTGGGCATCTGGTAAGGATGCCCCCTGGCAACCTCCCTAGGGAGGTTTTTCAGGCACGTCCAGCTGGGAGGAGGCCTCGGGGAAGACCCAGGATTAAGTGGAGAGATTACATCTCCACACTGGCCTGGGAACGCCTCGGGGTCCCCCAGTCAGAGCTGGTTAATGTGGCTTGGGATAGGAAAGTTTGGGGCCCCCTGCTGGAGCAGCTGCCCCCGCAAACCGACTTCAGATAAGCGGTTGAAGATGGATGGATGGATGAAGTAAAAAAATATACGTTTTATAAAATATGAGGTCAGGCTTGAAACTCTGAATGGTGCAAGCTGATAGGTTCTTTGAACTGGTTAACTATGTTAACCAATCAGCTCACTCACATGTGATATGTCAAGTCCATCGGTTCACACGATGTTAGCGTATAGGTCCTTTGACGTGTAATCGGGTAGCCAATCAACTTGCGTACTCTGTCTTTGCTTAATATTTAATTTTGCTCAGTTTGCAAATTTGCCAGTTTCAACTCGTTGTGAGTTTTCTCTGAAACCCTCCACCTCCCCAGCTCCACAGATCTAGATCTGATAAATAGGGATTGTATTTATTGCTAACTGCGAAGAAGCATGTCATACATGCTGAACTGACTGAACTGAAGTGCTTTTTGATGATCCTTGCTTATTTTTATGCAATGTAAGGGTGTTTTGGGTGATGACTAGGGCGTTGCTTGGGTGTTGCTAGGTGATTACTAGGGCATTACAAAATGCTAGATGGTTGCTTACTAACTCAAATCAAAAGAGACCATCCCCAAGTCTCTATGATATCCTGATACCTAGATATGTGTACTCAAAATAAAGGGTTTGCAGAGTTTTATCTGCCGCAGTTTTGAGATGAAATGCCACTATAAAAACTTGTATTCACTGTGAAAACCAAGACTATGGCAATGTTTAGAATCAAAAGCAAGGTGTGCTTTATATCTACTTAGAAATATTAATTTAAATTATTTGATTTGATATCACTAGAAAAAGGCACCACTGACAGCAGTAAAATAAAAGAAAAAAAAAAGAAAAGACATTTGATATAATTATGGGACACAGTTGGCCAGCATCTGAGAGAATCAGAAACTAGCATGGGTACAATAACATGCAGTATTTTTACACATTTTAATTGTATAAATAACATTTGTATGTATCTACATACAAATTTCGATACGATCAGCAGTTACAGAAATACTTAAACCAGCCTATCTGTCACCAACAATCATGCAACGGTCCAGATCACATTTTTTCCCCCATTCTGATGGTTGATGGGAGCATTAACTGAAGCTCCTGACCCGTATCTGCATGATTTTATGCACTGCACTGCTGCCACACAATTGGCTGATTAGATAATCACATGGATGATTGTTGGTGTCAAATGGGCTGGTTTGAGTATTTCTGCATCTGCTGATCTCCTGGGATTTTCACACACAACAGTCTCTAGAATTTACTCCGAATGGTGCCAAAAACAAAAAGAAAAACAGTGAGGGGCAATTCTGCAGACGGAAATGCCTTGTTGATGAGAGAGGTCAATGGAGAATGGTCAGACTGGTTTGAACTGACAAAGTCTATGGTAACTCAGATAACCGCTCTGTACAATTGTGGTGAGAAGAATATTATCTCAGAATCTATTCTGAGATGCGGGTTGGTGCTGTTTTGGCAGCACGAGGGGGACCTACACAATATTAGGCAGGTGGTTTTGGTGTTGTGGCTGGTCTATGTATATTTAAGTTTAGCAGGGAAATAAATTTGGACACATACACACACCATAACACAGTTCACAGTGACCTCTTTTTGGATGACCACAATATGGTCACCCCAGCTTTAACACATGATTGGTGGATATTTCACTCACCTAGCTCTAGTTTTGGCAATTGGTACTGCCAGATGAAGCAAGCAGTCATGACGAGAGACAACAGCAAGAAAAAGACCAAGCCCAACTTGGTCCACTTCACCTTCATCTTGCTGGTTTTGGTTAATCCATCAATGGCAAGTGCAGGGATAGGCTGTTACCAAACAAACAGATTAATAAAAAAAAATAATGGCATAAAATTGGAAGACATTCTTTTGAGGATTTTAATAATTTATATGTGTAATTTCCAGGTCTTTGTTACAAACATAAGTACTAGTCCTAACCAATATATTATCTGCAGAAAAGGCCAGAATTGAATGTTAAATTATGAATGCTGGTGTGCTGTTGTCTTGCTGGTTAATCTTCTTGACTAGCTTAACCAGCAACATATTCTCAATCAACCAGCTCCAACAGAAAGTACAAGTACATCCGTTTAAGTCAATTTTTGCTGGGCAACAAACTAGCCTGGACCAGTATGGACATTCATGAAGGACATGCATGCATTTCACCAGGAGCGTCCAATTAACTCAAAAACAAAAAGTTTATCTTGGATATAATAAGCCTTTAAAATGCAAAGCATGTTGCTAGTGTCTGCAATATTGTTCATTACAGTTAATTGCTTTAGGGAAAGCCAAACAAACAGATTTTAAATGAAAAAGTTATCACTAGTCAAAGAGAACACATTATGATATAGAACCTGCAAGTAGAAGCTGACTCATTACAAGTAAACATATTAACATAATAATCACTCACCATATGTAAACTTCCATTTATAGTTGCAGTACGCAACACTCAACAATCCATATAGTTCTATATTATGTTCTATTTCAAGTAGCTTTCCCAATCACACAGTGTGACAATTCCATATAGAATTCACATAAGTCCCATTCCATAATGGCCACAACAATGCAAGTCCACTGGGCACACACAGACCTGACTCCTGCCATTTCCACACTCTCTGTGGCATAATCCTGGCTGCCAGATATTCTACAGCAATTCAATTTCCGCTCCCACCACAACGCCTAACCTGACATCATAATCCCAAGATTTACCCCTCTAAAACCCATCAGACCAGGGCGGTTCTTTGTCTTAATCCTTGCAAATCAATTCGCTTGGCTGCTGTTTTCTGCTTCCTGCTCTAGTGTGGTGATCCCTGCTACAAACTACCAGGGCTGGAGAATCAAACTTCAAATCCCATGAGATTTTTTGTGTATCTCTTGATAAAGACTCCAGTTGACAAGACATGTCAGACAAGACTGTTGGTGAGGGAACATGCCCGAGAGGACAGGAAGGAGTGGTTATTTAAGGGACAGAAGTGTATCTATACTGTTTACAACTAGAAAGCTGTCTTTTGAATCTACATCATTACTAGAATAAGTCACTGAAAAATAGTGATCTTTTGGCAGACATTCTACAACTCAAATATTATCAGGCCATAATCAGGTGCTAAATCTACACCACTGCACTCCACTCAACCGAGGACTCATTGGGTAAGACATGTGAGTATTGCAGCAGCCTTCGATTGGACAAAAATGGCCTGGGGGTGGAACTGAATGTTGGGATTAGCAGGAGCAGTAGGGATTGACAGAAGGATGAAAGCCACCACCACCTATTAATACCCAACTGTGCGATTATTGGAGTGTGAAGACAACACAGACATCCTCTCTGAAGCCAATAAAATGAGCGTATCTTCCCCATACAATGTTTTTGATGCTCTTTTATATGTGTTTTGTCAGAATGATCTGAATGCGTCACAGTATTCAAAGCAACTTACTTGTGCTACAACATATTCACATCCACTACGTAGTGCTAAAACACAGTTAATGTTCTACCAAACAGATGAGGTTTTTTGAGGTTAATGCTCTATGGAGTTTTAAATCAACAAAACCTAGCTACCTCCATACCCTAAACCTTATACCTAAACCTAACCGATAGCGCCATAAAAAGCAAAGTGAGCAGAAAATGCATAGGGTTTTATAAGTTAGGTGTCCCTACCCTAAATGTGCTACAGTAAAAGGGTTTTGATGTCATAAGATAGCATTTGGTGAGGAACAAGGTGAAAAATAAGTGTTGTTATGAACTGATAATCTGATATTTTACTCTTTATTTGTGGAAAAGTGGAATAAAAGTAATTGTTGTTGTAGTGCCTATAGTGTAGTTGTAGTAACTTGATTCTCTATGGCCATGTACACACAGCAGCTAAATAAGATTAGTTCACCTTTAAGTTTTTAATCCTGTTCTGTACACACACAGTTTAATACATTATGGGAGGGACAACTGCATTCTTCAACCTAATTAAAAAATTCAGATAGTGACAACCTTATTTTCAGAAATTCCACATAGTGTGAACGGAATCAAACTATTTATTAATTATGTGATTACTAGCATGTGTGAGAAATGTCTGTCTTCTCCTGGTGCAGTTCACACAAACAGAGGTATGTGTCTGTTCATTGATTAAAATAATCATTGCTGACAGTGAATTCTGCATTTCTACAATGGCATCTGAAACTGAAAACTATTGATTTTGATTGATGCTTCATCCAAGCTGCTAGGTGTCAGTGGCTATTGGAGACTCTCAAAATACAAAATGCTTTAAATATTTATGAGCTTTGTAAATATTTTATTTATCTAAATATAGTTTGTATTAATCTTACCCCCTGGCTTTTTATTGTTTTGTTTACATTGTTAAACTCTTTGTTAAATGATGTGCATGTTTATTGAAATAGGGTTCTATCTGGAAGAAACGCAGGCTTGAGTGAAGTTTGAGATGCCATTAATTTGATAGATGTAAAACGGGAGGTGATGTCTCTCTCTTTGGCGTAGGCCCCATCCGGCAGTCCGAGGGAGTTGTACCCGGAACCGTCATGTCCTGCCGGAGATAGGAGGCAGGGGCGAGGAGCCTAACCCCCTGCGGGACAGGGCTCAACTGGTGGTGGTGGGGAGGTGGAGGTTGCCGTGTTAGCACACGAAACAGCAATCTGTGATAGATTGTGAGCGGACATATAAAGCATTGGCTTACGTGCGATTGGCTAGGAGTTACCCAGCTAATGATGTGATGATGTACACCTGCTGGTCTTCCCGCTAGAACTACGCTCCACTTCCATTTAACGTGATTGGTAAATGATGCAAGACACACTCATAATCAAGTTGCCAAAATGAGAACTAAAGCTCTGACTTGTTTCACAGCCTGTTTCAAAAGCTGATGTTTTTATGGTAAAAGGTGCCTTAAAGATGCACACAGTAATTTTTTGAAGTATGTTGAAGTGCCATACATTGGCTTACACTAACACCTAGTGGCCTGGATGCTGCATCATTGGCCCTGTCCCAATACCCACACTTGCGGACTTGATACTTAAGTGCATGTGGCAACGAGTAAGTGTTTAAGACTGTCCCATGTCTGAAACATGCCAAAGCTTAGTGCACTTAAACTACTCTAAACCCACACTGCTCCGGAGCGTGCTTTCAGGCCAAGCGTAGACCAGAGTTCATCACATTCAGGAGCCGACACCCCACCTACTCAAGTGATCACCATATGTGTAAAGTAGTCTTTGGTTGTCTTATATAAATGACAATCCAACGCAAATAATTTAAAGGATTTTTGGTAGTAACTGTTGATGGATCATACAGATTTATAGAATAAAGTTTGAAAAACCTATTCAGTTTTATGCACTATATTGAGAAACAAAGTAGAAAAGATATTGCTTTAGTATTTTACAGCGATTATGGACAGCAACATTTTAGAGTTAAACATATTTTAATGTGCAAAGTATTGAAAATCAAAATTACCAAAAATAATGAACATTCACAATTAATTTCACACAATGAAACTTATTTTCAACAACACAATACACTTCCAACAACCAGTAGTGTAATGATAAATCAAAGGATGGGTAAAATATTCATTTATTTATTATTTGAAGTAGGCTATAACAGTCACCACAACCAACCACAATCAGTCTTCAGAGTGCAACTACAAAAACAGCTGTCGCAACTTGGACCAACATTGCCAAGTCTACGAGCGTCCCAACGTGCATTCAAATGCCATATATGCACTTGAAGTCATCACGTCTACTTGCACACTGTGGCCAGACACCAGAATATGTAAGACAAGTGGGTAAGCAGGCAAGTCCAAAACTGCAAGGATAGTGCCATTCAAACACAGTAGTTTTCAGTTACAAATGCCATTGTAGAAATACACTATGCACAGTAGCCAGGATGAATTTAATCTATGAATGAATGTGTCCAATTTTAGGGCGTTGCTGAGATTAAGCTAGTGGCGTTTGGCTGGTCATGTGATGCAAATATGGCTGCCCCCATGAGGCTTCCCTGCCCCATGTAGAATAAAATATTTTTTATACGGTTATTGATATGACTGAATATGATTTTATACATATGTTTTAAAATTACAATTAATTTCTTCAGAAGTAAAACTTTTTAAATGAGGAAAAACATTTACTGAGTGCAACTTTAAGCAATCTTCCATCAGAGTCATTCAGACTTCAGAGAGCCTGAATCAGACTCTCTCCAAAAACTAACAAGAATGCTCAAAATGACTGACCGGTAGCGGACATCACAAAGTCTTCTGATTGGCAAACAAAACTACAGAGATTAGGATCAGATTCTTTCTTTTCATGCTATTTCAGTGATATCCGACAGGTAACTGGGAAGTTTTTGAGCCTTGCATGGTAGTCCAGATGATACAGCTAAAGCTATATTAGTTAAGCACAGTCATGCACTATAGAGGCATGGTCATGCATATTTTCAGGACAAATGAACATGAAACTTGATCCCACTTGCGTAACCTGCTGAGCCATGCATCACTAAAGCTAGTGAGTTTGACTGCATGATTAGAGAGCTGAAGGGATATCAGTGAAAACCACTCTGATCATGCACACTGAGCTCCAAAGTACGTCTGCCTTGCACACATGCTTGCATGAAAATATATGCACAGATGGTCATACACTAAACAATAATGACTTGAGCAGATTGCAGCTCAAACCTTGTGACTCTACAAGAGAAGCCATAATCTTATTGTTTAGTCCAGTGGTTCTTAACTAGTTTTGCTTCAGGACCAAGATTTAAAGGAATAGTCTGTGTTCAGTTCAAGTTAAGCTCAATCAACAGCATTTGTAGCATAATATTGATTACCATAAAAAAATATTTTGGCTTGCCAAAATCGAGTTTACAGTGAGGCACTTACAATGGAATTGATTGGAGCCAATCCGTAAACTTTAAAATATTCACTATTTCAAAAGTATAGCCACAAGACATAATCAATAGTGTGATAAAATCTCTTACTAATCGTTTCTGTGTAAATTTATAGCCAATTTTACAACTTTGTTGCCATAACGATGTAACGTCAACAAACCCTAAAACTAGTGTCACGATTCCCCGTTGTCTGCTCAGTGTTTCACCCTTGGACTGCCTTCTTGCCCTCTGTGCCCCCTTGGACTTCCCGTCTGCCCCCTGTGGCCCCTTGGACTGCCTTCTTGCCCTCTGTGGCCCCTTGAGCTCCCTTGGACTGTCTGTTAGGAATGCAGACGAGGGCAGACGAGGAGTGGGGATCTAACTGCGGGTTCTTTATTTTTAATCCAAGTGAAGACAAAACAAACAGGAACAAAAGAAACATCCACGGGGGAAAAACTGAAACTAAAACATGACACAAATATTTTACAAACAAGACAGGCAATGGTGCAAACATCTGAACATAAACACATCTGAAACATTAACATTAGACAACCGACAATGAATGAACAAACAAACAGGGTTTAAATACAGAAGGGTGATAATGATTAAATGACATACAGGTGAGAACAATGAAAGTGATGAGGGCAGGGGATTATGGGAAGTGTAGTTCTATGAGAGGTGACAGGTGAAACACTGAGCAGACAACGGGGAATCGTGACAACTAGGTTGGCCAAATGTCCCATTTTTCCCCAGACAGTCCTGTATTTAAGCACTTTCTCTAGTGTCCCGACTTATTCTGAAAAATCATGTTTTGTCCCGTATTTCCCCTCTTGTCAAATTTCATATGCAGCTATGCCTATGCAGCTTTCTCAGTCACATGAGTATTCTCATCAAAGGTAGCCAAGGATACAGCTTGTAAAACCAATAAAATCACACTGTATTATTTGAAGTACATTAAACTGTCCAATCACGATCCCCTATCAATAGACGTCCAGTTAGTGAACTGATTGAAGAGTCAGTTTGAAAGTTTGAAAAATGTCAAGGAAGCGTGCATGGCCATTTAATAAGGATCTTCAAAAATTATTTAAAGCCTAGTAAAGTGAGGAGTGAGATGTGTGGAGCTCGCTTTTTCATCGCCCATGGAGGCAGCACCCACATCACGCAGCATGTTCATTCAAAAAAGCATGTGGATAATGCTAAAAGTAAGTGTGCCACACCAATTTTTTTGTGAAGCAAAGTTCAGAATCTGACAAGGTGTACGTAAGTGAATGACTTTACTATTTTCTTTATGAAAAGGATTTGTGTTTCCATTTGGCTATAGAAAACTGCACAAGAGTGAATTACATCACAGGTTACAGTGGGTTTGAGATTTGATATCAGGCTCTGAAGCTTAAATTTTGAGGGACATTACCTGGGGCTGGACCCCGTCCACAGATGTCTCCCTCAGGACAACCTTGCTCCCCATCATTCCCATGTTTGCTCAGATCAACTGAAAAACACAAGAAAAAGTACTTATTCTGTTAAATTACACGCAAACAGTCATACATCTAATTTCAAAACGTTTTTGTTAACAATACTGATTGAAAGTTGGCGAAATTTAAAAGATTTTTTATTTTTTATTTGATGCACCATTTCCAAAAGAATCACTTAAAACACCTACATTTTATAAATGTCTGTGTTTGTTCTAACAAAATCTAGCAGCACAATATATTCTGCACTCTACTATAATCACAACATTTGCTTTTCACTCAGGTGTCATCACAGTCATCACATCAGGTGTTATCAAGATTAAATCTTGTCATTTTTCCTGCCACCTGTGAATAAAGGCTTCCTTTGCCATTTGATGCCTTTCTTATGGCTTTACACTGTCGGGCATATTTCTTCTCATCCACATATCACAGCTATTTGAACTCCCAAAGTCAGGCTGTTTTACAAGCACTTTAGTCCTCAAGGAAACTACACATCATTCTTATGGGCATTAAATGTATTCTACTCAGACGAGGGAGCTCAGGAACTAGCTAACTTGACTGTCAGCTAGCATTAAGCAATCGCATATTCAGGATCCCTAAAGGCAAAACGTGTCTGCCAAAGGCTTCTCTCACTTCTGATAAATGCTGGATGAAAACTGTTGTTTATCAGATGAGTCAGTGTCCTGTGAGACATAAGCGTCGTGTTCAAGCCAAGTGGATTTCGAATCCAACTTTCAAAAACTAAAATAATTTGTATCTTAATGATTAAGATAATTAAAGGTATGGTTTACCTAAAGATTAAAAAAATGTCATTGTTTATACAGCCTACCATAATCCAAACCATATGACTTTTTTTCATGGAACACAAAAGGAGATGTTACAGTGTGTTAGCCTCGGTTATTTTGTCTTTCCATGTAATGAAAATGAATGGTGACAAGTCACTCTGCCTAAAATGTTACATTTCCTCCACTTGCCTTCTGAACACACACTAACACACGCACACAAAAACTGGACTTAATTTGATGAGTCTAAGTGGTTGCTAAAAAAACATTTATAACACTCCTACTGTTCCAGGTCAAATTTGACACGCCATATGAAATGAATGGGTGAGACTATAACACGGAGCATTTTGTTTTAATTTATCAATTAAAATCAATCAATCAGCAACAATGCAGAACACACCCACTTAGAAATGATGGGGTGAGACTCTAACACATGAATTTGTGAGACTACAATGCAGAGCAGTTTTGTTTTATTTTAGATCAATGTCAGAGTCCCACCCCACATTACTGCTGTTAACTTCACTGATTAGAATGAAGTTTAAAAAAATTTATGTTTGAAAAAGTGATGTTCGAAAAAGTTTGCCATTGCAAAATCTGTACAGAAATTGTGTTATCACTGTACATAGCTGTTCATATCTGTTTATTGCTGTTTGTTATATATATATTTTTTTTATTATTAGATTTTTTTATTCCCTTTTCTCCCAATTTGGAATGCCCAATTCACACCACTAAGTAGGTCCTTGTGGTGGCACGGTTACTCACCTCAATCAGGGTGGTAGAGGACAATTCTTAGTTGCCTCCACTTCTGAGACAGTCAATCCACGCAATTTATCACGTGGCTCATTCTGCATGACATCATGGAGACTCCCAGCATGTGGAGGCTCATGCTACAATCCATGCACAATGTACCACACACCCCATTGAGAGCAAGAACCACTAATCGTGACTAGGAGGAGGTTACTCCATGTGATTCTACCCTCCCTAGCAACCGGACCAATTTGGTTGCTTAGGAGACCTGGCTGGAGTCACTCAGCACACACTGGATTCAAATTCGTGACTTCAGGGGTAGTAGTCCGCGTCAATACTCGTTGAGCTACCTTGGCCCCCGCTGTTTGTTTTATTGACATTTTTATTTATTTTCTGTATTGAGTTGTTGAATTTTGATGTTTGATATCTAAATTAATTCATTAATTAATTAGGTAACAAAATGCTTTATGCCTTCTCTTCAAAATACCTCAGGATTGACTGTTAGCATAATGTAACATTATTGCAAGAACTGACACTTCAAAACAAGTGGTTTAAAAAAGCTACACTTTGACAAATAATAGTCTTTCATGATGTGTAAGTTTATATCAAATTCATAATTGTGAAATACATCTACGTTATTTTCAGCATTACAGGGTTACAGAGACTAGGCCCATCTAAATCAATGGATCACTTTAGCCACCTACTGGCTTTAAGTCTTATTTCATTTCATTTCATATCATGTCATGTTCACCAAAAATGAAAATTATCCCATAATTTACTCACCCTCAAGCCATCCTAGATGTACATGACTTTCTTCTTTCAGCAAAACATAATCAGAGTTATATTAAAAAATATCCTGGCTCTTCCAAGCTTTATAGTGGCCCAAAAAAAGTGCACCCATCCATCAAAAAAATTATCCATACGGCTCCAGGGGGTTAATAAAGACCTTCTGAAGCAAAGCGATGTGTTTGTAAGAAAAATATCCATAGTTATAACTTAATAAACTATAATCACTGGCTTCCGGTTACGGCCGTCTTGGCTGTAATCCTTGCTCTGCGGAGGTTTCTCCCGCTAATACGGGGCAAGCATGTCTTGATTCCATCAGACAGCACCGCTACGATAGCGTACATAAATCGCCAAGGCGGTGTGCAGCAAATGGCACCTCCCTAGCTGACATATGCAGAGCAGCGGGCTGGGCAACACCCAATACCTTTATGAGATTTTACAATCTCAGGGTTGAGTCGGTCTCGTCCCATATTCTCTCAGGTCCGAGCACGTAGAACTCGGGAATACGGAGCATCTGACCGGGTGTTCCGCTTGCACATAGTGCCTTTTCCCTCCACTGAGGTGATCACGTGCGCTCTTTCCCCAGGAGAGTCTACTAGATTTGCGCTCCCTGAATGTTCTTCCTCCCTAGCCCTCTGGTCCATGAATTCCAGACCCACAATGGGTACTAAAATTACTCTGTACTGGAATTGGTGCTCCACAGGATGGGCCCTTGTGGATTAATCCCCCTGTGTGTATTTTTGTATGGTCCTCCTACGGGCGGACCCGCTTCTCCCTTGGGCAGTCCCCTTTGCTCCCCGGTCTCCGTGTTTGTAGCAACTCCTCCCTCGCACCATTCTCACATGTGGCCAGAAAACCCATGTGACGTATTTCGCCACACTCTACCCCCCTGGGTAGGTGGTAATCTCCACAGAGTCTTTTCCCCCTGAAAGAATAGGAGTTGGAAAAAAAATGCCTTCCCCGATGCATGTGATATCGTTAAGATAGCCCCAGCCACTGGCGAGGCCTGCACCCATGCTTGGCACGTTGCTTTGTTCCCCCCTTCGGGGTGTCAGGAACCTAAAAAGTTTATGATGATTTTATGGGGCGTTGGGGAAGGGTACGTGCAGTCTGACGCAGCCTGTTGCTTTGGCAGGCAACTGCCTGCCCGCACCTGCATCAGCAGCGCACGTACACGGTTCAGCGCTTGCCGTGATTAAATTGGGACCCCTAGTGTCGCTTCACTCGACACAACGTCAAAGTGAGCGACAGATGGGGAACGTCAAGGTTACTGTTGTAACCTCCGTTCCCTGATTGAGGGAACGAGACGTTATGTCCCCGTGGCCACGACGCTGAACCGAGCCACTGCTTATTCTTGGATCCTCAGTGCAAAACCTGAATGGACAGATGCATGATTCCCTCCTTTTATACCCGTATGTCCGGGGGAGGGACATGCAAATTATGTCTGCCAATTTCTCAATGACCTTTTCTCAAGTTCAGAGGTAAATGAGGCCTTCAAATAAGTCCCCTAGTGTCGCTTCACTCGACACAACGTCTCGTTCCCTCCATCGGGGAACGGAGGTTACAACAGTAACCTAGATGTTTTGTATGTACTATATTTTAGTGTTATTTCAGTATTCACAATTTTTCATCACCTTTTTGCCTTTACTAGTTCATTTGAAACAGTCCTATAGCATGACCAACACACTCTCAAAGTGAAATGTTCAGGATTGGAATGACTTTTCTAAATTTGGCTAATTCGTATGATATCGTGCGTCTGCACTAGTTTGAATTCTTACGACTTTCACTACAGCCAATGACGTCACTGGACATCATTTCCATCTAATACACGACAATTACTTGCTTCTGTCACACACAATTGTTATTCCTATTATGTTTACACACTCTATTGTCTGGTTAAGTTTAGATAAGGGGTTTAATGGCATAATATTAATAAGTATGTCCTTAACGCCTCGTGCGTGGAACTCGCGCTTACTTGTTAATACACACACACACACACAATAAAAAGGTGGTAGAGAGGGTTGGCCACTAATCGCAGGGTTGGTGGTTCAATTCCCGGCCCACATAACTCCATGTGCCAAAGTGTCCTTGTGCAAGACACTGAACCCCAAGTTGCTCCCAATGGCAGGCTAGAGCCTTTCATGGCAGCTCTGCCATCTTTGGTGTATGTGTGTGTGAATGGGTGAATGAATCACAGTGTAAAGTACTTTGAAAACCGCTAAGGTTAAAAAAAAAAAAAACACTATATAAGTGCAGAACATGTTATTCCCGGGAATTTGAAAAGTCCTCCGAGTCTATGCAAGACCATACGAAATAGCCAACTCGTAAATTATGTATGACTTTTCATGTGATCGGATTAGCATGACATGTTAGTTTTAGATGGAGTGTAGCATGTCACACCGCAGCATATGGCAACTACACATTTGCATCCTTGGTTTTTTTTTTTAATCTGGTTTAAAAACGATCTGGTATCCATGTAGTAAAATGACAAGAATTTGTTTCTGACAGTAGTTATAAAGACACAAATGTTTGACTTTTCATGTAAAACTAAGCTTCTCCTTGCCTGGTCATTTGAAAAAATTGTGTTGTGATTGACGCATTTTAAATTATGTATTTGTTGCGTAATGTTTAATACAACTGTCTATGCAGAGCCGAGGCTTATGATATGACAATGTGATTTACATTTCCTGTTCCTTCTTTCCTCGCAGATAGAGCAGATGATCCAAATCTCAGTGTGGCCGGAATTTTTAAAAAATCTGATAAAAACCAGTGCATGTTAAATACGAATACAAACATGCTACATCAATTTTCATTAATGACCATCATTTTGGCAATGTCCCTAGCCAGCTCATAATATTATTTTAACACTGTCACAAAGCAACAACCATAATATATACAGCACCGCAGTGGCCCATATAAAAAGCCATCTGCAAACTGCTCACACCAGAAAACGTCCCTCATTGCTCACAAATATACTTTTGGGATTTACATGCATGTAATTTTTTTATGAGCAAAATTATTTCCTTTAAAAAAACAAAACAAAACAAAACAAAAAACAGTGTAACAAGTTGTCACTTTTTAACAAATTTGCCAAGTTGAGCTGTGGCACAGTGTGTCATGCACATGCTCAAGATCCATAAAAGCTGTTAGCTCAAGAGGCATCCACATTTTCTGCATCTTACCCCTAATTTCCAGTCTACTCTCTACTGTTCTGTTAATAAGGCACACACACGCGCACACACACACACATGCATGCACACACACACACGCGTACGCACACACACACAAAAGCTTATGCATGCAATCCATGTGAACTTGGACTTTCAGTGAGATTAAATGTCTTTTGCTGTTTCTTGCTAGCTTTAGTCATGCTTGTCTATGTTACTATTATTTTATTCACGTTTTGTGCAATAATTTACCATTTCAAACAAATAAAGAGACACAAAGACGGTAATGCACTTTCAAAAAGTGAGAATAGATTTTTTTTCCTACATTTCAATGTAAAATACTCTTATCAGCAGGACATGCCATTATTTCATAAACAAAAGTAATCTCAGTTTTGCCGTTCAGCCGAAGAACCGCTATTCCAATGTTTCAGCTCTACATACATAGCATTAGTATTAACTGCTTGTTAGAATTTTCTCTCAGAATGACATACTAAATATTCAACTATTGGAATTACACAGACTAAATAATAGTTAACATATATCATATTTAAAACGTACCCTTTGTTCCCAAATGAGTGTCAGGAACGTTCTTCTTCTTTATTGATGGAGGCGTATTCTGTCCACACTCACTCTGATTCAACCAACTTACTGTGTGGTCACGACAGATGTTTCATGGCCATGAATAAATCCAGCTTGTATCAGACCCAAGATTCAGGATTATCTGCCATCTGCAACATCTGCCAAAATTGGAGAATGGGCAGCCCTATGATTGAGTTGTAGCAGGTGATGCTGCTATATATGATCTAAAGTCATTTTTATTAAAAATATAAAAACAATGTATGTATATATATATATATATATATATATATATATATATACAATGCAAAATATATACAAACTTTATGCAAAAGTGCAAAGACCTGCCCCATAAACCTAAAAATACATCAAAGTTTATACATACGGGGTATATATACACATAATACATTTTATATAATAGCACTAAAACTCTATTTTCATTATTAGGTTTCAAACCTGTGAATATTTTGTGTTTATAATATGTGACAACAGCTTGTATCATTGTTACAAATGCAGTGACATCATATAAATTGATAGAATGTGAAATTTTTACAATTTAAAAAAATCTCAAATGTTAAAAGGTTAAAAAAGCTAAATATGAAATAAAATATACACTCACATACTACAGTGCGTGAAGTCATATATGAATACTATATATATACATAGTATATATATATATATATATATATATATATATATATATATATATATATATATATATATATACACACACACACACGTATGTAGATGCCCTTTTTCTGGTTTGTTTAAAATCTTTTTCATTTGCATTATGTTTACAGGTCAGTTAAGAAGAATGCATATTTTATAAACTGAACCCCCCAACTCAACCCCTAAACCTAACCATTAGTAGAGTAAATATTTATGCAACCTCCAAATTGCACTTGTCAATGATTATGAAACAATGATTATGTAAAAGGATTAATGGAAAGGAGGAGGCGAGAACCGGCTTGACAATATGAATAAAATTTTAATAATAAACGGAACCAAAAAGAAAAATGTACACACAGGTGTCGGACAGCTGTCCGTAAATCTCTCTCTCTGTAAAACTGCCGTCTTCGGTCGGCCTTTATCCCTCTCAATGGCTAATTAGCCTGATTAGGGGCTGGGTGTGTGGAATAACGATCTGCCCCACCCTCCGCCCTGCCACATTCCTCCTTTGTTCTCTCAGGCCAGGGAGCCCCAGGCATGATATACGTCCTCCCCACTTTTCCCTGGGAAGGGGCGTGCCTTCCACCCTGTCTGCCAGCAGGTCATCCCCGTCTACCTGGATGAGGGAGGGGACAAGGGGAGGGAAACAAAAAAAAGTGTGGCACCTACACGCCGTAACGGCAATTGTGCCAAATTAACAAAGCATTTTTTAAAAGGCCAACACGGACCAGCAGTGGGAGAGAGAGAGGAGAGCCAGTTGTCAGTGAGTCGGCATAATGTTGCTAATACTATACACTCTTAGAAGAAAAGGTTCCATATAGAACCCCAAAGAACCTTTTTTTCTAAGAGTGTTGGGTAATGAAACACTCGGAAAAGCATCTTCCCATGTGATCATGTTGCATGATGACATCTGAGAAGTATCATTGTTATTATTTTGTATACCTCAAGAGACCTGTATAGGGCATGAATTCTAACCTCCTTCAATCTGAGACCCACTTGAGCCATCACTATACATTTAACAAGAGATTCACCTAAAAATGTCCTCACACAATCACTTTAACCTTAACCTTATCGAAGGACAGTTTACCTTAACAGAGGCTTTGAAGAATAAATAGAGTTGGAAGCAATGTGGGTTACAGGATGGAAAACCAATTTCTATTATGTGGTACAAAGGACCAAATGAATTTACACATTGGGAAAGGAGACACAGTTTTGACAGCTATCAAGATATGAACTATGGACATTATCCAGGGGTGTCACAGTTCAATTCAATCATATTTTCATACTAGAAAGTTATAATAAAGGTTGTATGCATTGTTGTTAAGCATTGTCCTCTTTGATTTAATCCTCTTGCCAGGTATGCATTGCTGAAAATAACTTAGAGGGTCCTGTTGAATGATTTGACCATCTGTCATTCGCTTTGGGCTTTATTTCCCTATCCCATCTAATTTTACAAGTGAAAAGAGATGAAAACAGATTATATGAATGTTGCATGCTCATGTGGGCTATTGTACAGCAATCAATCTTTGAAACCAATTACACAAAGACGGTCAGCTGGGATCTTTGTTCCAATATACTGATGGAGATTTCATCCACGATTTATGAACAAATCATTCACAGCTAGTCTTATCCATCTGCAATGCATTTGTAATTAATGAGATGAAGAGATGAACAGATTGCTGGTTTTGTTCAAAGACAATGACGAATCCATGACTGTAGCACAGGTTATGACAGTAGGATTTTTACATGCTTATTAGTGAGAGAGGTACATATTGTTACCTTTGTAGTTCATTTGGGAGATGCAATGAAATTTTTATCTTGAGTTTGTGGACATTTTGAGTATTGGTGCAAAGTCTTTATAGCATGAGAAAGAACATGGTCCTTAATGACTGGAATAAAAGAGGCAACAAGGGGTTATCACATTTAGAGCATCAACGTTAATGGGGCGAACAGAAAACTAATTGAACAAAGGCGTCTTTGTAAATGAGATCTGTAAAATAATATTAAACCTCCTGTGAAGTTAAATACAAATGTCACAGGATGAGAGAGCAAGGGAGGACCAAAATGCAGCAGGCAATGTCAAATCTCACAATGGAGAAAAACTAGAGAAAACAGAAAAGATCAAAAACCAACAAACCAAAAACCGACACAAAACAGACAGAAGAGCGAACAGCAATGAAACTGAAACCGAAGCCGTGTGCCCACATAGAGACAAAATAAAGACAGATAGAGCACATGGCCAGGTGAATAGCACAAAGCAATGCATTCAACTTAGACACAGACTAGACAAGGCACAAACAGTCAGGGCTCAGCCAAAGAGACAATAAAAACACAACCCCCCAAAAAGGATGCCTTGTGGCATCCCACAAAGGAGACATCAAAAACCAGACAAGACAAACATAACAGGCACTAACACAAAACAAAAGAAAGGGAGGAAAGGGAAGGAAACCAGGGAGGAACCGCCAGGGCAGTCCAAGGTGGAAACGGTGGGAGGGACCAGGGAGGTTTAAGAAAGGGAGCGGGGTCCGGCGGCCTGGGAGGACGCTTCAGGGAGGGGACTAGGTCTTGAGTTCTTGGAAGCGGATTCATGGAAGGGGGCTGGGTCTGGTGGCCTTGGAGGCATGAGGAGCACAGGCAGGACAGGGATGAGGTCAGAATGGTAAAATGGGTTGAGGACGGACAAGCCTGGGATGGGACTGAGGCAATGGTCATTCTCAGGGAGTGAAGGGATCTGGAGAGGATGATTGCAGAAGTGAGGAAGGTACTAACAGGAAGGGCATGGACAGCCATGGAGGACAGGGCTGACTGGGAAGCAGTCGCTGAGGGCCGGACAGACTTGTGGGCGGCTACTGTGGTGGGCTGGGCAGACTGGTGGGTGGCCGCTGCAGTGTGGTGGACAGACTGGTGGGAAGCCATGGCAGGCTGAGCAGACAGAACAGATAGATTCTGGGGATGGGCAGACTTAGTGCACGATGCTGGGGGCTGGGCAGACTGAGCGCTGGACCGTGGCTGGTGTCTGATAGGTGCTGGTTACTGGTATGAGCAACAAACTGTTGGAATGTGTCTGAGAGATTTTGGCCACTGCACTTAGCTACAGGCTGGTTGATGGCCACTGGTGACTGTTTTTGATTGTCGATGATCATAGGGGACTGGACAAGCTCGTCGGCAGCCTCAGGGAACTGGACAGACTGGTTGACCATGGGAACTGGACAGGCTGTTTGGCCACCGGCGTGATCAGGAGCACTGGCAGTAACTGGGGAACAGCCTCCGTGGCAGGAAGCGCTGGCAGCGACTGGAAAATGGCCTCCGTGGCCGAGAGCACTGGCAGTAACTGGGGAACATCCTCTGGGGCCGGGGTGAATTGGACAGGCTGGACTGCAGCCGCCGTGGTCGAGAGCGCTGCAGCGGAAATGGCCACTGCCTCCTGGTGGTCGGCAGAGGGCTCCTACACCTCCTGGTGGTCACCAGCAAGCTCCTCCACCTCCTGCCGGTTATCAGAGGACTCCTCTGCTCCTCTGTCCCCTAAGCAACCAAATTCGCCAGTTGCTAGGGAGGGTAGAGTCACATGGGTTAACCTCCTTGTGGTTGCTATATAACGTGGCTCGCTCTCGGTGAGGTGCGTGGTGAGTTGGGTGTGTATACACGCTATGGCTCTCTGGTAACGCGCTCAACAAGCCACGTGATAAGATGCATGGATTGACAGCCTCAGACAAGAAGGTAACTAAGGGGGCTTTCACACTAGCACTTTTGGTACGCACCCCGGTTCGAATGACGTCAGAGTTCGGTTCGTTTGGATGATGTGAACGCTGTCTTCCGAACTCGGGTGCGCACCCGCGAACCGTACTCGGGTCCGCTTAAAAAGGTGGTCTGGGGTACGGTTCATGTGAACTCCAGTACGGTTCGCTGCTGATATGAACGCAATCGAACCAAACCGCGGAAGTGAACCGCTATTGATGACGTATAATGTGGTCGTCAGTCTCACACGCGTCACTTTCAAAATGAGTGGAAAGGGTTTACTTTCGTGCGTGTGTGTTTGTATACACTTACCTTGACGAAAAGCGGGATTGACGCACATGCACTGCAAGCAGAGAGATGATTTCTGCTTGCCTTCGCAAAAATTGTCTTCGGCGGACAGCCCGCTGTCTTTTGAACGATTTCAGTATTTTTGCGGCAGACAGACGCAAGTGTGTTTCTGTATCTTGATGTTGAAAACAAAACCAAAGGTTAAAAAAAAAGAAGAACAAATGTGAACCGAGCAAGTCTATTCATTGAATTTTGACGCCTTTTCATTTCGCGGTTATCAAGCAACACGATTACGCACCAGCTGCAGCTTGATGACGCAAGCGTACCGCGGTTCGGATACAAATATATAATGTGAACACAGTCCATCGGGGGGAGGGGGGAGCAATCGAACTCGGGTTCGGAAAAGGCAATCGAACCAAGTGTGAAAGCCCCCTAAGATTTGTCCTCCGCCACCCGGATTGAGGTCACTACAATATCACGAGGACATTGGGAATTGGGCATTCCAAATTGGGGAGAAAAAGGGGAGAAAATAAAAAAGATTTAAACTGGCAAATGGGATTTGATATAGGGAGAAATAACTGGGAGATCAAGTGCTGCAAATGTCAAAAGGCTTAATTTCAAAATAAAACAAAGAACAAACCAAAAAGTCTCACAATGGAGAAAAACAAGAGAAACCACTGTTATATTATCATTAATATTTATAATTAATATTAATAATAATAATATAACAAAGAATAATGTTGTCATTCTCAAAAAAATAATTTGACTTAAAAGACACATTTTCTAAGATCATCCCAAAACATCCCAAAACGTACACCACTGATCAGTCTAAAATCAATAAATATTTTTTTCTCAATAAAAATCTTTCACACGGACATGAACCCATCCATCCATCCATCTTCAACCACTTATCCAAAATCGGATCGTGGGGGCAGCAGCTCCAGCAGGGGGCCCGAAACTTCCCTATCCCGAGCCACATTAACCAGCTCTGACTGGGGGACCCTGAGATGTAATCTCTCCACCTAGTCCTGGGTCTTCCCCGAGGCCTCCTCCCAGCTGGACATGCCTGAAACACCTCCCTAGGGAGGCAGCCAGGAGGCATCCTTACCAGATGCCCAAACCACCTCAACTGACTCCTTTCGACGCGAAGGGGCAGCGGCTCTACTCCGAGCTACTCACGGATGACTGAGCTCCTCCCCCTATCTCTAAGGGAGAAGCCCACCACCCTTCTGAGGAAGCCCATTTCGGCCACTTGTACTCACAACCTAGATCTTTCAGACATGACCCAGCCTTCATGACCATAGGTAGGGTAGAAACGAAAATTGACCGGTAGATCGAGAGCTTTGCATTCCGGCCCAGCTCTCTTTATGTGACAATGGTGCGATAGAGCGAGTGCAATACCGCCCCCGCTGCCTCGATTCTCCAGCCAACCTCCCGCTCCATTGTCCCCTCACTCATGAACAAGACCCCGATGTACTTGAACTCCTTCACTTGGGGAAAACCTCCTTCACTACCCGGAATATGCACTCCATCGGTTTCTTGCTGAGAACCATGTGAAAAAATTACAGTTAAAATGTAAATTAACAACTTTTTCAACATGGTGGAAAAATCATGACATGCACGTTTGAGCAACCTCATCTTCTTCTGAACTTTGACCTTGGACATTTTTTTTCCAAAACTTGTAGAAACTTCAAAATACAAGTTTTTAACTCGTTCCGCTTTTTTCAGGGAACAAGGGTTACACATGTAACCCGAGACGTTCCCTTTACAAAAAGCTTCACTACGATGCTGCGCTGCTAAGCGCTACGGGGAACGCAATACCCATGCCGCCGCACTTGGGGCTGTCCGGACCCCTACGGTTGTGCAGTGTACTCACAAAAACGCGAGAGGTCTCAGACATGAGCTTGAGATGTCGACTGAAGGGCATAAGAGCCCGGAGTAGCATAAACATCTAAACCATTCAATTTTGATGAATGTGCGGAGAGGACCAGCCTGCCGCATCACAAACTTGTTTAGGCCTGGGCTGAGATGTCGACTCAAGGGCATAAGAGCCCGGAGTAACAAAGCATCTAACCCATAAAGTTCGATGAATGTGTGCAAAGAGAACCTTATCACAACACAAACTTGTCATAAAAACTGATGAATGTGAGCGGAGAGGACCAGCCTGCCGCATCACAAACTTGTTCAGGCATAAGCTGAGATGTCGACTCAAGGGCATGAGAGCCCGGAGTAGCAAAGCATCTAACCCATAAAGTTCGATGAATGTGTGCAAAGAGAACCCTATCGCAACACAAACTTGTCATAAAAACTGATGAATGTGTGCGGAGAGGACCAGCCTGCCGCATCACAAACTTGTTTAGGCATGGGCTGAGATGTCAACTCAAGGACATAAGAGTCCGGAGTAGCAAAGCATCTAACCCATAAAGTTCGATGAATGTGTGCGAAGAAAACCCTATCGCAACACAAACTTGTCATAAAAACTGATGAATGTGAGCGGAGAGGACCAGCCTGCCGCATCACAAACTTGTTCAGGTATGAGCTGAGATGTCGACTCAAGGGCATAAGAGCCCGGAGTGCAGAACATCCAAACTAAAAAAGTCCAATGAATGTGTGCGGAGAGGACAACCTGCCGCATCACAAACTTGCTGCAGAGGGAGACCTCTAGCCAAGGTTTTAGAGGAGGAGAGCCCTCTGGTAGAGTGCGCCCTAAAACCTACTGGCGAAGCTTGACCGCACGCCTCGTAGGCCCGGGCAATAACGAGGATGCCTCCTTGAGGCCACCCCGCCCACCGTAGTGGCCACATAGAACCTGGCAGTGGCGAGGCAAGTGCCCGCTGACAGTTCTTTCTACAGAAAATCTGAAGCAAACTGGCAGTAAACTGGTTCTGTAATAAGAACTTTGGTAGAAGGAAACGCATGCAGGCGCATTTGTACTGTGTATGCGTTACTACGATCAGCCCCTCCGGGGGTTGGGGGGACTCAGGGGAGAAGTAGAGGAGACATTGCGCTATCAACAGAATCCCTCTGAAAAAAGAGTTTCTGACAACACCAGGTGACGTATCCATTTATAGCCTGGCCGTTATTCAGCTCGGTTCACAGATAGAGTTGTTCCCCGTTGCCCCTCATCATAGTGAAGCTTTTTGTAAAGGGAACACCTATGACGTAAAATCAAGGGACAAACATATTTATTTCAATTATTTAGATTTCTAATTACTTATTTTGTTTTGCTTTTTTTTTGCAGTTGTTAGGCCTTGCACTAGCGCTTATAATTGTAAATGTCATAGAAGCGGTGTACCAGATTAAGTACAATTGACATTCAGACATATTTTCTAAAAAAATTATAAAACAATATAGTCAAACCATTTCATAATATTTAATAAAAGTGATACAATGATACCTTTTACATGGGGTTTCTTTACTATTTTAATCTCCTTCATGACTGAAAAGTACAAGTGTATATAAAAGTATGTATGTATATATATATATATATATATATATATATATATATATATATATATATATACATGTTAATCAAATAACATTTTATTTCTTTAGCATTTTTACAGTATTTTACTATTAAAATTACAGATTGTACAGATTGTACAGATAAAATTACAGATTACAGATATATATATATATACATACACTGTAAAAAAAACAATCTGTAATTTTAATAGTAAAATACTGTAAAAATGCTAAAGAAATAAAATGTTATTTGATTAACGAATATTAACTGTAAAATATACAGTAATTTTTTTAGATATATTTTAAAAGACATTAAAAAAATGTAGATGTAAAAAGACTTTCCTGTATAATTAATGGTAAAAATGTATATTATGTTTAACAAGAGAGTACACGTACTTTTTACAGTAAATTATTGTTAAAATTCCCAGAATTACCTGCGTGACCCACTACATTTTATAATATTTTATGGGATCATATGTTTCATCTTATTTTTAATATCAGTTACATACACTGGGGTGTCCTGTGTTATATGTGATGTAATATAGTTAATGTTTACTGTATTATTTAAATCTCACATGTGTTACCCTGATGGTGTTTAGTGTTTGTGTGAGTGGTGGTGGTGTAGTGGGCTAAGCGCATAACTTTAATCAGAAGGTCGCTGGTTCGATCTAGTGTCCTTGATCAAGGCACTTAACTCCAGGTTGCTCTGGGGGGATTGTCCCTGTAATAAGTGCGCTGTAAGTCGCTTTGGATAAATGCGTCTGCCAAATGCATAAATGTAAATGTAAATTAGGGACATTGAGTACTCTACATGTTTATTGGTAATTGCTCTTGGAAGAGCCACTATTGATGAGCTTCATGTCATCATGTGCCCTTCTGCAGTTGCTAAGGTGATTAACAAATACCTTATAAAGGAAAAGCTATCTATCTATCTATCTATCTATCTATCTTACATGTGTGTCTCATGTAAGATGGACTACAGAATATAGATAAAGTGATGTGAAATGGCCTTTTAAAGAAAAATAATGTAGTGCAATTTACTACCAGCAGATGGCATACAGAATATAGGTACTGAAATACAAAAAAAGCCCTCGAATGGAAAACTTGCTGGCATGCTGCCCTCTAGACGCATCATAAGAGTGCTAGCTGCATATCAGCTCTCAAAGCCATTCTTTGACACGCCTAAATTGCCTATAAAAACCCTTCTTTTCCAAATCACATAATTACTTAATTACTGGATTGAACTCAACCTGTGTGCACTTGAGGTTTCATATGATCTCAGAGTAACAACTGTGTTTGTGAGTATACGAACTTAATGAGTGCATATCCAAAGAAACCCAATACTATGAAGGAACCCAATACCCAAAAGGAAAAATCCAAGCAAACTCAAGGCAAGGTTGAAAAAATATTAGTCAAGGCAAAAATAAGAAATTTGAACACACCCTCAAAGAACAGTAACGGTAAGGAAATTGCAATAAGTGCTGAAAACTGTCTTTTCTCCAAAAACTCAAGTTTACAGGCTAGAAGAAACATACCTAAAAATTGTAAGTGCCTTGCTGCAACCCTGAGTTTTGCTTCTTCTTCTCTTTTTTTTTTTCTTTTTTAAGAAAAAGCGAGATATGTTGATATATATATATATATATATAAATGGATAAATCATATAAACTTATTTAAATAAAACGTTGTTATACATTTGATCTATTTCTTATATATAAATATAAAATTTAAATTTTATTTAGACTGGCACAATATGTATATTTGTATAAAAAAAACCTAATTTAAGGATAAGCTGTCTTTAAAGTATGGAATGTACTGTATATCATGTCCATTGTTATCTGTGGCAGTATGTAATAGTAGGAAACTCGACAATATATCCAGAGACAGTAGCAGAATATCATTAAAACCTCTTTATTGTATCTAGAAAGGACTTAACCACAATGAGTAGGACAAAAATTAATTTAGTTTGTCATTGCAGTGTGAATTATTAAATACAGTGGATTTTGTAATGTTTGGATAAAATAATAAGCAGTGGAAACCCTTCCGACATGATCTCTGTGAAGATTCTCAGTCATTCAGGTCATCGTGTCTTGTAGAATTTATTTTGAAGAACAGTCTGGGTCGCTCTACAGTCTGAACATCGCTCAGGGTGACCCGTCCACCAGAGAATGCACGCAAAGTCAGCCTCTTCTCAAACAAGCACAATGTGGTTTCTCACCAGTGTCACTGCTCTTGTCAAAAAAATGCTTGACATTTTCCCCAAGAACTTGCCTTTTGGATGAAAACAGAGCTGGCTGCTTTTCTTTGCCTTACAGTTGTGTTCCAAATCTTTTATTTGGCATTTATGTGCCAAGACCTGGCCACAGTTATCATCTTTCGTCTTCCACAAGAATCACAGCTCTTTCTATCCCAGTTCAAATATTCACAATCTAGATGAATCCTCGGGGCGACGACAAGCGGGTGAAACATCTCCATTCTGTAATACTCTGCAGAGGAAATTTCACAATGTAACAGATTTTATGTTGGTAACACATTACAGTGTCTATGTTACACATTTTACATGTTACTTTTATTAATTGTACAGTAATAACACCAAGTAAGCACAAGCAGCTCCACCAAATACTTATACTGTAAGTGCGTGTCGTTTATTAAGGTCAATTTATACTTCTGCTTCGAACCTACTCCATAGCCTGATGTACAACACCAAAGATATCTGAGGTAGCATTGCATTTTCACAAAGAATATTTTAAGATCTATAAGATCATTGTATTTGGGCTCGTTTTAATCTGGAGCATCTGCTGTTTTTATATTCTGTTTATGATTTAATGAAGTTACAAGAGAGAACGAGATAAAAAGACACATCTGCTAAGAACATATACATTTACAATTTTTATCTATATATTTTGTACTCTGAAAATAATCTGCTTTCTTTAGAACCACAAAACAAGAAGTTACAAAATGAACAATAAAAGTGGTGTAAATCAACTTGCAAACAGTAAAATTGTGCAAGCTCATTAATTATTCAAACCGGTGCATGCTAGGAAGGCAAGCTTCATAAAGTTAAGCAAAAAAAATGTATCCTGTAGGACTCATACATAATGATGCAGTGTAAAGATTACAAACAATCATAAATAATGTTTACTTATAAGCTAGAACATACATTTTTACATGTTTGATATAAATATAAGTGTAGAATTAAATTAATATTTTCAAATTCACACCTAAACTAATCTTTTCTGCTATATTTGCTTGACCACTAAATGTTTTTTCAGTGTATGTGTTTGACATAATATTTGTTGTATTCTACTCGAGACCTGTATGATGTTTTGATTGTATGTTTGACAGAATTGTTTACAGTCATTAATCAAATTTCGTAAGTTATGAAAATGAATCTTTATATAAATAATTTTTCAGCAAATTTAAAAGTACCTGCTAAAAGTTGTTTATATTGTGTATATGAATTTGCTTTTTTTTGGTTTTTTGTTATCTGGCCAAAATATGTATTTATTACTATTTAAACGGCACAAGAGAAGACATACAGTACATGCCTGATTTATTTTCTCTCTGCATGGCAGACAACATGTACCATAAATAAAATGTACCTGAATCTGTATATAATATGTACCACACCAGCGTACGCAAAGCCTATAGCATAGGTTTGACAGATGTATAAACTGGCCTGTAGGATTGCGAAATCCTAATTAAATTAATAATAATAATAAAAATGTACAGTAATATACAACTTCAAAGACAACTTAAAATCTCAGTAGACAACCTCAATTGTCTGAGTTTACAAGTGGTAGCCAATCAAAATCACTCATTATTGTACTGTAACTCCACATAAACGCATGCCTCTTCACATACAGAAAACGATCAATTTGATCATTTTCACTATGGGGGTTAGCCTTCAGCCGTCCACACCACTTCTATGCATTGTACTGTACGTAATACAGCTCTAATGGTATAATAGAACTTGCTTTATGGACTCCACGCAACTGGGTAAAAACACAATAACATGAAAACTGTGAAATAAACTGCATTTTATTGAAACATTTAGCACATTTAGAGAATTTGTTTTTGCATCTTTGCACTACAGATGTTCTCACCCTTTTTTCATTTGTGTGAGCATTTTACTGTTGTGCGAAGATGCCTAAACATTAGGCGTAATCCTTTTTAAAACCACCAAAGCAGAAGAAAACACTCAAAACACCGTCGCCACTTGTCTCTCAATAGTACACAATGTTTTCACCCATGTTGGCCCCCCACCTCATGCCTCAGTAGGTTGTTGTGAATCCCGGTTTTGTTGCCCGCAGTGTCTGCTTTCTGCTGCCACAGACTCTGAAATAATGAGGCTGAATGAAGAGGGCCTCTGCCTCTCGCTTTGCTGTCTTGGGGCCAACAGAACACACCACCTTTACTAGTGAGTGTTCCCCACACTGATTGTCTATGACTCCTTTTGGTGTTCAGTCGCCTTGACCTTTAACCTATTTTCAGCACATCGTAAGGAGAGTGGCATTTTGACTCAACGTGCCCTGTTGGATACTACAAAACAGCATGTGGCTAGGTCATAAGAATACCACCCAACCTCCCTGACACAGCATTGTGAATGTATGTATGTATGTATGTATGTGTGTGTGTGTGTGTGTGTGTGTGAGCAAGAGAGAAAATCTAGAGTAGCAGAGAACAGAGAGTCACTGCATGTGTTTTCGTGCAACTTCTATCGTACTATTTGTATGGCATATACAAAGGGGAGGAAATTCCATCTGTCGTGAGTGCCTTTTCAGGCTTCATGCCTATTTCACTGCTGACGGTTGTGCAGATGTATTGACTGATTTTACCTAGTGTTCTCTAAGCCAGTGTTTCTCATTTGGTGGGTCCTGACCCAAAAGTGGGTTGCATGTCTGTTTGGATAGAGTCGCAGACAGCAGGGAAAGAATAATGTCATGGTTCTTCCTCCATTGAACATTTTTGGGAGGCCACTCAAGCGAAATGTCTTGCTACTTAGGCAAATTTATTGATAATCTCACATTAGGCATTTTATACACGCTAAATATGCTTCTCATTTGCAATGCATTATTTTCGCAGTGTGATGGAAGCCTGCTTTCACGCAAGTATGACATAAGCCATTACAGAACCACTTGTGCCAATGATGTGCACGGCTCTGATTTACTGTATCTATTGAGCCGCTCACGTCAACCAGACAAAATTGATGCAACCCATTTTAATTCTAGTGAGAATTTTCTACTTTAAATCACTATGGATAAAATCAAACCTCTCGAACAGTAGACCGTCCTGACATTATACTGTGCTATGCGCCAAAATAAAGGTTTATTACACATCATCACCCTTACTAATATTTATTCGGATTTTACAGTAGTAACAGTATCTTTCATATTTTAACAAAAATGCTGTTGTTTCATGTCAAATAGTCTATTAGGTAAAATTCATTAGACCTTATTTTTATTACAACTGTGGCAGTTGTAAAACTACTAAATGTGTTTAGGCTGCTATTGTTTTTCATAACAAATACTATAATTTCTTCTTCTGATTATTATTATTATTATTAGAAAGACTATCTACATTGACCTAACCACAGTAATAAGGAGACATCCATGGTTTTCCCTGTGCTTATATGGCATTCTATTGTAACTTTAGGCTACAGTAAGGGATGCTACATTTGTCCTAGACTTATGGACAAATTATGGACAAAGTTTTTGTAATATGTGTTCTGTTTGAATGAGGTTTAATATTAGGAAATAAACAGGATAATAAATATAATAGGCTCATATAAATAAATAAATAGGCTAATCAACTTTTAAAATGGAAGAGAGAGAAATGTAGCACCCTAAACTAAAGCAAGACTGATGCAAAGTGACATTTTGACACTTTGGGATGTCAGGTGCATTGAGTGTAACATGTTCTCTCTTCCTAAAATGTGTGAATAAACATGAAGGTGTTAGGTGTTCAGTTAGGTAAAGACTAGTATTTTGCTCTCTTTCTTTCTTTCTTTCTCTTTGTTCTTTTTTCTTTTTCTTTGTTCTTTTTTTCTTTTACTTTCTTTCTTTTGTTCTTTTTTGCTTTTTTTGTAACGAACCCTGCCCCTTTGGTTCACCCCGAGCCCGCTAACGTGCATGCTCGTTCGGAGCCCGCGAGCTTTCACGCTCGTTCTCATGCCTCGAGATCTCCGGCTCGCACGCAATCTCTCCCCCCGGGCTCATATACCCGCTCCCAATCGCCAGAGTATTGAATACACCTGCACTCACCTCAATCACCCCTTCATTCGTTTCACCTGCACCGCTCGTTTGTTCCCCTATTTATATCACAGCACATTCGTTTCACACCCGTTGGTTATTGTCTAGTTACCCCTTTACTTTGCCAGCACTAGTGTTCCCCTAGCTCCCCCTTGTTCATTCTATTCGTAGATATTCACTGCTTTCGATATCGTATCCCCCGGCTTAGACCCCTTGCTTTCCGTGACCACTCTAAAGTTTTGCCCTTTTGTCTTATCCTGATTCCCCGGCTCTCGACTTCGCATTCCTCGACCTTTCTCCCCTCTGGATTTTCCCCACTGTACCTTCGCCTGCTTTTTACTTATTAAAACAGTATCTTGACTTACATTGTGACTGTCTCGTCACATGTGTGTGTGTTTGGGTTACAGAATAACCAACCTCACCGCAGGCAGTCACAATGGAAAACGCCGAGGATTTCAACAGCTCATTAGAGCGGATGTACACGGCACTTTCCGCCCAGGGAGCTACGGTCGGCCACCACGACCAAGCACTCACGGCTCAAGGACAGCAGATACAGGAGATCCTGCAGATGGTACGTGCGATTTCTGATCAAGTTTTGCCTGTTCCACCTGTACCTGTCCCTGTGTCCGTTGAAGTCCCCTCTGTGTTTCCCAGCGCCGCTAGCTTTCAAACCCCCGAGCGGTTTGACGGTTCATCGGACGCTTGTCAGGGGTTTTTGATGCAATGCTCTGTATACATGACATATCACCCCCTGTTACAAACTGACTGTGAGAAAGTGCACTTAACGATCTCCTTGCTCTTGGGCAAAGCACGGCAATGGGCTACCGCATTATGGGCCGCGGAAAGCCCTCTTTTATCATCGTACAGCCAATTTTGTCACCAAATTGCCGTGGTCTTTAATCACCCGGCAGCTGGCCGAGATGTCGGCAGCCGCCTCATGTTTTTAAAGCAGGCGTCGCGCACAGCCGCCGCCTACGCACTTGACTTTCGCACCCTTGCCGCGGGTAGTGGGTGGATCGACCCTGCTCTGTTGACTATATAATGCCTGGCGTTGAATGACCGAATCCAGATGGAATTAGCGTGCCGTGGAGAGTCACTGTCACTCAAGGACTATATTCAGCTCTCCATTACTATTGACAACCTGCTTCGGGACCGTGCTCTTCGGAGCCCCCCTGTCGTTCACGAGCCGTCAACGGCTCGCAACCCACCTAGACCCGTAACTCCAGAGCGCTCTTCCCCAGCCGAACCCATGCAGCTTGGCCGCGCCCCTCTGACCCAGGCGGAGCGAACCAGACGGATGACGCTGAACCTCTGCTTGTACTGCGGCAACCCAGGGCACCGCGTTGATTCCTGCCAGCTCTGCCCACGGCGTGCTCTCTCTAGAAGCCAGGTGAGAATGTCTGTCTTCCTCAACATTACCCAGAAGCAAGTCTGCCTCCCAGTAACATTGAGTTTTAACGATGTCTCTTTTTCTACCCCAGCCCTAGTTGATTCCGGGGCAGCGGGAAACTTTTTAGACGATGGCTTGGTCCAGGAGCTGTCCATCCCCCTCTGTCCGGTCGTGCCACCCCTCAGAGTCAACTCTCTGGATGGGGCACCCCTCGGATCGGGTCTCATCACCCTCCGGACCATGCCATTGTCCCTCCAAGTGGGCCTTTTCCACACGGAGGTAATCCAGTTTTTTATTGTGCACTCCCCTAGAGACCCTGTGGTTTTGGGCCACCCCTGGTTAGCGCTCCATGACCCCCACATTTCCTGGCGCACGGGGGAGTTGTTGCGCTGGACTTACCACTGCTTATCCCACTGTATTTCCCTTCCTGTGTCCTCCACCTCAGTAGAGAGCCCCGAAGTGGAATCCTCTGTTACCATCCCGCCTGAATACTCTGCGTTTGCGGACGTGTTTGCAAAGACTCAGGTTAGTCTTCCCCCCCACCGTAGTGTGGACTGCGCCATTGAGCTCCTTCCAGGGGCCCCACTCCCCAAAAGCCGCGCCTACCCCCTAACATTACCAGAAACCAAGGCCATGGAGGATTATATCGACGAAGCACTCAAGCTGGGCATCATCCGGCCGTCCACCTCCCCGGTGGCGTCCGGTTTTTTCTTCGTCGGCAAAAAGGATGGCGGACTTCGCCCCTGCATCGATTACCGGGCCCTAAACAAGGCCACCCTGAAGTTCGCCTACCCCCTACCTCTCATCCAACCATCCCTCGAGCAGGTCAGTAAGGCGAAGGTCTTCACGAAGCTCGACCTCAGGAGTGCGTACAACCTCGTGTGCATCCGCAAAGGGGACGAGTGGAAGACGGCGTTCATCACCACTAGGGGGCACTATGAGTATCTGGTGATGCCGTACGCCCCTTCAGTGTTCCAGTCGTTCATGTACGACGTCTTCCGAGACATGCTAGACCTCTTTCTCATCGTCTACATCGACGACCTGCTTATCTACTCCGCCACACCCTCTGAGCACACCGTCCACGTCTCTAGGGTGCTGCAGAGACTACGAGAGCACGATCTGTTTGTAAAGGCTGAAAAGTGTGCCTTTCACCGCCCCTCCGTCTCATTCTTGGGCTATGTTCTGTCAGCAGAAATCATGGAGATGGAGACCGACAAGGTGGCTGCGGTTCTGTCCTGGCCCGAACCGACCACACTCAAGGAACTCCAGAGGTTCTTGGGCTTCGCCAATTACTACCGGCGTTTTATTAAGGACTTCGGCAAAATCGTCGCACCCCTCACATCCCTCACACGGGGCAACCCTAAGTTTCTCACCTGGAACGCACCCGCCCAGCAAGCCTTCCAGGCCCTCAAGGAGGCCTTCACGACCGCACCGGTCCTTCAACAGCCCGACCCCACTCTCCCGTTCATGGTGGAGGTAGATGCCTCCGAGGTAGGGGTGGGAGCTGTACTCTCCCAACCCCACGGGACTCCTGCCAAGTTTAACCCATGTGCGTTCTATTCCCACAAGCTGTCCCCCCCGAAGTGAACTACGACGTTGGGAATAGAGCGCTGCTGGCCATCAAGCTGGCCCTGGAGGAGTGGCGCCATTGGCTGGAGGGCTCGAGGTTCCCCTTTGTCGTCTTCACCGATCTGCTCGGAGTACCTCCGAGCAGCCAAGAGATTAAACCCTCGACAGGCCAGGTGGGCAATGTTCTTTACACGGTTCAATTTCACCGTAACCTTTCGTCCAGGCTCCCAGAACCTCAAGGCAGATGCCCTGTCTCGCCTGTTCGACCGGGGCTCTGAGACCCCCGAGTCAGAAACCATCCTCCCCACATCGTGCGTCGTAGCACCCGTCCAGTGGGAGCTGACGGAAGCCATCCTACAAGACTCCCCCCAACAGAGTATATGTCCCTACTGCCATTCGCCCCCAGCTCATGCAGTGGGTACACACCTCACTTTGTTCTGGCCACCCGGGGATTACCCGGTCCACCCAGCTACTCGCTAGGAGATATTGGTGGCCCTCACTCAAAGACGACATTTCTGACTTTGTCCTCTCTTGTCTGGTTTGTGCCCAGTCCAAAACGCCCCGTCACCTTCCAGCAGGCCTCCTCCAGCAGTTGCCAGTGCCTGACCGTCCATGGTCCCACATAGCCATGGACTTCATCACGGACTTGCCCCCTTCCGACGGCCGGACGGAGATCCTTGTGGTCATTGACCGGTTCTCCAAGATGCGCCGTCTCATCCCCCTGCCCGGGTTGCCCAACGCCACACAGCTGGCCGACTTGGTGATCACCCACGTTTTCCGTAACTTCGGCATTCCCGAGGAGATCACCTCTGATCGGGGTACCCAGTTCACATCACGCTTCTGGTGAGCTTTCAGCGACAGGCTGGGTATCCAACTCAACTTCTCCTCGGGATACCACCCTCAGACCAATGGCCAAACAGAGCGCCTCAACCAAGAGGTAGGCAGGTACCTGAGGGCCTACTGCGCCCAAAACCAGGGCAGCTGGCACACCTACCTCCCCTGGGCCGAGTACGCCCAGAACAGTCTGATCAGCTCATCCACACACCTCACCCCCTTCCAGTGCGTCCTGGGCTAACAGCCACCTCTATTCCCATGGGAAGCTTCCGGCGGTGGATGCCTGGGCCCAGAGAAGTGCCCAGGTCTGGAGAGCCACCCATGACCGGATACAACGCTCTGTCCAAACCCAGAAGGCCAAGGCAGACCGCCGACGCTGTCCTGCCCCCCTGTTCCATCCGGGTCAAAGGGTTTGGCTCTCCACCCGCGACATCCGCCTCCGGCTCCCGTGCAAGAAGTTAAGTCCCAAATACAACGGTCCCTTCAAAATTATGTCACGTATTAACCCTGTCACATACAAGTTACTTTTACCACCCCGCAACAAAATTTGTCCTGTGTTTCATGTGTCCCTTCTCAAACCAGTGCACTACAGCCCCATGTTCCCACCCACGGCAGCCCAAACACCCCCTCCACCACTCGATGTCGGTGGTCAGCCCGCCTATACAGTCCGGGCTCTACTTGACTCCCGACGTCGGGGAGGCGAGCTGCAGTACCTGGTCGACTGGGAGGGCTACGGACCTGAGGAGCAGTCGTGGGTGCGATCGAGAGATGTCTTGGACCCAGCTCTTAAACTGGACTACCACTGCCAGCATCCCGATCGCCCCGCACCACTTCCTAGAGGTCGCGCTCCTCGCAACCAAGCGCGGCCGTCAGGAGCCGTCCGTAGCAGAGGGGGGAGTACTGTAACGAACCCTGCCCCTTCGGTTCACCCCGAGCCCGCTAACGTGCATGCTCGTTCGGAGCCCGCGAGCTTTCACGCTCGTTCTCATGCCTCGAGATCTCCGGCTCGCACGCAATCTCTCCCCCCGGGCTCATATACCCGCTCCCAATCGCCAGAGTATTGAATACACCTGCACTCGCCTCAATCACCCCTTCATTCGTTTCACCTGCACCGCTCGTTTGTTCCCCTATTTATATCACAGCACATTCGTTTCACACCCGTTGGTTATTGTCTAGTTACCCCTTCACTTTGCCAGCACTAGTGTTCCCCTAGCTCCCCTTGTTTATTCTATTCGTAGATATTCACTGCTTTCGATATCGTATCCCCCGGCTTAGACCCCTTGCTTTCCGTGACCACTCTAAAGTTTTGCCCTTTTGTCTTATCCTGATTCCCCGGCTCTTGACTTCGCATTCCTCGACCTTTCTCCCCTCTGGATTTTCCCCACTGTACCTTCGCCTGCTTTTTACTTATTAAAACAGTATCTTGACTTACATTGTGACTGTCTCGTCATATGTGTGTGTGTTTGGGTTACATTTTTATTTCTTTCTTTTTACTTTGTTCTTTCATCCCTCCTTTCATTCTCTTTTTTCTTATTTTTTCCTTTTATCTTTTCTTTCTTTCGTTCTTTTATTTGATATTTTTTCTTTCATTTGTTATTTTTCTTTAATTATTTTCTTTCTTTATTTCTTTCGTTCTTTTTTCCTTTTCTCTTTCTTTTTCCTTTCATTCTTTTTCTTTATTTTTTCCTTTTTCTTTGCTCTTTTTATGTTATTTTATTTTCCTTTTTTCTTTCATTCATCCTTTCATTTCCTTTTCTTTTTTCTTTATTTTTTTCTCACATTCTTTTTCCTTTTCTTTATTTTTCCTTTTATCTGATTTTCTTTTTCTTTTTCCTTTTTTCTTTTTATTTCATTCTTTTTTCTTTTCTTTCATTTCCTTTTCTTTTCCTTTCATTAATTGTATTTTATTTTATTTTATTTCATTTCCTTTTCTTTTCTTTTTTCTTTCATTCTTTTTCCTTTTCTTTATTTTTCCTTTATCTTATTTTCTTTTCCTTTTTTCTTTTATCTTATTTTCTTTTCCTTTTTTCTTTCATTCTTTTTTCTTCTTTCATTTTCTTTCCTTTTTTCCTTTTTTCTTTCATTAATTGTATTTTCTTTTCTTTCATTTCCTTTTCTTATCTTTTTCTTTTCATTCTTTTTCCTTTTCTTTATTTTTCCTTTTATCTTATTTTCTTTTCCTTTTTTCTTTTTTATTTCATTGTTTTTCTTTTCTTTCATTTCTTTTTCTTTTCCTTTTTCTTTCAATCTTTTTTCTTTTATTTCATTTCCTTTTCTTTCTTTTTCCTTTTCTTTATTTCTCCTTTTATCTTTTTTCCTTTTTATCTTATTTTCTTTTCCTTTTTTCTTTTCTTTTCTTTCATTTCTTTTTCTTTTTTTCTTTCATTCTTTCATCCAGAAAACGTCTCGGGTTACATGTGTAACCCTTGTTCCCTGAAAAAGGCGGAACGACATGTTGCGCTGCTAAGCGCTACGGGGAACAGCTTTCGCTGTGAGCCGAGCTGAAATATTGTGTGAAACACGTCAATGAACATTGACCGGAATTTATAGCCTCGGCTGATGTAATCATTAGATGCACCTGAGGCCAGGCTATAAATGGATACGTCACCAGGTGTCGTCAGATACTTCTTTTTGAAGAGCAGTCCTGGGACGTCCCAGTGCGGCAAAGCAGCTCAACATCTCGTTCCGCCTTTTTCAGGGAACAAGGGTTACACATGTAACCCGAGGCGTTCCTTTACAAAAGGCTTCACTACGATGTTGCGCTGCTAAGCGCTACGGGAACGCAATACCCACGCCGCCGCGCTGGGGCTGTCCGGACCCCTACGGTTGTGCAGTGTACTCACAAAACGCGAGAGGTCTCAGACATGAGCTTGAGATGTCGACTCAAGGGCATAAGAGCCCGGAGTAGCATAAACATCTAAACCATTAATTTTTTGATGAATGTGTGCGGAGAGGACCAGTCTGCCGCATCACAAACTTGTTCAGGCATGAGCTGAGACGTCGACTCAAGGGCATAAGAGCCCAGAGTAGCAAAGCATCTAACCCATAAAGTTCGATGAATGTGTGCGAAGAGAACCCTATCGCAACACAAACTTGTCATAAAACTGATGAATGTGAGCGGAGAGGACCAGTCTGCCGCATCACAAACTTGTTCAGGCATGAGCTGAGATGTCGACTCAAGGGCATAAGAGCCCGGAGTAGCAAAGCATCTAACCCATAAAGTTCGATGAATGTGTGCGAAGAGAACCCTATCGCAACACAAACTTGTCATAAAACTGATGAATGTGAGCGGAGAGGACCAGCCTGCCGCATCACAAACTTGTTTAGGCATGGGCTGAGATGTCGACTCAAGGACATAAGAGTCCGGAGTAGCAAAGCATCTAAACCATAAAATGTGATTAGTGTGTGCGGAGAGTGCCAACCTGCCGCACCACAAACTTGTTCGGTGTCAACTCAAGGGCGTAAGAGCCAAGAGTGGCAAGAACATCCAAACTATAAAAGTTTAATGAATGTGCGCGGAGAGGACCAACCTGCCGCAGAATAGCGATCCACCTCATGATCCGAGAAGCGTCGAGATCATGTGAAGAAACAGCTGGGTTTGGGGAGAGAGTGAGAGAAAGGGATCAACCCGTCTCTTGCTCCTCAGCCAAAACCATGCACGAGCCCCACGAACGATCTTCTTTTCGAGAGTGCTGACTCCCGGAAGCAAGCGAGGCGAGCACGACGCACTCTGCCTGTTAAAGCAAATCGCAGTGCTCGCACCTGCCCTGCCGCAACGCGAGAGCAGCGTGCTCCCAAACAAACAGCAAAAACTGATGTGTGTCGTCTTCAGCTATAGAGCGAGAAGAGGGGAACACGCACCGTTTGCTTTCAGTCATTCTCTCTTTTTAGAAATATATATATATAATATTTTCTAAACAGAAGAGAAAAGAGAACAAAGAACAAAGTTCACTGCACACTGTCTAACTGATTCTAACTCCTAACAGAGGAAAGAAAGTTTTGACAGGGTGTGTGAAACACACAGAAACAGAATCACTCTGAAAAAATTTATAGCCTGGCCTCAGGTGCATCTAATGATTACATCAGCCGAGGCTATAAATTCCGGTCAATGTTCATTTACGTGTTTCACACAATATTTCAGCTCGGCTCACAGCGAAAGCTGTTCGTAAATATCAGAAGATTAAAACAGTAAATTTAGAGCAAAAATGCAACCTACTAATCACATTCACCATTGATCATAAGAACGCGATTACTTCCTGGTTTCCATGGGACCAGAACCCAGGTCTGAATTCATGCAAAAATGTCAGACAAATGTCAAAATGCTTTGGAGTAATTCAACTCAATGGGATTGATTTCAGGGCACATTAACATTCCCATGTGTTGTAATAAAGGTTGTTTTATTCCTCATGGTAGACTGTTTTTGAGATCAAATTGCAAGCCGAGCCTTAAGTCTTTTTGCTTAAACGGCAATAGTTGCCATTATGAAGTCCAAGACCTGAGGTATGAGAGCCAGCAGAACATGAAATTAAGTTGAAAAGTGCATAAATATCAAAACCCAATATCGTAACTAATCTTAGACAAATTTCTGTTCCTAAAAAACACAATTATAATAACTTGGGTTATGATAATACCATTCATATTCAAAGCAAAGAAAAACAAAGATAGCATTGATTATAATAAATAACTTGATCAAAATAATCTCTTTGTGTTGTTCTTTCATAAATACTTTTTAACCCCACCCTTTTTTTTATCAGTAATTTATTAAATTGTATATTATTTTACAGCACCGGCAGCTAGAGTTTAAATCTGACAATCAAACCACCTGAGTGGCGGCCCTCATCACTTGCACTTTTGACACAGATTAACCGGGCAGAACAGCTAAAGGGGTTAAGAGAATCGACAGAAGCAGACTAATATTGCATAGTAAATAAGGGCAGCTCTCACCAGTGACCCCTGATGCACACTTGTTATCCAGTTTGGCAAATGAACAGCAGAAGGGCGCAATCAGTGCAGGCCCCTTTACCACAAAGAACAATGCCTACAGCAACATTGCAGTTGCATACATTTACTTTCCAACAGGCAAGCGAGCATGCAAACTGTAGCAGAAGGTAGATATTCCCAAATGCACACATTCATTCTTGCATACACTATTTTTTTCAAGCACATTTGCATCGATACACATGTGCATGCAAGCACGAATATATCTAAATTTGCACACACAGTTTTGATTTAAAATATTACTCACAGTCAGCATGTCTAATCTGTGAATGACGAATTATAGACATTAAAAAGGGCATTTCAGAATCACAAAAGGATTACGTGGGGCTTGTTCTGGGTGTATTTTCAAAGCTAAGCAAGTCTGACACAACAACATTGTCTCGACCAACGGCATGAGTTTCAGCCGGTATTATCTGTTTGACTGAGCGAAATTAAACTCTTCACCTTTAACTCTACACAGAAACTTGTCAGTACATGTTTACATTTCATCTCATGTTTTTTGCTGTTCATAGGGCTATGTAGATTTGGCTATGTAGATGTAGCGTATTTGGAGATGACCTCTCCCCTTTTTCCCTAGCAACTGCTTTTTCTGTCCAATGACATGACACCTTTTCTGCACTCCCCACCTTCATCAAGAGCGACTAGCTGTAGGCATTTGTCCCGTTGGACTGACCTGTGATCAGTTTGACAAGCTCTATTAAAGCAGGGGTTTAGTTTAGAATAAAAAGGGCAACCTTTGCTTCCAGGAGTGAGGGACTGACCAATTGCTCGTCCAAGGAAACCATGGAAGGATGAATGGGCAATCTGGACATCTCTCTGCGGTTATCTGGTGACCTGTGCATTTGCCCCTGGGAGAATGGAGGCAACAGATTGAACAAAAATGTGAAGATAGAGTTCACATGAAGGGCATAGGTTTGGTTTCAAAGTTGGTAGGAACAAATTACAAGGAGGAAAATATTCAAAATATTGGTTTTAAGAACCAGTGTGGTAATTTAGGCAAAAGAACATTATTTCCCAGTTAGTTGGGGATAGTTCACCCAAAACTTAAAATTCTTTCATTACTCACACTCATGCCATCCCAGATGTGAATGACATTCTTTCTTCTGCTGACCCATCATTTGAATAATATCTCAGCCCTATAGGTCCATACAGAGGTGCAAAAACCGTATAAGCAAGATGCAATGCATAGGGGAACCATTTAAAGGGGGGCGCCAGCATCTCACTAAAGGTGGGGCAATCGGCCTCCTCGACCTCTTCAACATCACCCCAACACCCCAATGTGTAATTGCACCCCTGGGTCCATACAATGTAAGTGAATAGTGGCCAAAATTTTGAAGGTCCAAAACACAGACAAAGGCAGCATAAAATAATACATTTGACTCCACTGGTTAAATCAGTGCCTTCAGAAGCGATATTATAGGTGTGGGTGAGAAAAATATCAATATTTAAGTTTCTTTTATATATACATTTTCCTCCCAAAATACACAGGAGAAGTATGTGAAAGAGGAGATTTATAGTAAAAAAGGCCGTAAATGGTGAGATGAACTATTTTGGGGTGAACTATTCCTTTAAATATTATCCTGATGTATTTTATTTATTTTTAAAAACAAGCTGGTTTAGAACTGAAAACTAGCATTGCCCGATATGGAGGAAAAATGTCATATGTGGAAAAACTTGTTGGATTAAATGACTATGATATGCGATGCGATAAACCTAAGAACAATGTGTCAAAATCAAATTAAATTGTTTATTTTTATAGTAGATCTACATTGAGAAAACAATGGTATCCAAGGGTTATAAAGTGACATTCTGAGAAATGAGCATTAAACAAATGGAAATCTAAACAATAGCTGAGTTACATATCCAATAAATGATATCTCAAAATTAAATTATGGGTATAGGCCTAATTTAAATTTTTCCCCACTTTCTACTTTCCAACTCTCCTCACTCCCACATATTTCACCCCCTTACCTGGCACAGTTGTTCAAATCCAAAGGTGTCTCACCGGCCGTAAAACAGAATCCTCCATAAGGCCGCATGTAAAACTCAGGATTTTTTAAATGTATTTAATTATTTATTTATTTTATATTTATTTGACAGAAAACGTTAGTAAACGAAAAATATGCTTATTTAACTTGGATTGGACCCATTCGCCCATGTAATCTCCAGAAAATGATTAAAAAAAATCTTTACGCAGTACTAAATGAAAACGGCTTTGATTGGTGCATCCTGACCAGCGCTGAGAAAGCTAACAGGTGCCACGTGACAACACCGTTTTGCTGCTCCAGGAGAGGTGGGACAACATGAATTATGATACTGAGGAACTTTAATAGATTGTATTTCTATCAAGGTTGCTCGATTTTAAACGTTTCGTTGTTTAATAATTCATGATGAGGACAGGAACACTGCACTGCCACTACAATTTCCACATTTTACTTGAAATAACTATAAAACAATAAGACAATTTAAATTGATAATTGTATGTTTATGGACAGAATTTGTGGGAAAAAATTATAATAATAATATTATATATATATATATATATATATATATATATATATATATATATATATATATATATATATAGGTCTTTGTCTTAAAGCATTGTAAAATTACAAGACATGCAAACTCCCCTTATACTATACTGTATTTATATATAAAGGGATGGGTGGGTTACTTTTGACTATGAAAAATTACAAGACATGCAAACATGCAAACTATACTATACTGTATTTATATATAAAGGGATGGGTGGGTTACTTTTGACTATGAAAAATCTGTCAGTAAAGTAAGACAAAATACACATGTTAAAAAAACATTCTCTGAAAAACTTAAATATCTTAATTAATCAAATTGATCTTGTTTTTACCCTTTTTTTTATAATTTTTTTACAGGAAAACAATATAAAAATTATTATCAATAATAAAATGTTTGCCCTAATATCAAAGGTCTTACTATAAAAATAAATTATTATCCAACGTGAATTTTCTTAATAAACAAATATGATTGTGTCTGGTAACACGTGCATGTAAAATGGTTAGAAATAGCATTTTAGCTTAGCATAAAGCTGACAATTTACACAAGGTTTATTTCAATTTCTTCTGCTCCAAACTTACTTCAAACGTACTTCTCTGTCTGCTCGTATGAATGTAACACATCATAAGAAAGTGTTTCACTGCTGTTCAAATGCACTTTGGATCGCATAATTTATATGTATAAATGTTTTCCATCTGAAAGCAGTAAATATTAAATTAAACAAATGACAATAAAATGTAAAGTAATCCCTTCAGTAATAAAAATACTTTTTGAATGTAACTATATTCTAATTACCAATTATTTAAATTGTAACTGTACTGGAATACAGTTACTTATATAACTCCCCAACCCTGTATATATATATATATATATATATATATATATATATATATATATATATATATATATATATATATATATTACGCAATACCACAATTAAAAAATTCCCTGATATTTTCATGTTTTCCATGACCGTGGGAATCCTGTTCAGTGTTTTGTCAGATGAATGATTGACATCAAGGTACACAATAGTACAACCCATTGAACAGACTTTACGTGTATCCCTTACTGCCTCGTATTTATTTACGTTAAATTAAACATAATTTACCCTGACTAAGGTCCATTGTGAAGCTGCTCATATTTTTAGTGACCTAGCTTTAAGAAAAAGACTCTGAAAAAGACTTGTTTATCTATGGACGTTGCATGCCATGTTTATCTTGCAATTCATTCTTTGCAGTCATGCAATCAGACACGAGCAGAAGGGAAAAGGGCAACGATAGACTGTTTTATTTTAATGGTTGCTTATTAAACATCAAGATACAGAGGAAGGGCCCAGCAGCATGACAAGACAAAACTCCTGCTGATAGGTTGTGTGTGTCTGCCGTTGACTCCAAAGAAAGCGGGCACACCATTCAAAGCGCATTAGGCCGAGACAGATTGAGTCGAAGCAATGACCCAGAGCAGGAGGGCTGCACAGTATAGCGGGTGTCTTCAACTCTTAACTGGCCCTTAGAAAAGTACACACATAGTTCTTGCCCCCTCAGCCAAAGGGGGGGAATGGGGGGTGTAGCGTTCATGTTCCAGATATTAAATTACTCATGAAATATTTGCTTGTGCTCCAGGCTTCACCGCTGCCTGCTCAGAGCACTCCACTTAGTCCCTTTCCGGTGTCTCAGAGTGCTGGCGTGTGGCACCTCTTTTCAAAAAGTCAATTTTTCGCATTTGGAGCCGCTGCATTAGAGCAGCATTTCGGCTTACATTAGCATCAAAGCCACATGCTTTGCCACCTCATCTCCTGAACCCTCTTCTTTTCTTCTTCTTTCCCGTTCTTAACTTCTAATCACCACCACCTTCACACTTCAGATATGTAAGATGCTTCGCTAAAACACGACACTCGGGAGGTGACCTCCACGTGATTCTGAAATGAAATCCTTCATGCTCCCTTGCACTTGACAGCACCAGACAGTTCCATCGTTGCTCAGTGAACCCGAACAATTCTTTAAAGACCCAGTGCATGAGAGCTGTGGGAGAGAACACATTCAGTTTCAACCGGCTTAATTTCATTAGTGGCTAAAACTCGAGTTCTGTGTCTCTGTCAGATTGTGTATACCAGAGTGGTGTATGAAAAGATGTGAAAAGTGGTTAAGCATCTGAGTTTTGTTGAGTAATTTGCAACAAAGTAATTAGTAACACTTTACAATAAGGTTCCATTTGTTATGTTAACGTGAACAAACACTAAACAATACTTAAGCATTTATTAATCTTAGTTAATGTTAATTTCAACATGGATTATACATTTTTAAAACCACAAGTTGCATTATGTTAACATTAGTTAATGCACTTTGACCATACAATGAACAATAGTACTTTTATTAAATACCATTAACAAAGATAAATAAATGAGAAACGACATGGAATATTTGTACTTTTACAAATATGGTGTGAAACTTAAAATAAATGGTGACCGTTCACAACACCTACATTGAAAAACATTATGTGTTTGATTTACTTAAAAAGTATGATACAAAAATGCTACATATATATTTTAAGTAAATTCAACTTAAGATAATTTTAAGTCTGTGTAACTAGAAAACTGAGAAAATATTTACTAACTGAAGGTCAGTCAATAAATAAACTTGATTCTCCAAAAATTTGACTTGCAACTCGCATGTTTTGATTTACTTCATGCATTACTCCATGTTTGCATGAATTGATATTCTGTGTTTTACACATCAGTGCAAACTGAATAAAGCTAAAAATGTCATAAATGTAAGTTTCTGAGTAGAAGCTCATACTTTATGGTTGCTGAGCCAACTAATCGTTTTTGTTTGTTATTGTTTTTCAGTATAAGATGCACACGTTCCCTTATTCCCATACATTTTATGTTGATAATGTTTTTTTGTTGTGACTGAAAATACATTTAAACATTTGCAATAAATAGATCTTAATTCTCATAATTTACTCTCCGTCATTCTTATCATGCCATCCCAGATAAGTATGACTTTCTTTCTTTTGTTGAACACAATTGAAGATTTTTAGAAGAATGTTCTTTTTACTTTTTTACTCCTCCCTGCCCAGTTGGTGGCGATAAGAATGAAGAATGTGAATCACCCCAAAAAAGTTGGAATGTGAAAGTGAAAGTGGAGATTTATTGTTAAAAACAATAGGACTTAATTATTGATCTGTTTCTCACCCACACCTATCATATAACATCTGAAGACATGGATTTAACCACTGGAGTCATTTGGATTATTTTATGCTGTTTTTATGTTCTTTTCTGGAGCTTGAAAATGTTGGTCACCATTAACTTGTATTGTATGGACCTACAGCGCTTTAATATTCTTCTAAAAGACTTTGTTTGTGTTCTGCAGAAGAAAGTAAGTCATACACATCTGGGATGGCATGAGGGTGAGTAAATGATGAGAATTCCTTTTATACAAAATGACAAATGTGAAATGTGAAACCTTTTCCTAATAGCACTATTGTGGTACTTGCGAAATGCATGCAGGATGTAAAACAAGACATTATACTTTGTTAAATAAAATATCCAGTCTCTTGCTCACAAATTACAAAATTGCAGGAAAGTACTGTAACATAATGTCTTTGGCTGGATACATTTTCAAATGGACTCTAAAGTATAGTAATAGCAGCTGTTTAAATGTTTTCAAGACCTGACATTAAGACATACTTAAGAAAAAAATGGGATGTCAAATGTTAAACATTCCTGACTGACATCTTACTAAATTTTGCAAAATGATCTGAGCTGATAGATTGTCTCCGGAGGTGGTTACTTTGATCCCGTGTGAAAAATCAAATTACTGCTAATGACAAAATCAGATTAGTTTAGTTCTGCAGCTGCAGGCCTTTACCTCCCCTCTGAAAAAAATGTGGTCGTGTTATCCCACGTCTGGTTTTGGAATATTGTATCTGATTCCTTCCTCCCCGTCAGCAGAGAGGCTAAATGGGGTCTCAGTGTTCAGCATTCTCTGTAGACCTTGTCCGCTTGCACTTGGCAACCACCAAGTCTCGCCAAGAAATATTCACATCTGTCCACTAGAACTGCTGTGTGGCAGACCTCTCGTTCCATTTTCTATATTTCTTTTGCCCCTCATTCAGGGGGACATCATGGCATCAAAGTTATAAAATTGGCTATAACTTTACACAGAAAAGGTTAGTAAGTGATTTTATCACACTAAAATCATGTTAACACTCATATTGTTTACATCTTGTGGCTATACTTTTGAATCAGTATTTTAACGTTAACTGATTGGCACCACCATTCACTGCCAGTGGTCTTACTGTCACCATGATGTTTTAATAAGAAGGATATCAAAATTAATTTTTGTAGTAATCAACATTATGCCACAAATCCTGTCAATTGACCTTAACTTGTCCTGAAGCCGGAATATTCCTTTAATTATGTCTGTAACCACCACTGAGGAGGACACGCCCCTTCCAATATTTAGATTGGTGGTCGACCACTATGTGCTTTTCAATGTGAATTCTTAACAGTGAATTCTTTTGGTGCCACTCTGTGGACATTTCACCCGGAAACTGAAGCTCATGTCCATACATTCAAAAACACTTCAAGCTTCAGCCACCGGGGGGCAATGCTTTGAATTTCGGTAAGCGCAGACCAATTTCACCAGCAAAACTTTCGACCTACTGTTGCCAAATTTCCAGTAGGATCAGTCTGTTTGGTGATGCTAGTGTCACAGAAAAAAAACACACTTCACCTTAAAATGATAACATTTGATCCCTTTTAATTCTGAATATGTGGTTAGATCCTCGATTTCATTGCTTGGAAATAGAAAGTACAGTATCTTCAGATGAGCCCGAATCCTAATCACAGACCTCTGCTTCTAGTCTGTACTGATATGTGTGTCATTTTAATTTGCTTTAAAATTTTAACATCTGTTCATTTCCGAGCACTCCATTTCATTCCTGTCCCTTTTCCTCTAGTGATTGCATTTGGATTAGTGGATGCCTCTTTATATAACCATATAAGTCGATGTGTTTTAGTGCGATCAGTGTGTGTGGGTGTGTGCAGTAAAACGTAACCAAGTGTTTCCAGGATGTTTGACCCCTTGAAAAAAAAATGTTTTTATAAAACAAATCACAGATATTCTCAGATGCAGACCATAAACCAAGATTAAAACTTAAATGACTCTTCTATCTTCAAATAAATTTGGGCCCCTCTGGTGGTTGTATCTTCTCTGTTGTGCTGTTCTAGAGAGATGTCAAATAAATGATACACTTATCTGTTTCTCTGCTGATCTAGTTGTCCTCTGTGACTCTGTATGCAGTCGGCAAGTAACCAGTAGAACTACAGAAGCCTTTAATGAAAAACAATCAAGGTCTTGTACAGGGGCGTCATGCACCCATTTTATTTTTTTATTTTTTTTGAGGGGGCACCAAGGTCCTCTTGGCTCCAAATACCCCCTCAGTCTGAATGGACATGACACCTCTGGTCTACGAAATCTACATTAGGCCTATACGGGAACTCTCTGGAGAAAGACACAAAGTATGTGGACACAGAGCCAAGTGAGTAAAAAAAAAGTAATGTTAACATTTTATCTTTAATTTGATAATTAAGCTGCACGATTATTGTAGGTAATACGTGTTTTTCCGTTCATATGTCTAGCTTGATCATTTTGTCAGTCCAATATAGCTAGTCGCACATTCCGCCAATCAATTTCTAAAAATGTACTTGCTTATTAACTAACTAACTAACTAACTAAATTAAATAGTGTAAGGATCCTGTCACCTATGTCAGCAGTATCGCCACTCCCTATATGCAGACTACGCAGTCTTCGTAGGGCACCAACTCCCTGGGGGGGCACCATCTTACCCTAGGAGGGTTGCGGAAACACAGATGATCGCTTCGCGCTCATATCACACGAATGTCTTGCCATGTGCTTCCCGAGTCTGCCTCCTTGTTCCCTCATCACTCTCCCTAGTTTAGTCCTTGTTAATGTTGATTCGTTTCACCTGCTCCTCATTTGTCTTCCTGCCTATATATTGTGCCTTCTTCTCTCATGTCTCTGTCCGATTGTTTATTTTTCTTACTATTGTGTATGTACTGCCTTTTGAGTTGCCTGGTTTTGTTCCAGTGATCCAGTCGGCCCTGTCCTGATTTTTTTTTTTTTTGTTGGATTCTCCCTCGTGAGAGTCTTGTTTGTGTTTTGTTCTTTTTAATAAAAGTCCTTAATCTTGCCTTCTGCGTTTGGGTCCTTCCTCAACATACTTGGACAAAATACATAAAAGACACAACAACAAAAAAATGGGTGCATGATGTCCCTTCATGTAAATGATATTAATTTTTTCCATAAGAAAAACAGGATCAAAGGTTGAAGGTTGAACTCAAATTTAAAATTTTAAATAATCGATTACTTTTTTTTTTTTATGTGTTAAAGTACTCTACTAAAAGATTACTCAATGCCAATCAGGAACATGTATTCTACAATGAGTTTAAAAAACAAATGGTAACACTTTCTATGCGGTACAGGCTTCATAATGCATTAGTAATGTCTCATAATACACTTTAGAATATGTTATTCATTTTCATAAATAATTTTAACCACAATTATAATACATTATAATACTTACATATTCATAGTTGTACTTCAGATTATAATGCATTTTAACACAAGCAACATCCAATTTTATCTATCTATCTATCTATCTATCTATCTATCTATCTATCTATCTATCTATCTATCTATCTATCTATCTATCTATCTATCTATCTATCTATCTATCTATCTATCTATCTATCTATCTATCTATCTATCTATCTATCTATATATTTGTATTATATATAATAGGTATGTTTTAAGCAAAGTGACAAAAGCAATGTCTCCTTATAAACACCAATAAGACATTACAAGCCATGCTGGATGTTCCATATATTACACATGCACAAAATGAAATATATATATATAAATAATAAAAAAAACACATTCAATGTATGAGATATTATGAAAAACTTGTTAATCTACAAGGTTAAAATATATCAGAAACTCTGTATGTTATAAGTTTATGGCTGTTTATAAGAAAATATTGCTTGCAGGTAAAGACTCCTTATAATATGATCATGTCATAAAGGCTTTTGACTGTTTACACTATACAGCACTAATACAATAATCTTTATTAGCTTCTGCTGTGTTAAATTTGGAAGTTGTTTGTGTTATAATGCTTTATACTCTAAAGTATAACCATGAATAGGAGTTATCTTATAATGTATTATAGCTGTAGTTTTATTTATTAATAAATTATGAGAATAAATAATGAATTATGAGAAGTTATAACCTATTATAAGGTGTATCACGAGACATTATGAAATCAGTGTAATGCATTTATAATGCCTTTACAATGCATTGTGAATATGGGCTTCATAGAAAGTGTTACCAAAGTATTACAAATATGTTTTTTTAATTTTTTGGATTTAAAAAAAAATCTAAAGCCCTTTTTGTGCAACAGTACCGTCAGACAACGCAACCATGAATGTTTTGCCATACTGAACAACTCTATCATTAAAAATAAGAAACCTGGCAAATGCTTTAAAGTACAGACTATGGCTGTCCATCTGTCAGCAATTACTGTACCAATTCCTCTCTTGCTCCCAACATCTCATTTTGCTATAGACGTAAACCTCTTACTCAGCAGTTTGCCTTTAGTGCCGCAACATATTTAGAAATTAAATAAACACACGAAGCACTACATGCAAGGGCCAAGCTGAGTAATCAGAGACAAACAGATTCCTTCTAGGTGTATATGTCTCGATTACAATTCGCAGAAGAAGCCTTGCATGCACGTTTACACACACAAAAGAGATTAACCGTCCCCCTCGTGCTTCCAAAGATGGGACACAGATGAAATTTGATTGGTTGTCTCTTAAAATGATCAGTTGTTATCATGTTATCATGTCAGTTATTCATGACAAATGACAGATTGTCAGTATTTACTATGATATTGATCAATTAGCTTTGGCTGTTTCTCAAACATTAGTGGATAGTTTGATTAATAAATGGAAGTAAAAGCATACACACATATATATATATATATATATATATATATATATATATATATATATATATATATATATATATATATATATTACATTAAGATTTTATTTTTTATTTTTTTTATGAATGGATTAGGGAAAGTATACATCCTAGTCATCTTTTTTATTAATTTATTTTGTTAGTTTTAAATGGTCCATTTTTATATTCTGTATAGTCTCTCAATTAAAATTAGGCCATCAAATCTGCATGCATAAATATTTTTAAAAGAATTAGAAAATCGTTTTAGATGGAGTATAGCATGTCACATTGCAAAAGTATTTTATGTCAGCTACCCAAATTAAGGATGGGTGTTTAGTGTAATTTTGTATTCGAGTACTCTAACACATAAGAAAATGAGTAATCGATTTACTTGAAATTTTGTATTTAGGTTCAACCTTGAACCTTTGAATCTACATTTCTTGTTTAAAATTGAGCACTCTATATAAAAAACAACATCTAGATTAAAAAATGACAGAAAATTATTTGCACTCACACATATAGCATACATCTCAAGTCATTTAAAGCAATATAGTCATTTAAAATAATGACAGAATATTCTTTTTGGATGAGCCCTTTAAGCTTGGATGGGCCTGCAATCTTCAAAATATTAATATCTACAGTCTTGACCAACACAAAAAAGGTATAGTTTGAGAGCTTAGAAGCTTTACTTTACAATGCATGTTGGCATTATGACCCAAACTGAACAAGTGCTTTGAAATTGGCAGATAAATCAGAAGTGTTCCGTTTTGATAATATATTTAAAAAAAATTGCAGTGTACATATTATTTCAATCATGAGTTGAGTTTCAAAACATTAATCTCATCAAATAGCCATGTGTCATATGTTGTCAGAAATCGAATACAAAAATATAGCGAGTAATAGTCCTTGTACATGTCCTTGACAATTATGTTGGTGTAGCTTATATGCCGTGTTTTCGCTTATAACTTCACAAAATAAAATGGAGCATCAAATATGACATAATTATTTAGAGGAGGGGATTATCTTTCAAATGAGCCCACACACAAGACAATCAGATTTATAGATCATTAGATAATCCACATGAAGCACTATGTTACATATGGCCACCAGGAGATGGCGCCATGTAAATAACACAAATTTGATGCAGACTCATCGAGTCAAAAGGCACTCTTTCTGTGAAATCTCATTACTAAAATCATGTCTGCATACTGTGTACACCTTTAGTCATTGTTGTGTTTGCATGTGTAATTAGTTCTTATGTACAATTATTGTGTTTTTTTATTTGTTTGGAGAGGCTTTTGGACACATAGAGATGTTTTTGGACGCTATGATAAATAATTTTTTTAAATGCTATAACTTTTGATTGCTTTGATGTATCATCATAAAACTTTTCTCAGATACAGTTGACATGATTGGGAACAACACAAAGACAGTTTTTCTGAGCCTTATTTACACACAGAGATATATAATGTCAAGTACAAATAAGAGTCTCAGAATGTATCATAATCTATATAATTAAAAAATAATTATTTTCTTTACAATGATACCAAACACTTGTCCCTCCTTGGTTGTTTTGTTGAGTTATATTAAGCCTTTAATTTTGGGTATGCCACTGGAACAGGAATAATTTAAAAACATCTACAGAGATTAAAGGGTTAACGACATCAAGCATCCACAGTGGCAACCAATGCATTGAATTGTAATGACAAGATTTAGATGTTTTAATTACTGCCCACATAAGGCAAAGACATATAGAAATATTAAAATGCAATATTCAAGTAGTGTTTTTACTAGTCGAATATTTAAAGCTGAACAAGTACTCGATTAATCGATTACTTGTTCACATTCCTAACACAAATGCCATTTATATTTATAATATTATTTGGTGTAACATATATTTAAAACTTGTTTTTTTTAATTAATATGTTTCTGTACTATGGGTTGGTTTCCGAAAAATATATTTATCAAAGACAGAAAAAACAAACAAACAAAAACATGCCAAAACTGTCCCGGGAGTTTGAGATAAAACCTTGCTAACAAGTGTTCAATCATGTATAAGATTGCCTTGTATTGGTGTATGTATTGTTTTCATAAACACTCACATTAATGTAGCTCTGACCTGTCCAGTGAGATAAGCCTGAGTGAAAGCCAGCTTTGCAGTGTAATTTATGACCCTGAGTCAAGCCAGATTAGTCCTGATTGGATCGTCTGTGCCATATGTGACCTATAATCAGTACTCTGCTTCTATTGGTAGGCTGGAAGGGTCAACAACCTCCCTGGGCAAAGGTTGTCATGGGAATGACCCCTGGATCCTTCAGTCTGTTATTTCGCTGCCCCCGCTCATCTTGAGGCAGCATTATCCAGATTCTTGTATGTCACTCTTCTATTTTTCTGCTCTATTTCCCAACTCTGCTGCTTCACACAAATTCATCCACACTGAGTTGCTTACACATACAAAACAAACCCATATTTAAAAAGTACATGTATCTATTGAAGAGATAGACAAATTAATTATTTAGTTTTATTGGCAGTTTATTCTATTTTGATTAGTAAATCTCTTACAGATTGACAAATGCTCACTGTCAAACCCATAATGTTCAAATCTATGTAGGAAACTGATTCATTATTGTAATAAAGCATATACATAGATAGATAGATAGATAGATAGATAGATAGATAGATAGATAGATAGATAGATAGATAGATAGATAGATAGATAGATAGATAGATAGAAAGTGGGAGGGAGGGAGGGAATGAGAGAGAGAGAGAGAGAGAGAGATGGATGGATCGGATGGATGGAGAGAGAGAGAGGGAGGATAGATAGATAGATAGATAGATAGATAGATAGATAGATAGATAGATAGATAGATAGATAGATAGAAAGAAAGAAAGTGGGTGGGAGGGAGGGAATGAGAGAGAGAGAGAGAGAGAGAGATGGATGGACGGATGGATGGAGAGAGAGAGCAGAGAGGGAGGGATAGATAGATAGATAGATAGATAGATAGATAGATAGATAGATAGATAGATAGATAGATAGATAGATAGAAAGAAAGTGGGTGGGAGGGAGGGAATGAGAGAGAGAGAGAGAGAGATGGATGGACTGGATGGATGGAGAGAGAGAGAGAGAGAGAGAGAGAGATGGATGGATGGATGGATGGATGGAGAGAGAGAGAGGGAGGGATAGATAGATAGATAGATAGATAGATAGATAGATAGATAGATAGATAGATAGATAGATAGATAGATAGATAGATAGATAGATAGAAAGTGGGAGGGAGGGAGGGAGGGAGAGAGAGAGAGAGATCGATGGATGGGTGGAGGGAGGGAGGGAGGAAAGGATGGATGGATGAGAGAGAGAAAGTGATAGATGGATTGATGGATGGATGAGAGAGAGAGAGAGAGAGAGAGGGATAGATAGATAGATAGATAGATAGATAGATAGATAGATAGATAGATAGATAGATAGATAGATAGATAGATAGATAGATAGATAGATAGAAAGAAAGTGGGTGGGAGGGAGGGAATGAGAGAGAGAGAGAGAGAGAGAGAGAGAGAGAGAGATGGATGGATGGATGGAGGGAGGGAAGGATGGATGGATGAGAGAGAGAGAGGAGAGAGTGGTAGATAGATGGATGGATGGATAGATAGATAGATAGATAGATAGATAGATAGATAGATAGATAGATAGATAGATAGATAGATAGATAGATAAAAATAAGACTACTTAATTTAAAAATAAAAATATTTAATATTGATATTTATGTTAATGTATGCTAAAAATATTTCTTAAAAAAATCACTTTATTGCTTTATAACCAATTATAGTTCCACAATAGCAAATACTGTATGTTTATCTAATTGTAAACAATCAATTATTATGTAAAACAAAAAGATAGCCTTGGTAAAATTGCTTTTCAAAAAGAATAAAAAAGAAAACCGCATTTCATCTAAACTGTATTTTTAAAATAAATGCATAACTGTAAAAAAAAAAAAAAAACTATCATGCAAAACTATTTTAAATCCATTTGAAATATGACAGCGGGGATGATGGGTGATTGCATCCTGAGCAGAAGGGAGAAAAACCGGTGAATCTTTCACATCCGGTCACCATCTAAACACTTTGAAATTATTCTGAAAAAGCAATCGCTAAGCTTTTAAAGGGGCAGATTTCTGCCACGGCCATAACACTGTCATCCGCATCCATTAATAAAACATCCACAGAGAGCTCCCTAGCACAACGTCATATATCTTTGCAGTCAATGTGGTACTGGGGAGCCCAGTTTGAAATTGGTGCACCCAACCGCCATCAGACCACAGAACAGTGATAAAAAATGAGAACGTTCCATAGGCCTGATGGTAAACAGGGAAAATATCTTTCAGATGTAGTGCAGTAATAATCTCCTAGAAGAAGAGAAGAGAATAAGTGGTTACCGACACACTGTTCACAGGGAGTTAGCATACTTTCAGGATACTGATAATACTTTTTTAAAGCAGTTAGCACAAGGCTCTTTGCGTTAGCAAATTAGAGAGCCAGTATACAAGCCAGGTGAAGTGTGTGTCTGATAACAGTGAATACGAATTGAACACATTTTCATTATTCAGAAGTTTTGAACATGCTCTGTGTATAAGCCGACCCATCAAATCACAATTTGAATTTTGTGGCCATCTATATGCCAGTGCTCTCATAAACAGCCTCCTTAAGAAGTTATTACATGCATTTTAAATTTACAGTCTTATTCTTCTGGGAAAACAGACCAAACATATTGATGACACTTCTTCAGTGTTGGGGAAGCTACTCTTTTAAAAAAAGTAGTTAGCTACATTGTAGCTATTTAAAGAAGAAAAAAAATATATAACGATTCTGATTGCAGAATTCAATAATATCACCTGATAGTTATATACTGTATTTAAGTAGGCTGAGAGTCCTTTTATTTAAATTAACCATGGTATTACTACAGTAACCATAGATAAACTATGGTATTACTACAGTAACCATAAATAAACTATGGTATTACTACAGTAACCATAGTTTAACCATGGTATTTGTAGTAAAACTATAGTAACCACAAAATAAATTGTGGTTTCTACAGCCATGGTTAAACTGAAGTAGAAGAAAAAATTACTAGTAAGACAGAAAGATAAGAAAGTTTTTGCACACAGTTAAGTACATTTTAGTTGCACAAAATGAAGTAAAATCTACTTCTCAACATAATATTGATTAAAGTGAGTTAGTAAATTTACCTGAAATATTTAAGTTAAAACAGTATCTTTTACTTACAAATCTGATGTATGCCATGGTATTAAAATAAACTTAGTAAAATTGAAATTAATATTTTTTAGAACAATTAAAATCTTATAAACACATTTAATCATGTACCACATAACATACAAAAATATTCCAACATGGAAACGTAATGCATGTTATGTAGTCTATTAGACATTGCTGGCAAGAGAAACAAAATACAGAGCAGCTGTGCTTGTAGACCTCAACACTTGGTGCACAAAAACAACGATGACGGGAACAATCAACAGATAATATTTTAGATCATGAATAGGTCGTTTTGAGTACAAAAATTGACTTCAGACTTCACAAAACAAGAAGTTACCAAATGTAGCAACAAAATCAACAATAAAATTGGTGTAAATAAACTTGCAAACAATGAAAACATGCAAGCTGATTATTATTCAAGCCCTGTTCCTGCTGGGAACACCAGCTTTCAAAAAGTTAAGTAAAATCTACTTATTTTATTTACCATTTTTATTTACTCAAATTGGTAAATAAATATGTTTTAATACATTAAAAAAATATATTTAAAATATATATATATATATACTTTAGGATTGTTACATGGTGATGCATTGTAAAGACATTAATAATCATTAATAATATTTTTATTAAGCTAGAGCATTCATTTAAAATTGAGTACAAATGTAGAATTTACTTAATATTTTCAAGTTCATGCTTTAACTTATTCAGTGCAACTTGTTCACAAAAGAAATGATTCAGTGTACCTCAATATTACAATAGTAAAACCATGGTTACTATTTGGATACTGCAGTATTACTGTAGTGAAACCATGGAACATTTTCATAAGGGTTAACCAAATAGAGTGACAACGTTAAATTAAACATTAATTTATACTATAAACTAATAAACTAACAATACCCTATATAACTGAAAAGAATAATGATAATAATTAATAATGACAAACAGCTGCACAAAAAATTGGGCAAATGCCCTAAAGGCTCCGCGTGGAATCAAGTGAATCAGTGAATCATTTGTGAACTTTACAGAAACCATCTGAAAGAACCAGTGACGTGCGGTGATGTCTTAAAGAGGCTAGGCACTGAGTTATGAAAGCCAGATTACCTGATTTATTGTTTAAGCTAATAATACGTAATAACAGTGAACGTTACGCACAAGCGCGGCATATCAAAAAATGTACAAATCAGGATGTATATCGTGTATTCTCTCTCACACACACACACAAGCGCGTAAACAGTGAACGTTACGCACAAGCGCGGCATATGAAGAAATGTACAAATCAGGATGTATATCATGCACTCTCTCTCTCTCTCTCTCTCTCTCTCTCTCTCACACACACACACACACACACACACACGCGCGCGCGGCATATCAAGAAATGTACCTTTTCATTGTGGTAGGTTATATTCAGCTTCCTTTGCTCGTCAAGTGCAAGGTCGATCCGAGATTTTCCAAAGGTTTTCAGTGTAATTTGACACTGGATGTGAGCTGACGACTTTTCATGCTTGGTTAAAGCTGCGGGCAGGTTGTTCAAATCACAATATCCCGCTGAAGTCCAAACAGTCTGACTGGTTGAAAAAAGCAGGCAGGGAGAGCAGTACAGCCGCTGATTGTTAGCACAGCCACATAGCCAATCTTTTCTTACATACAATCAGTTTGAAATGATCGGATAATGTTTGGGCCCTTTTGCTGTACTAGTCCATCTAAGGCTGGCGTAGACCTCCCTCTTGCAATTAACTCATATTTGGAATTAAAATCGAGCTTGGAAAAAATTCTTAATTCCGTGATGACGGCCGGTGCTGTCATTTTGATTTTGAATTTGGCGGGAATTAGGCATGTACGCTAGCTGTGGTGTAATGACGTTAGCTACGCAAATGTCCAGGAATATCTCGATTTTAATTGGTCCATGTCTGATACGTAACGGAGATGATTACGGGCATAACATATTTACGTCAAAAGGCACAGTAGATTTGTGCTTTTGCCGTACATGTTAAAGAATACAGGATCGGCGCGCATGCGCAACATGGGTTTTCCGCTTGTCGTCTGCAATGAATGGACCGTAAAAGCACTGCTTATTCTACCATTTGTTTTTAGTTGATTATGCGTAACTGCTACATTTGTCATCATAACGTCTAAACAATTGGAATAACACACATATTGCATATATAAATCACAAGAATAAAAAGTAAAAATACAAGTTTATTATTTAATAAACATTTTATTTAAGAATTCTGGCAGGGTAGGCAGTGCCTAGTTTGCCTACCCAGACCGCACGTCAGTGGAAAGAACCGACTTACTAAAATAAATATGGTTCATTTACATACTGCTCGAAAGAACTGATTCACTCCAATGGGCCAGTTTGCATGCACACCAAAATGCTGATTACTCTCTAAAATCAGCTTATTTAAAAAATCTGACAAGGCATGAAATTTGCATTTACGTACATGACATTTGAAATAATTGTGTTATTCTCTACTTGTGAAGCGGGATGCACTAAACACGTGCGCACATTGGATGAGCTGGTAAGAACACCGGGTAAGGTGTTTACATGGCATGCGAAATCGCCGTAATGGGCAAAAATCTGCCCGTGTCGATCGGGTTATTCATAAGCCTTTCTTGGCCTTGACACCAATAAGGGAACGCAGTATATTGTGCTAACGTGACCACACACATTGTCGGCTAAGTAAGCATAACCGGTATAAGAACGTGCATGTAAACACGCTCAATGATTTTGTTTTTCCAGTGCTAAATGAGAGAGAGAAGACGTGTAGGTGAGTGTGTTTGATAACTCCCTTGACTCCATAGCTGTGTTCCTAATATATTGGCTCAAATGTAGCATTTTGTTAAGCTACATCACTAAATGTCAGAAAAATGAGCTTGTTAGTGGAAAGGTTATACTATTGTAACAATAGCTGAGCTACTGTTACTCTACTGAAAAATTAGGTTAGGTTAGCAGTGTTGTTACTTTTAGTTAAATCTCCAGCACTGCTCATCTTGCACTACAAGATTTTTATCCAATCAAAAGTAGGATTGCCAACCATTCCGTATAATACTGAATCATCCCGTTTTTGAGGGAACAAGGTTGCGTTTCACATGAAATCTATATGGGATGCCATTTGTCTCATAATTTAGTGAGTTGTGTGAGATATCGGCTGTTACACAGACACAAGAAGGGAAAAGATAAAAACGGGAAAAACCTGTGCACATATTTTGTCACATTTTCAGTCTAGAATTCGAGTGCACGAAAATTGGTTTTCACCATTGTGATTTTAAAAACACCAGTAGTTCATGCCATTAAATTACATTGCACATCTTTAAGTGCTCGTTCAGGAAGAGAGATTGAGCTAAATGACTGTGAGAAAAACTGCAGCACTTTTTTAAAGTACAATATAGAACAGGTTTAGTAAAAATCACTTTTCTTTTTACATTTTCCTTTTGATAAACACTATTTACTGCCGAAGCATTGACACTGTAATCCCAGGAGAAATACACTATTTCATGTTAAGCGTTTTCTCTACCATAAAAATCCATTATACATTAATGCATGGTTACTACTAAGATTTGTACTTTTCTTTTTTTTAATGATAAAATAAATTGTATTACACTAAATATTAAATACTATTTTTGAAACATTTGTCATATAGCATACTGCCTACAAACTGATGACCTTACAGGAAAGCGGTTCTTTGAGCTTTCCAAATGGAAAAGGCTTAAGTTAATTATGGGGAAGAAAATGCTTGACAGAAAAATATAGTCTTTCTCTATTGATTGCAGCTTTGCTCTTTTGGCAAAAAGTAGTGTTTATTAAAAGTGAAGATTGATAGAAATTAGTTTTTTTTCCCTGGATGTTGTATTAAAGTGGTTTCATTTTATGTGTATTAGGGGCTGTTCACACCGAACGCTTTTTTGCATCCGTCCATCCTGTTTTTCAATTGTTTTTCAATCTAAACAACATTTAGGAGGACCTCTCATGCTGGAGCCCCATAAAAGTGTTTAAGAGTTCCGTATTTAAAGCTGGAATGTCTCGTATTTGGCTGGTAGGAAGTTGGAAACCCTAATCAAAAGCTTTCTAGTTTGAGAATGTCCATCCCCAAGTACCAAATCACAGATAACTAAAGGTAACTAAAGGCGATTGGCTATTAAAAAATAGGACAAACCATTCTATGTGTCCAACCCAATCTTCCTGTTTCAATAGGAAATGCTTCAACATAGGAAAGTATTTGGACTTCAAGGGTCATGCATGGTAAGTTTATCTTTCTCAGGTGACTGCAGAACCAACAATAGAAATGTTTGGTTTGACTTACACAGAGAATCTTAACTTTGTAGCGTAGCAGTGTGGACAGAGTCATGGTGATATGTCTGGAATGGTAAATGCTATTGGGCAGGATGGGATACTGTATCCCAGTATACCAAAAATCCCTCAGTTCCATCTGTTGCTTCAGGTTGAAGGCACATATATGTGTTTTTAACATGGCCAGTTACACTACAACTATAAAAAAAAACAGTCTCATGAAGTCGAAATAATAGTACGAGTGTTATGTATACCCTGTCTTGTTTTTCCGTTGCCCTTTGTTTGTCATTTTTGTCACTTTTGTAGTTCCTTAGTTTTCACTTTTGGCACCCTTGTAACTCCATAGTCTTGTTTTCCCTCGTGTTCACTGTTCATTGTTTTCACCTGCCCTTGTTAATTTGTCATCTAGTTTGTGTTCTGGTTGTTCATTGGCCCCTTTGTCCCACATTCTTGTATTTAAACCCTGTCTGTTTGTTCAGTCTCTGTCAGTCGTTGTTTGGTATGGTTATATGTTGTTATGTTGTCAGCCTGGTATGTCTCCCCTGCCCGTGTTTTTCTAGTTTTGTGTTTGTTTCCCAATTGAGGGTTTTTCTTTCTGTTGGTTTTTTAAATAAAGTTTAACTGCATTTGGATCCGCACCTCCTCGTCTGCCTGATTCATTACAACGAGATGGTGAAATACTACGAGTTGGCGTGAACAAAACTGTATGACATTTACTCCCATAGAGGAAAAATAAAGGAACCAACGAACGATGTTATTACGATTTTTCCTAAGTTTAACCCTTAACCTAAACCTATCCATTAAGTGGATAAAACCCTAAACCTAAATAAATTGTTGAAAAGGGGCTAACTATAATTTGATGCCTGTATTGTATCGATTTAAAATTGTGTTTGATGATTGGTGGTCTCAACACTCAAAAAAAAATATTTTTGCTTCTTGTTGAATTTAGTTACTTAAAACTTAATTTCATTGTGTGCAATCAATTTAAATTTGTAAAATGGAAAGTCACTTAATGAATTTGCGTTGGGACAACTTAAATTATGTTTATTGGCTACATGTTATTTGAGGTTCCTTGCATGCATCAGGGCATGAGTAAAGACTGCAAATGAATGTTTTAATATTTGCTTTTTATTGTAGTATTTGCAATGATGGTGTTGTGATTGTTGTCCCTTTGGGTTTTGTGCCATATGAGGGAATCTATTTCCCAAAAATATGAATGTTAAGTGTTACCGTCATTACGGTTTGTGTGTTAGATGTTGAGGACCCTACATGCCTGGTTGGAATGCTTTAAAATGAATCGGCAAGATGTCCTATATGATGAAACTTACAACAACACACATTTGACAAAAAAATTTACAAAAAAAAGTGGTATAAATGAAGTTGCCTCAATGTAATTTAAATGATGACCTCGACAAATTTGTATCTAGTAGATGTGACAAAATAAATGTAAATTTGTACAACAAGACTTGATTAAATTTGTTTTTTTATGAAAAACTGTAATTTAATAGCATGGAAAATGTTTCCCTATTTTTATTAAGTTCATGGAATGTTTTTATTTTTGGAGTGTATTTGAATAAAATTCAACCATTTTGGATGAGCCAAGTCGTACGATATCTTATGATTTCCCCACATTACTAGTTGTCTTGCAACTTTGTTGAAGTCATTCTTAGGTTGATTCTCCTGAAAGTGTAGAACAAATACTGTTGCTACAGTGTGTCGGGAATAGCATACTACCATACAACTCTTGCTATTTCTGCAGTATTTAGAGTAGATACAGCAAAAATGGTAAGAGTAGGATTAGATAGTATAGTAATGCACTATTCTGAGCTTGCCATAGCGAACAGCCAGACATATAGGAACTATTTTAACCAATGGCGTGACACTGTCAGTTTGTCCAACCAAGGATAGACTCGGGGAATATTCAGGAAAACTACTTGAAAACAGTCATAATTTTATAAATGCCATTTGTTGACGCCAGGAGCACGTGTTTGTGAATGAGGGTTTAAGGGCGCATAAACTGTGTAATTTCTCCAATCTTTTTCCTGTAACAAAACAATCACTGCAAATGAAAATATAAGGAGCACTAAGTGTCTTCTATGAAATCAACATATGTTTTGGCTTTATACAGATATAAATGCACATGTTTTGTCTAGAGTTACATATGGCGCTTGACATACGGACACAGGTGCACACGACAGCAACCCATTCCCGGGATTATATTTTTGACAGGACATACAGGAGCTTTGAAAGGGAATTCGGCCTAATCTGCATTTGGAAAGTGATCAAAGCTGCAGACAGGGAGCTTGTGTTTCATTTCACTAATGAAAGCCACTCTTCTTCAGAGCTGAATACAAAACGTCTCCTCATTTCACCTGAGAAACATTGCAGGAGTGCCGACTCAACAGTCACTCTCCAAGGTATTTCAGCATGGCTGCTGGAGCAATCATCGCTTTATGTGAGGAGAGCTGTATCAATTAGGATGAGGTCTATTTGGGGTTCATGTGGCCGCTACCATGGGACGCATGATTGATGGCAGATGGTGAAGGATGGCTTTTGTGTTTCTGCGACTGTCATTTGAATCATTTTAGCAAAGGCTTTGTTTTGTTGTAACCAACTTGGATTTATTTTGGTTATAAAACCTGTGTCCTGGACTGCAGTAGCTGATTTGTGGGGCTTGGGTCTCTGGGACTGTTTAATGTAAGCCTGTCTCCCTCATAAAACCATACATTTGCAAGACTGTAGAGTGACATACTGACAGAGCACTTTGCATTCTTGTTTTCAGTACGAAAACAACCCCAAATTGTGGTAATAATGTGTGAGAAATGTTTAAAGCTGCATTATAAGGTTGACTTCTCCATATTAAAGTTCTGATTTCCCCCCCATTTTTTATAGGAATTCTGATCACACTTTGCATGATAAGAATCCAGCAGGAAGTTAATTAAAGAGGGACAGGACTGGGCTTTAGGATTAAATCTGCACAGACTAATTGAGGTTTAATTCACATAATGGCAGAGAGTCACTTAAACACTAATAGAATGACTTAAGTGAATAGGATAAGAAGTATCTAAACCCCATGGTGGCATTGTATATCAATTGGTTTGATATTGCGCTCACTGGCAGAAGAATAGGATTCATTAACTTTCATATTCACACATAATAAAGTATTCTACAGTCCCTTATTGATGTAAAGGCTCTATACTTGTATAGCTAAGTAAAAACAGATGTGACTTCAAAAGAGCCCCTAAGTTGAATATGGCTTGAGTCAAGCCCAAGTTTAATTTAAAGCCTTGAATGTGAAGTGCCAGTATAAAAGCCTTATCTATTTACTCTGACCTGTGAGGGAGTGTCCCTCAAGGGTTAATCCACATTTGAAGGGTCTTCTCAGATTAGAGAGCAGGGAGGATCTGACACAAAAGGTCAGATATCAAGCACACACACTTAAAAGATAGCAACTCACTTTAAAGCCCAACTTCATTCATTAGGTTCTGCTGACAGCCATTGCTTTAACAGCAAATAAAAAAAATAGATAGATAGATAGATCGATCGATCGATCGATCGATCATATTTTTTGAGAGGCACAAGTTATGATGCATGATTTGTTTTTTGCTCACAAATACTTCCCACATAAATACTAATTTTATTTAGTAGTGCCCAAAATTTAAGCATTGTTTTTTTCTTTTTTTTTAAGTGGTACAACAAGATCAAAACATCAAGAATGAGAATGAAAGAGGAAAGTACCTCTCCCCACCTGTAGGAGGCAATGTTGAAGCAGTTTATGAGTAAAAATGGGTCGTCACATCTTTAATCATTTACAGTTATTTATATGTGTGATGTGTTGAACTAGTTGGTCATATTCGTCAACACATTTTTTTTTCTCTAAAATTAGAAGTTATTAGAAATGCATTACAACATTTTTTAAATGCTTAAAAAAGGGTTTAAAAAAACTCATTGCATATTAAATAAAATAGACAAATAAACCAAGTTGTGTATTTTATATTCATTTTAAATGATTATATATTGTTGTAGAAAAATTATTATATTGTTGTATTGATTACATGTAACAGTTTAATTTTAATCTTTTGATAATTATATGCAAAGGCACATGATATACTTATTGACCAAGGTTGTTGAAGTCCCCTTTAAGAAAAAAAAAAATAAAAATAAAAAATGCACAGAGAATAGATTTGGAAAATATTAGTTCTTGAGTGGTGAATTTTTTGTGTAGATACTAGATGGGATATAACTTTGATTACATTTTCTGTGTTATTTACATTTTTTTAAATGATAATTTTCTTATATCGTAATGCACAGCATGTACAGCGTGTGTGCTTCCTTGATAGTGTGTGCTTCCTGTGTTTTCCTACATAGTATGTGCAAAACAATTCACAGCAACACAAAAGTCACATTATCACATTAGCAATTGTTCACACGGTGAACAATTTACAGTATATGATAGGTGTATGGGAACTGTATCCAAAAACTTCAAGATGAAAGTGTCTAAATAAATTGTGAAAGCAAGAAAGAAAGAAAGGAAGGAAAAAAAGAAATAAGAAAGCACCTTTTTTTCCCCCTAGGTTTGCGAACACTGATGTGAATTTTATGTTCTAATGTGAATTTAATATTATAATATGAAGGTTTTGGTTTTTAAAAACAAACAGTCTTAAAAGACTCGGCCAGGATTTTCTCTCTGTCTCTCTCTCTCTCTCTCTCTCTCTCTCTCTCTCTCTCTCTCACACACACACACACACACACACACACACACACACACACACACACACACACATGTTGTGTTTCCATGTTTTATGGGGACTTTCCATAGACATAATGGTTTTTATACTGTACAAACTTTATATTCTATCCCCTAAACCTAACCCTACCCCTAAACCTAACCCTCACAGAAAACATTCTGCATTTTTACATTTTCAAAAAACATAATTTAGTATGATTTATAAGCTGTTTTCCTCATGGGGACTGACAAAATGTCCCCACAAGGTCAAAAATTTCAGGTTTTACTATCCTTATGGGGACATTTGGTACCCACAAAATGATAAATACACGCTCACACACACACACACACACACACACACACACACACACACACACACACACACACACACACACACACACACACACACACACACAGTAGTTTCCCTTTGATGTACAGTGATGTTAGAGGATGGTGTCAATTCGCAATTCACAATACACAGTCTTTTCAAACGGAAAATGATAAAAATAATTTAAAACATTTCTTACTTGATATTCCAGCAGACATAAGTCAAAGTATTAAAGTCCAGTCTCCCATGGTTAGTCTAGTTTTATATCCTTTGATATTTCTCCTCAGACTGACTGGTATTTTCAAGTAAAATACTGCCAGTTCTTTATATTACAATAAGAGCTTTGTTCAATGAGAGCATAGTCTAACAAAACACAGATTCTAAACTCAATAACGGGGAAAGGAATAACTCAGGTTATTAAGACACCTTATAGGTCTATATCTGCTTTGTGATATATTGTAATCTTGAACCATGATTTACTAAAGTAATTTGTGTGACCTAGTAGCAGGGAATGGTAAAAGCAGCCTCACTGACATTAACCTGATATCCGTACCCTACTGTTGCTTCTACCAACTCATTTTATTCCATCTGTGCAGAGAATTTGGGAATCAGCTTGTGGGCTTCTCTGGACTTTACCTTCTGTCTCTCCACATCCGCATGTGGGCAAGGCCATCATTTTTGGCTATTATGCTATATGCTTTATTATACATTATTTGGATTAAACTACCAGCTGCTGAGACAGGAAATGGGTCTTATATTGCTTTGAGGAAATTTAAAAATTCTTTGCACACAATGGCACATAAATTCAGCTGTCATTTCTTACAAACTATAACTGACAAGTCAAAAAGCTTAACGATCTGTTTAAGGCAGACCCCAAGACGTTTGTTTTTTTTTTCATCCTAAATTTTCTTGCTGGCTGAGATAACAATAAAAATAAAATAAATAGTGCCAGAGTCTCCAGCGACTGTCATTTTTGAATGTGCAGATGAAACTGTACTTGAAAAGTTTCTTTAAAGTGAGTGGATGTGATTAATGAAAGCTTGTTTTCAGGGTAAATCCACTCATGAAAAAGATTTAACAACAAAGCAAAAATGTCTTGGCGATTTCGGCGGAGTTTCTCTTTGGAAAAGATACATTTGCTTGAATAACAGTGAACAATGGATTTTACTGGCGAAATGTCATTCATCATTTCAGTTCATCTGAAAGCAATAAATGAATGTGCCATCATTCTGTGCCATCTTAAACTCCTGTTTGTTGGAAATAATGAACATACTAATAAAAACATTTTAGTTTAATAAAGAAGTCTAGTTTAGTTCATGAATAAATAAGACATTTTCTTCCCCACAAACTATTGTCATAAACATTATACGAAAAATAACCAACTCTTGTCTAGAGTAAATAATCTGTACGCCCCGTTTTGTACCTAGTGATTATTTGTGGAACTTATTCAGCTCTATTCAACATTCTGTACAGTGATTGAAGATGTGTAATATCAAACTCAAACTACGTGTAGTACAACCCCAGTTACAGTCTGCTGGGATCAGGTAACTCTAGGACCAGGCTTTTGAAAGATTTTCAAGCATATATCAAATAAGCAGACAAGGATAAAAGTGCCTGCCTTCTTTCTTTCTTTCTTTCTTTCTTATGAATTAAAAAAATATTTCATTTATAAGCAAGGTAGTAAAGAGAAAAAGACGTACAAATGGCTCCCTAACTAATACATATTGACGTTGTAATCTCAGAGCACATACAACCAACACCTTGTGTCAAGAAACTATGTTTTTGCTGGAATAGGTGATTGGAAAAAAGCATGTTTCATCTATCACAAGACTTTAAGTTTCATTTATATATATATATATATATGAAGTCCTTTTTTAAGGCAATCATTTTGCATGTTTTCTAAGTAAACTTACTTATTTAGCTGAAGTAAACTGAAATTAAATGTTTTAAGTACCATTAACTAGTTACAAGAAAATTCAACTCTTCTGTGAGTAAAGTATAATTGTTTTTATTTACTTATTTAAATTGAGTTATAGCATGTCTTATACAGTACGAGAGAAATTATGACTGGAATTGTGGTTAGACACAAGGCATATCGATTTCCTCAGTACTTTCTTGGTGCATTTAAATCTACACTTTTGTGAAGTTCAATCTGTTGAGAAAAATATAGACTTAAATTGAACAGGCTCCAAGTTCACCAGGGGTAACACTAATCACCCTAATGGTGACTTCACACAAATCACATCTATCAAGCACAACAACAGTAGTCATAACTTTTTTAACTATATTCATTTTCAAGTAATTAAATTATTCGACATAAGTACCCTTGTTTTGACCAAAAATGCTTTCTTTTTTCAAGTGCAAGGGCTTATGGGTATTCCACACAGCTGCATTTTTTGTATTTTTTCAAACAATTTCTGCAATTTTGTTAATATTGATTTAATACTCGAAGCCAAATTTAAAGAATGTGTATATTTGAATTATGATTCCAAAATGTGACATTTGAATAACGACCACTTAAATGTTTTTATTAATGACAACTTTAAGGTTCAGAGAGTAACCGTAACTTAAATAAAACTAGTAAGAATGGTAAATAAATTAAGCTTAAGTAAACAATTTGTTTTTACAATTTGAGAAAACTATTAGTATTGTGTCTTAAACATTAGTTTTTTTCCCCTCATATAAGAATCCAATGTATTTACTTTTCATTGACTCATAAAATAACAACAACAACAACTGCATATATATATATATATATATATATCAGATAAACATTATCTGAATAATATTTACCTTTCCTATTTAACTTTTAACCCAACTGCAACATTTTCTCAAATTATTCTCACTACACAGTTCAAGGAAGGCAGTTGGCATACACACACAAAACACGGTTAGTCTTTGGACACACACATGTTAAAATTGCAAATGAGGCATATTGCAAACACACTGTACCTCATTCTGTCCTCGATAATGCCAAACAAAGTAATGTTAACTTTTTGGATTGTTAAGGTGATTCATAATTTATATATTGTAATATAAATATATATATATATATATTTAATATATTTTAAAAAGTTAATATATTTTTTAAAGAATTTATTTGTTTCAAAATTGTATTTTAGAAAATAACTAAATAATTAAATTGGAAAAAGTCCAGTTGGAAAAACGAGTGTATTTATCCTCTCGTTTCGCAGTAATTTTAGAAGCCTTCTTACCTGTACTTCATATGAAGACGATGAAAAAACTTCACAGGCGATATTCTACTTAAAACAACAAGAACCATAGTTTTCTTGAATCATTTTTAAATATCACCCAAAAGTCTGACTAAATTCCCACATCTCTGTATTCCCAATTGTCACAATTTTTCCACCGAGCATCCACTGATAAGGCTGAATAGTTACGCTCTTTTCTTGATTGACAGGTAGGAAAGAGGAAAATTGCGCTTTCGGGTGGGTTGGCTTCACGTTTAATAGTCGCTCCGACGGAAATCGGCTCGGGTCGAGTTTAATCAATGAAATAATCTCTAAAACTCTTATTTCTTATTCGTAAAGCATAGTTTCTTGCGCATTTTCATCCGCTACACGATTTCACACGGTCCGCGGTACCACTGGCCCCCCTCGTCTGCCTCATTTGGTCTCGTCCATACTCGCTTTGGATTGTAGTTGTGTGTTTATGGCATCGTATTCATTCAACGGAAGGTGGAAGTCTACCGGTCTGCGCCAGCGTTTGATATCAATGGCTTTCAGGGCTCGATTTATTTGACTATCTGGACTTTTTTATAATTTCACCCCTAAGAAACCAATGATGGATATCCTATGGATTTTATGGACACTACTACCATCGGTCCTGGCTGTTGAAGGTAAGATGTTTCTCTCAGTGTTGTGCGTCTCCAACATCTTGCCGACCGAGCGAGAGTTTACGGTCACGGCACGTTAGTTTTGAATGTCATCCAAGAAATTAGAGACGAAACCGTTTTTTTCGCTCATCGGCAAATGTGGAATGATACAGGGACAAATGTGACATTTTTTGAACGGTTAGAATTTCCCTGACATGTACGTTTTCCCTTTACATGGTTTGATTGGTCAGGCAGACTATATAGTAAAATCATCTCTAGACACGTTTATTTCCCAATAATCATTACAGTTACACCATTAATTGGGGAATTTGTTCTATTTTTCATCTTTTAACAGTCCCCACGCGCAGAGACGTGAGTCCGCGAGACACGCTCGAGATTCAAGCCTCGCGCCTCTTTCACATTTATAATTGTACAATCACTGCGGATGTGAAATAGTAAACACAGCCACTCCTATTTATATTTATCGTCTGCAATCTCCTCTGTTAATGTTTTCTCAGCACTTGTAACACATTCACGTGGCATGTGTGTGGGGGTTTTCAGAGCTCGATTGGTGATGCTGAAATCAGCATGTTGGACAATGAAACAGGTTTCCAGTGCAGCATACAAATACAAATACAGTTCTGGATTCTCACTTACTGGCCACAATTTCAGTCCCCAAGCAGTTTGAAGTAGATGTGTCTGGTGAATTATGCTCAATGAACTTTAAATAGGCAATGCTGTTATTGCAGAAACCTCTTGTGGCTTCGGTTCTAAAGGTTATACTTATAATTATTTATTGTCAGGTAATTGATAAATATAGACATGCTCCATCCTGTACTTTTAGGCTGGACATTTTGAAGGGAGGGATCCTTTTTATTACTTATAGCTTACATTATTTAAAACTATCAGATATTTTTAAATCAGAGTAAGGCTAAAAACAGTAGTGTAGTTCAGAATAATTAAATATGCATGTCAAATTTAACACACTTGCATACAAAGGCACAAGAGTATTTTAATTAAATAAAAGCTAATTCAACTCACTGCACTGCAGTATTAGGAGTAAGTTAGTGATTCAGAAAATAATTTTTCTTTTGCTAATAAATATTTGCTAAAACATTTTTCGTGGAGCATTACACCATAGCTGCTGAACTCTAACATTATTTATTACAACTATTAAATTAGTTTGTACCAGCATTTACAATCCCAGATAGTTTAGTTCTGAGTTTATGTTAATTATAGTAATATACACTTGTAAAAAGGCAGCCAATATTTTTTTAACAGTGAATTTAGATTATTATGTTAATGCCTGAAATGTTGAAATATTTTCAGTGCTAAATTTTGATCTAATTCTATGCAAATTCAAATTGGCAAACTATTATTATTATTATTATTATTATTATTATCATTATATGTATATTAATGCTAATAAATATTAAAACAAAAATGCATTTAACAGTGTTTTTTTTTAGAGGCCATAATACATATTGTAATGTAAATGTTACTTTTACTCCTTCCCATTACAGAAAATTATAAACAATGTTCTCAAACATTATTTACTCTAAAAGTGTGCAAATTTGGACTTTCATATTGAGCTACTCACACTATTGTTGTCGTCTCTTATAGTTTGCATTTACAGTTAACAGAATTGCTTCAGTATGTCACATTTGACTCCCTTCGACTAGTATTACCAATTATATTATACTGAAAAGGGAAAGAATATTATTATGATGAGATATTATATATATACTGTATATAAGACCCCCCTCAGGTCACTTAATCACAAAATCTAGAATGATTGGTCGATTCACATTGTTCCTCTTGACTATCACCCTAGTTTATCAGCCAATAGATTTAAAGCATGGCGCTTACAGTATAAAAATTTGTGAGTTGAAAAAGAGGTCAACGCCGCTTCAACCTTAAAAATTCAAAGTGATAGCTGGCTGAAGAGGAGATTGCAGAGATTTGACGTCATCAAAACGCCTTATAAAACATTGTGTTGAACCTCACAAAGTGCGGATCTCAATTGTGAGATTGCAATTGAATTATGAAACACAATATAATTATGAAAGGACATGACAAATGCAATGTGTCTTTTTCTCTGAGGATGGGATTGTTGTCACAGATGTTTCATTTGGATATACTTGTAATTGTCGGTCATTTTATTATATGATCAAAACACAATTGAGGTGTAGGGTTTTGTTGCCAAAGAGACACTTTTGATACTTGAGACAGCTTTAGAGTAATAATAATACAGTTCAAGTGCTTTTAGAAGCTTACAGATCCAAGCAGAATTTGCATATGTGAATGTAGAATGATTTTTCCCAGCAGGTGAATCATACAAAATATGGTTCTAGCTGCTCATTGTATTTTCATATCAAACGATACCACCTTTCTTAGGGACTTTAAGTTTTCTTTAGTTTTTCTATATGTCAGCTTGCATTGTGCAGCGGTTTGAAATTACAGTGTAATTTAGTATTAGTCCCTGCGCCTGAAGCTCCTCGGCGATTAGTGTAAGAAATGTCTTATATGTCATTTCTCTATATCAAAGTTGAATTTTTGTTTCTTTTGGGGGGCTTTTCTTCAGCTGTTCTGCTTTGTGTCTCAGTTGGCCCTGAGTTTAATCACACAATCTGGCATATCAGATTTTAAATATATGATTACACGTAAGAAAAGAGAATGTTTGATATATCCACCGGACTTGAACAGTATGTGGTTACACAACACAAATACTAGAAAAGTTATCGAGCAGGATATTCCATCAGTAAGGCCACGACTGAGCTGCATTTTGTTTACCACGTCAGAGAGTTGGCATCTATTGTAAGTAGGACACCAGTCATACAAAAGATTCCTCGGTATTTCAGCGTTCCCAGCGTGCATTCCATTTTGCCTTCATGATACAATGTGCCTTCGCTCTCATTTTGAGACGTCCCATAAGCAGCTGCGTCTGTTCCCAAGTACTGTATGCAAATATTTGACTGCTGAATATGTATTGATGTTCTTTCCAACTCTGTGATTGAAATTCTAGTAGAGGTGGTGCATACTGTAACATCTTCATATATGGTTCAAGGGTAGAAATATCATCCAACTTTAATTAGAGATTTGGTGGTAATGTGGTACCAAACTAGTATTTTCATGGCCCACTTTAAACTTAAATATAGATATCAAAATATTTTCTGTATCTTTTTGGTTTCTGCTTTGTGTATTGCTCCACCATCACATAGTCATTTTAATTTGATCATTTAGATTTTGTTTTAAACCTCCTATTGAGTTTGTGTCATTTGTGACCCGGGAGAAGTAGATAATAATTTTTATTATACTGCATAGTTTTTTAGTATGGGGACCAAACTTTGTGACTTTGTCAATACACATAATTATTTTTTTTCCAGATTTTAATAAAATTGTTTAAGCCATATAGCTATATAAAACAAATTGCTACATCTTTTGCGTTCACTGGTCAATTTTGACCCAGGCATCATGATATTACATAGAATTTTTTGTACATTTATGAATACGATTTCTTCTTATAAACACTTCACTTACATTTAGCCTCTTTCTCATACTTTCTCACACACTTTTTTTGTCTCTCACTGGTACTGCATCTTGTTTATAAACACACACACACACACACACACACACACACACACACACACACACACACACACACACACACACACACACACACACACACACACACACACACACATGTTGGTCTACCTATCATTATGAGGACTTTCCATAGACATAATGACTTTTATACTGTATAAACTATAGATTCTATCTTCTAAACCTAACCCTCACAGAAAACCTTCTGCATTTTTACATTTTCAATAAAACATTGTTTAGTATGATTTTTAAGCGATTAGAATTATGGGGACACTACAAATGTCCTCATAAATCACATTTATAGCATAATACCCTTGTAATTACGAATTTGTAACTTACAAAATTGTCCTCGTAAATCACAAAAACACGCACACATACACACACACACACACACACACACACACACACACACACACACACACACACACACACACACACACATGTTGTGTTTCCATGTTTTATGGGGACTTTCCATAGACATAATGGTTTTTATACTGTACACACTTTATATTCTATCCCCTAAACCTAACCCTACCCCTAAACCTAACCCTCACAGAAAACGTTCTGCATTTTTACATTTTCAAAAAACATAATTTAGTATGATTTATTAGCTGTTTTCCTCATGGGGACTGACAAAATGTCCCCACAAGGTCAAAAATTTCGGTTTTACTATCCTTATGGGGACATTTGATCCCCACAAAGTGATAAATACACGCTCACACACACACACACACGCACACACACACACACACACACACACACACACACACACACACACACACACACACACACACACATAGTTGTGTTTCCATGTTTTATAGGGACTTTCCATAGACATAATGGTTTTTATACTGTACAAACTTTATATTCTATCCCCTAACCCAACCCCTAAACCTAACCCTCACAGAAAACATACTGCATTTTTACATTTTCAAAAAACATAATTTAGTATGATTTATAAGCTGTTTTCCTCATGGGGACCGACAAAATGTCCCCACAAGGTCAAAAATTTCGGGTTTTACTATCCTTATGGGGACATTTGGTCCCCACAAATTGATAAATACACTCTCACACACACACACACACACACACACACACACACACACACACCACTGTACAAAACAGACATGGCAGATTTAACAAACTTAACAAATGAACTAAATAAAACCTACAACTATCTACAGGGGGGTGTGGGGAGAGCAAAAGTTCATGCACACATTAGTCAATTAGTCTAAAAAGGGCTTGAAAGAGGAAATTGTCCACATTCGCAAAACCAGCTTACAGCAAACTCACACATCAACATTCAACAGTTCAAGTAAATAGAATAGATTTAGCTTAAAAACATAGTAAAGAAGTATTTTTGTATACTTGAGCTGTACAGTTGTTTTGATGATTTTCAGTTAGAAAAGAATACATTGGTTTCTTAATTTGAGTGGTAGTGGTGTAGTGGGCTAAAGCAGTTGTTAAGCAGAAGGTTGTCGGTTCGATCCCCACTGCCACCATCATTGTGTCCTTGAGCAAGGCACTTAACTCCAGGTTGAACTCCATGTTGCTCCGGGGGGATTGTCCCTGTAATAAGGGCTCTGTAAGTCGCTTTATATAAAATCGTCTGCCAAATGTAAAATGTAAATAACTTTTGACCACCAAGTTGAATTGAGCAGTTATGAGTAAAATTCAAATGACTAGTAATTATCATATTATATGTTAATATAAATTGTATATTGTTATATTTAGATAACATTTCGCTAATTGTGTATCACATTGGTTTTGTTGTATTTTGAAATGTCAAAGAATTTCTAAATTTTATTATTAAAAAAAAGGCATATTAATTGATAACTTTTATATTTGTCAGTTAACATGCCACAAATATAAATCTTTTTACACGTATGAACAGTTAAGATCTTTTTAATGACTTACAATAAAGTTTTAGATGAAAACCATCAAGTTATGAATGATTTACAAGCTTGAATGCAAATGGCATATGCAGATTCTGAATGCAATAGAAATAATATCAGAGAAGAATAGTTTCAAACACGTATTTACATTTGTGCTATCTCAGCCTTTTCCATTTGATCGGACAGAATTTCCAATGTTATAAATATAAATACAACAGTGTTTATCTACAAGGATTTTGCTCAGAGTTCAAAATTTGTTGAGGCTAAGCTTTCCCGATCTATTTCCATAACACTCTAAACAGCAGAGAGATGGATAATTAAAGCTATTGTTTGTTAACATAGCCGTTTTAACCCTCATATCAACACTTCCACTTTGAAATGCCTGCCAAGTTTGAATAATCTGCTTTCAAATGTAAATGCAACCCGTCCGTTTCCAACTATACGCCGAGTGTGGGCCATGGTGGTGTAAGCTGACACGTAGCATTAAAGTTTTTCGGGCAGATAACAAAAGGCAAAGTGTGGGGTGGTGGGCTTGGTGATAGAGATTCAGAAACGGGATTAGATAAAGGGAAAGTGAGCGGCTGCTCGCAATCCTGTGTTTTCTCAGTCCGCTGAATGAGCAGATGCATGGAGCTCGTCGTCTGCATGCCAGCCTCTGCAGTGGCATTCACAAAGAATCCACCTCCATTCAGCACCTAATCCATGCTGCCCAGGGCCCGGCTATTGTCACTTTGCATGCAAAATTTCAATTAGTGCTGGTACCAGTTGTTTCACTAGTGAGAAGGGTGTCACATTTCGAGGGAAAGGCCGAGGGCTACCTTGACCATGCAGAATGTCTGGAGTAGTACAGACGCTCATGGGAAATGTGCCTGATGTAATGAAATGCGGCTTTATTAATTTATTTATTTTGCCGATATCCTGTCGCTTGCGGCACAGCATGCTATTTTTGTTGCTTTTGGACCTGGAGGCTTTTGTTTAACAAGTGTGCCAGTTCTGCATTCACTGTTTATTTTAAGCCGTTACTTGTTCTGATTTAAGGAATTCACATAATGTTGACATACACCCTCTTTAAGGAGTTCAGTTTTGTGTGAGCCAAGGCAATCTCATCTACAATGACTAGTCTTATGACTAGTTATTATATAGACATGTAAAAACAATTTTAGTGATGACTGCTGAAATTATTATGCTCATTCACCTCTGCGTTTTCCCTATGTTCAAATTTTTGCCATATCTACACGATCCACGTGGGCTGGATGTACAGTAACACTATCTATAAATATTTGACTGTAATATAGAGTTATTTCTTTCAGTTCCGTGCAGTGCATGTGCTTTAGTGAGTCTAAAGGGAGTTTCCAGTGAGCAGGCCGGATCAGAGGCGCTCTCTACCACTTTCCTTCCCTCTGGTTAAGTCAGAAAAGTGATATCACTCCATCCAAAGAGAGGCTCACACACACCCCACTCAAATAGAAATGTATCTTCCTCAAAATGTATATAGCTTGGGCCTTTTTAAGGCATCATAGAAGCATTATGCTTAACATGCTCGCTTAAATACTTTGTTGGGCTAAGTGTTTGAAATCTTCTGTGAGGTCATAAAGCATTACTCGAAAATATATTATGTTTATTTAGAGTTACATTTGACTTTGTGCTCTGATTGCTTGTTGTTGTTAATGGAATATTTTGCGTTCAATACAAGTTAAACGGAATTATCAGCATTGTGGCGTAATGTTGATTACCACCAAAAAAATATTAAGAGTCAACTGTTGTTTATATTTATAAAAGCTGAAAAAATCATGGGTATAAAAGGCATTTAGAATGGAGGTGAATGGGGCCAGACCATAAATGTGAAGATGTGCATAATTTACAAAGTATAGCCACAAAAAATAAACATTAGCCATTAACATGATTTTAGTGTATTAAAATAGCTTATTACAACTCTGTTGACATGACGACGCAACACTGGTTAAGTGGGTAAGTGATTTTATCACACTAATATTAGCTATGTAGAACAAAGATTTTATCCAACTAAAATCATGTCATGAAGTATAATGTTTATTTCTTGTGGCTATACTTTTGAAACATTGTGTATTTTAATGTTTATGGGTTGGCCCCATTCATTTTCATTGTAAGCACCTCATTGTAACTGTGGGACGAGTTAAAATAATTTTGAGTGGTAATCAACTTTATGCCACAAATGCTATACATTTTGTTACATTCAGATAGCAAGTATGGGGGCATAGAAGCCCTTATGACTGAGGAATGATACTCTATGGGGTTCAGGGGTATCCCCTAAGAGAAAATGTAGAAAATGTAAAAGTCTGAATGGGACCATTTTTATATTTTCATAAAAGTGAGAAAGACTAGGCTACAAACTAGTAATTTTGTTGTCTTTCCTTGTCATCCATGCCAGAGATGATGACATCTGATTAATTTCACAAAATTAGAACAGAAATATATTTGTTTATTATTAATAAAGGCTAATGCTGATTAATAAAGCTAAATTTAGAAGGAAAAAAACGTTATGGTCTAAAGGCGCTCTGGAACTGTGTTAACTTATGCGGTGCCTCATGTCTACTCACATGACTGGAAAAGAGGCAACGCGTGCAGAGATCTAACAAGGCAGAAATTAAGCGTGTTCAAGAATATGGTGCAGAAAGATCAGATCTGGTGTATACAGCACTGTTGTTTTGTCACGCTGCTCACTAGAGACAATGAGAGGGCGGAACCGTCATCATGATGTCTTGCGGTCCACTGACTTGCACCTGAACATCTAGATGTTAAACACAGGCTAAATATCGAAAATTACTCAAAAGCTTATCATCGACATCATGGATTTTTTATCGCGATAAATAGCGAGATCGTTTTATCGCCCAGCCCTGGTACAATTACTATTTTAAAATGGACAAAATCATGAAAACAGCAGTTGAGAATCAATAAAATTAACTTGCATGATTGTTTTATATTATAGATTCAGATTTCCTGATTCAATTCTGATTCACAAGCTTTCAATTTGATATTGATTTATATTGGTATATTTCAGTGAAAATGTCTATTTTGCTTACATATGAAAGAAATTATTTCCCAGCTAATGCTGTTAATTATACAGGGGACCTTCAAACTAGGTACGGTACAAAAATATTAATTAGATTAATTCTATTTTATTAGTTTTCATCATTTTGGATATTATATTTCATATATTATTTTATGTTCCATATTTATTGTTTGATTGAACAACTTTTTTTGAAGCATTTACATTGATTTTATGAACACGTGTTAAATACCGGTACTGTCTCTTTAACAAAACCGGCATTTCTGTAAAAAGCATCTATAAATTACCGCATGTTAATGAGAGATGACTCAAATGGCTCTATCTCATTTGTGCCATGCACGATTAGGATTAAATGGTTATTTTTTGTTGTTTTTGATCAGCAACTGACTGTAGAGAACAGAAAGGGTGTTAAAAGAGACATTATGTAATGACAAACAAGTGGATCTCGTCTTTGGGCACACATTACACGGAACAACACGCAGTGAAGTATTCGCTGCTGAATAATTCACCACTATACTACACAATTACTGGTGAGTGAAATGTAAACATTTTCCAGCCAGTTGCCAAATATATTCATTTTAGTCACATAGTATGAAATTTGGTTGCAAATGTGAGTGATTTCCTCTCATTGTAGTGGATCGTTGTACATAGAGTAAAAGATCGATCTTGGGATTTAAGAATCTGCAGTATATATTTCGAGATTGTTCAAATTAAGATTGCTATGCATGGGAAAATCAATATTTTTTCCCCTCCCCTATTTCATGTTATGTTCCATACATTTTTAGCTATCTCTTATTTACACAATGTCACTGAGCTAAAATAAACATATCTATTACTCATAACAATAACATGGCAGTTTGACAATTACCTGAGCTTGTTTAACTCCATGTTAGTGTAGAGAGAGGACAGATGAGGGTCTTTATGTTATAGAATACTGCACTCTGTGCTGAGGATTGGTTGAGGGTGTGTGGTTGGAGATCGTGTGAGTTTTTCTTAAAACAGTTAAATGATAGCCATGTTTTTCTACCTTGAGGTGATAATTGTTTCAATCTGCAGTAGAAGAAAATGTCTTAGCCACATTTTGGGCCAAAGCTCGAGTGTACCCAGATACTTTACCTAGAACATATTGAAATCAAAGTTTGATTAGATTATTTAATTTTGTATTTGCGTATTAACGTATAGGTTTAATGCAGCCTAATCAATCCGTTTAATAATGTATAAGTGCTTACTGGAGGTACAGAATGGTCATCTCATTCCCATTGACCTAGTTTGTGAGAATGTTTTACTTCGCCGTAACCAAATGCAAAGCAAACTGTCTGCTGCACTTTACTTAGCATTCTATTAAACACATTCAAAATGAAATATGCAAGGCAATCCTTTACTCCTTAGAGCTGTTAACAATGCAATAACTCATGCATATGTGAGCTCCAATTGTTAATTCTGTGTTTATGTAGCCCTAATAAGTAATACCATACACAGTGTTAAACTTTAGCTTACAGGATGAAAATGTGTTGTACATGTGGTAATGCAAGCAACCCTAAACTTTAAACATGTTGTAACGTCACCTGGAGCATCACATCAGGGATCTCTTATGATGTTGGAATATTGATTTTTGCTCAGATTATATATAAAGACCACTGAATGTTATTTTTATATCGAGCTTGTGGCACTGGGAGCAGATTAGCTAATTACGTATCAGTTGGCTGGTTGTCTTAAGGGGCTAATTCTAATTGCATAAAGCTAGCCCTGCGGATTGTAACTTGTGCAAGCAATGCCACTTTACAACTGTTATGGGACTGTTGGTATTTTTCGGGAAAGAATTATAATACACATAAATCACATTGTAGTAATATTTGAGATATTTGCACTTGATATTGTTGCTCTAGAATATTGGTCACATGTGTTACATGGGCATGTATAATCTTTCTTTCACGCACCTGTGTAGAAATGCAAATGAAAACATCTTAAGACATGTGATTAGTAATAGGGCTGGGTATACAGATTTCTTGATTCAATTTGATTCCATTTCACAAGTTCCCGAATTCTGATTCAAATGGGTGAGTTATAACCCTGGCGACCCTGCGTACACATGCGTGGACTTTGTATTTTGGCTTCTCTATATGTAACGCATAATTTAATTTCATTTAAACCCGTTGATCTCAGTTCAGGAGACTCTGGGCTGTCAGTAAAGGGTTAAAGTTTCGAAAGACCGAGTCATGTGACAAAACAACATGGCGCTGATCACAGCGGCGTTTGTCTTTGGGAGAAACGCCAACAAAACTACATCTGGTAAGAAACCAAATTAAGTTTTTACATTGAAACCTGTTTGAGTCAAAAGATTAGAGACTGTTCTGAGACCAGTGCACACAGACAGCACACTGAAGGTTATGTCATTCACTAAAAAGGGAGCAAGGGATCATCCTATATGTGTCTTATGTCCAAGTGTCCTAGTGTATTCAGTCGAAACTTCCTATCAAAAGTTCAGTTTCAGGCTGCAGATGATGTTTGAACCACTCAACATGTTTGGCAGACATGGGACAATGATCAGTACATAGATTCAGAATTTATTATGCAAATTTCGGATTTATAAAATGCTTTGGTACTGGATATCACTTCTTTGTTTGATAGCGTGAAGAGAGAGCGCTGAGATTTTGTTTCCAAAGTAGAAAAAACATTGTAGTATAAAAGACAAATCAAGTACAATTATTTTTATTTATATATATATATATTTTGTGCTTTTCTCAATACACAATTTGTGTTTTTTTTGGCATGTTTATTAGGTGCTACTAGTTAAAAATCAAAAACAGGAAATGGAAAATACACACAGCAGGAAAATGCACAAATGTACAAATCCATGTATTTTATTAATAAATATGTACTGAAATTGCCTATATCATATTGCATGTATATATATGTTTTGTTTCATGTTTATTGTTTACATGCATAATTTGTACTATTTACAAGTATTTACATTGACTTGTAGAACAAGTGCTAAAATGGTACTGTCTCTTTAATTATACCGGCAGTTCAGCGCATATTAACGAGTGTGGAGTCTCGCGGTTTCTTACCGCATCCGTGATGAAGAAATCTATATCGATATAATAAAAAACAACAACAATATTTAGATAGTAACTTCAGACAGAGCAACCAATTTCACTCTTAGTCTTAAAGATCTTAAAAACAATCCTCCAACTGAGCTGAATTCAGTGGCAGTTGTGTATTCTTGTGAGAGGTCAGACCTTGTTCACACACACACACACACACACACACACACACACACACACACACACACACACACACACACACACACACACACACACACACACATGTTGTGTTTCCATGTTTTATGGGGACTTTCCATAGACGTAATGGTTTTTATACTGTACAAACTTTATATTCGATCCCCTAAACCTAACCCTACCCCTAAACCTAACCCTCACAGAAAACTTTCTGCATTTTTACATTTTCAAAAAACATAATTTAGTATGATTTATAAGCTGTTTTCCTCATGGGGACCGACAAAATGTCCCCACAAGGTCAAAGATTTTGGGTTTTACTATCCTTATGGGGACATTTGGTACCCACAAAGTGATAAATACACGCTCACACACACACACACACACACACACACACACACACACACACACACACACACACACACACACACACACACACACACACACACACACATGTTGTGTTTCCATGTTTTATGGGGACTTTCCATATACATAATGGTTTTTATACTGTACAAACTTTATATTCTATCCCCTAACCCAACCCCTAAACCTAACCCTCACAGAAAACATTCTGCATTTTTACATTTTCAAAAAACATAATTTAGTATGATTTACAAGCTGTTTTCCTCATGGGGACCGACAAAATGTCCCCACAAGGTCAAAAATTTCGGGTTTTACTATCCTTATGGGGACATTTGGTCCCCACAAATTGATAAATACATGCTCACACACACACACACACACACACACACACACACACACACACACACACACACACACACACACACACAGTCTTAAACAGTTGCGTTTCATCAAGACATTCGACATACACAATTCATCCCCGCTGGTGCAGCTCTGCTGTATGTCTCTCAGAATACAGTCTGTCTTCAGAGATAAAAGCAGGCTGATTGCATCCTTATCTGCATCACAAAGGGAAGCAGCATTCACCTGAACTGCTGTTAGCATGCACACACTTGACGTCTCCTGGCATTTCCACCATCACATGATATCTGCCAGGCTTTGACTGCATACATCCTTTCTTTCAGGCTGGAGGCTGACGGCTTGACTTATTCCGGCTCCTTGGGGAGGTGACCCGTGCTCCCCTTATAACTCAGCCTGATGTTATTGCTTTCATCCCTGTCAATGGCAGAAGGCTTGGACCACTGTGATGCTGGCTCTCTCTTTGCACTGGCCTGGGTCACAACATGCACTCTGATAGAATAAGCACAGAGCTGACAGAAAGCTTCCTCTTCCCAGAAAGGAGTGCAAGGGTCTCTGTTAACTGCAGGATGCCTGACGCTGTTTTCATTTTGTTGTTCCGTTGTGTTTTGACTCCCGAAAGCTGTAATAGATGCCTTACAGTTTTTTGTCCTCAGTGGACTCTGATTTAGAGCTACTGGCTGAGAGGCAAATTGAGAATCTTTCCCTCTATATTCGTAATTAAGAATTCACGAACTGTGAATTCTCTGCATTCCGGTGAATCAAACTGTAGGCATGGGAATAAAGCAGCAAACTTGGGTTAATATGACTAAGTAAAAAATGTTGTTGATTGCTCCCACAGTACTTTGCATTGGGGCATTTTGCTTCTGATATAGCGAGAACACTGGTGCTGAATTACACTTCTCACTTGGCGTTTTTCTGCTAGAAGCAGTCTGATTTGGCAGTGCAATGTGAGCTGGAACAAAATTAATTTTGAGATATGTGTCAGCCTCCTCCTTACAGGATTAACACCCCGACTCCATTCCCAGGCCACCTGTGACTTTTTCATGGCTAATCTAAGTTTGCATGCTACGGTCCCTGTGGTGGCAGAATTATGTAGATATAAAATGTTGGAGGTCCAAATGGCACCTGGATTTTAAATCTCTAAATTAACTGCTTTACTTAATAAAGAAGATTTAAAAAATTAAACAAACAAAAGGTTACCATAATATATGAGCAGTTGTGCAGCTCAGCACTCTTTTTCCTGCCTGAATTTGTGTTTAGAAAATTTTGCAAAATCTAATGCCTGGGCTGTTTTTTAGGGGCCAAGCTAATCAAAATTACTTGTCACTGAAAGTCGAAGTGTGTCACAGGGAAAAAGTGTTACCATGGCAATATTTGTTTGCATATAATTGCATTAGTTTGGCATGGGGGGAATTAGCAGAGATAACTAAGTGATTTGGCCTATAGCTGTGAAATGATTGCTCTCTGAAAGCAGGGTTTTTAATCCTCTGTTGTATTCCTATTAATTCATATCTAAAATGAACCCTTCGTTCTGTAATCTTTTGTTGTTCTGACTTGAAGTCAAGATCACAGTGTCATATTTAAAGGGATAATTAAATGCTTAAGAACCGTTGGGGATTCAGTTAATTGTGTATAATCATATTTTTTTCTTCTTCCATAAAACAATAACAGTGGTAGGCATATGCATCAGCCACACTCAAAATAGAATTGAACAGAATATATTCCAAGCTGGAATAGAAGGTGAATGGATAAAGAACTTTAAAGCCAGGGGTCACAACAACATAAGTGTAACGGCATATCGTGTTAGGGGTTAAGCAGCTGCAGTCCAATTTGTTAGGACTGCCTCATGGTGGACAGTCTCAGAATTGTCTCTGGTAAGAGCCATTGGGGATTCAGCTTAGCATGGGGCAGCAGGTGGGTGTGATGGTCTGAAGTTTAGTGCTGTTTCAAAGAATTAGTGAGGCTTTAAGACATATTTTTTTCTTTTTAAGAAATTTGCAGAAAACTAGGGGTCTTCAACCTTTTCCATTTCCAAATGTATAGAAAGTTATTAATATATGTACATACTTTTACATCAAAAAGTATGTACAAAAGGTATGTACATATATTAATATCGTACTATACATTTGGAAATGGAAAAGGTTATATCACAAAGCCATTAAAATAATTATTAACCACTTTTCCACAATCGGGCCAGTTTGAGACAAGGCTATCAACTGGTCACCCTCAGACATCGAGCCACGAAACCAAAATCGATCTGCGTTCCCACCATTGGGTCAATAGCGCCATGGTGTTGCCCTAAAACCGCACTTAATACGCCGCCCTGGTGCCAATGTCACACACCCCACCCATTTCACAAGCAAGAGGGAACCTCAATATGAGGTATCATGTTATCTAGTTATCTAGAATATCAAGTTTATATCATCTGTAAACATTAGCAAGACAACTCTTTAACTCCCATGGTGTCCCGAGTGGTTTCTCCACTAACAGCGGGACGATGTCTCAGCACACTGTCCATGATTTCAAACCATGGAAAATCTTTATTTGGGCACTGCTTTGTCCATTGCGCATTTTAACGGATTTGTACTGTGCCCTCAATTATATTTTTTCCCCAAACCTTTACCGTTGTGCGCTGGAGACACAATCCACAGTTGCCATTTTTTGGCCCAAGGATAATTGGCGGGCCAAAGGCCATTGGCCGTTTGTCCAGAGAAAGCACAGAGGAGGCACAAAGAAGTCCCGGAAGTAACAGTGGGAACGCAACAGGCCCAGGCATGCACTAGCACATCCTTATTTGGCCTGATAGTGGAAACGCGGCTATTGTTCAGCAGGAGTCTGCAACCTTTTTGACATGAAGTGCCATTTTTTACTTTTCTTGTTAAACACTGTGCCATATCTAAATAGACAGACAGAGCCTCATCTCCATGCAGAATAAAACAGATTTTATAAGTTATGTAACTTATAAAATATGACTATGATATTACTGTCTTCATGTTATGTGATTTGCTGATTTCATACATATGTTGGTGCGAGGGACTTACTGTACATGAAATTCATTCTCTCCTCTCTCTCTCTCTCTGTTGCTCGTGTGCAAGCAATTATTGCATGCCATTGGTGGATCAAACAATAATTTGGGGAGGGGTTAAAGACCCTTGCTCTCTCAATCAGTACTTTATGCATGTAGAGTCTAAGGATATGTACCAATTTTATTACATTCATTAATTCTGAGACATTAAGTATTTGACGTTCCAAAAAAATATGGATAAAAAAAATGTCTTTTGAATAATAAGCAACTCATTATTTGAGCTTAGCTTATCAATTAGATAGCAGCAGCAGCAGCAGCAGCAGCAATCACTGGAAAAAATATGAAGACTGATATTGCAATCAGCTTATCAGAACTTATAGGAAAGGGCGAACAAAAAACAGTGCCTTTTTATTGTATATATTTTCTTATATGTCACTACATTCTCTTTTATTAAATATTTTTAAGCAGGCGCTCCGTGATGCAGGGCAAAGCACCACAAATTCAACCCAGCCTAGATACTGAAATATGCATCCGCTGGGGTTGGTTAAACAATACCTGGAATCATTGTAGCCATGAAGTAACACTGCTCACTGAAACAGGAGCACTATATAAGGCTTAGAAAAGAGTGATGACTGTTTTCCATATCTTCCACCAGCTCTACCTTTCAGATAATAATCATCATGGATCATCTGGGCAGGCAGCTGGAAAATCTATACAGTCTCCCGAGGGAGTGGATATAAAGAGGAGGATATGACTGAGGCTGTTCTATGAAAATGAACAAGTCATGTGACGGAGTTACCGTGCAGAATGTTATGTTTCACACCGCATATGTTGAATACCGTTTTTATCTGACACTAATGTAAGATGTCATGTGTATGGGTTTAGCTAGGCTGTCAGTTCCAAGCATTACCCACAATCCATCAGAATCACATTCAGCCACAATGGCTGTGCAAATGTGAACGTTAATGACTTTTAAGTTCAGGCTCCAGTTTATGTCTGGATAGCTATATATATTAGACAGCGACAGGCCTATTAGGTTTGCATTTATACCTCAAGTCTAATATTTTGATACAAATCCACTGTGTATGTTGACTGTGTTTACATTAATACCAAGACTTGCATTTTACGGAATTTAAATTGTAGGTTACTTTACAGTTTAGGCGCGTTACCTCAACTCCACTAGCACTTTCAGATTTCACGCGCACATAAATCATAAAAAGTTATCTTTAAGATTCTCTTTATTTGTGTAGATTTTCTCTTTACTCTCTTTTTCATTTTGGCCTGTTAACGAGATAAACTAGTGGTTGTCTTGTGATCGACCTCTTGCATAGTGTAAAAGATCGATCTTGTGATTTTAAGAATGATTTAAATCAAGATCATGATTAATCATAAAGTCTTTTTTTTTTTACTCAGCCCTAATCCGGTTTTGTGGAATAATCTGTACATTGGATTGGTTCAATGTGGGTTTTATCAGTATTTACATGGTAGGAATGTCTTCCACCTGTTCATATCACAAGCCAACTGAGCTTAATCAGTCTAGGCAAATAAACAATACCACCCAGCCAATTTCTCCTTGTTTATGACACCCCCGTCCCCATGGCAGTGGCCCAGCATATCAATTACAACATTGAGTGACGTGATTTCTCCTTTGTTCCATGCAAAACTCTTCAGAGGCACACACTGAGAAAACACACTCAGCTCTGTTTTAGATGAGTAAGACTTACACTGACTTCACTGTCATACGTTTAGATCTTTTAAGTCTTGTCTCTCATTGTTAAGATTATTCTCACCCTTTAAAACTCCTTCCTTTGATTCCTTGCCATGTGCCATTTTACTGGTCCAAGTATATTATTTCTATGAAACAGAGCCTTCTTTGTGCTCCCTTTTGGTGAAATGGTTATGTATTATATCAATCAGTCTGAGAGTATTATTATTATTAGCTAAATTAAACAGTAGCAATGATTAAGTGAGAACATAAATCTGCATTTCTTGTTCCAGCCCAGCATGGTGGGCTTAGAAAGAGTTATAAAGAGCCGCCTAGAACAACTAGTGACATGACAACATCTTCCCACTCCTGGCCTGTCTCGTGATAAGTTCACCCTCCGTTTAAGACCCCCCTCTCTTTCTGCGGCCTATGGGGATATGTGACAGACACATTGCATGCATGTGATAACTGTACGAGTCCCTTGTTGGGCTCTCCATCAGAGGGGCCAGTCTCATAGAGTGATCGGGAAAACATGTTCTTCATTATACACCCACAGTCATTTTTCCGTGTACAGTTTGGGCACAGAACATGGCATGCTTTTACTTAAATGTCGCTCTTCTCCCCCTGCTGCTGGGCTCCTTTGAGTGATGGGGCTGGAAGGGCCACTTATTCCAACAAGTCCCCCCCCCCACCCCCCCTTGTCGGGAATGAAGAATGGGCTCACCCCTCCTCTAAAACATACCATGCAAGGCAGCTCTTTGTTGGAACCATATGGCTCAGGCTGTTGCGCCGTGATATATGGCCGATGGAGCACCTGCAGAATCAAGCTAGGAGACCACGTCTCGCCTTGGCGTGTGGAAACGAGAGACCTGAAGCTGGATTAGTGAAAGAGGTGTGAACACAGGGTCAAGGCACTACTAGCCTTTAAACTACCAGCCACAAAAGGCCACACCTCAGATACCCTACTGTATGGAAATGTACATTTGTTTGTTTGTTTTTTAAATCTGTGATAATCTAAGATTTTATTCTCTTGCAAAGTCAGCCATAGGCATTTGCCACATTTTTGACCCAGCATTTACATGATATCATTTGACACCTTACATTTTTTTGGAATTGTACCCTTCACCCTTTGCCAAGATGGCTGGCGCACTTTTGGCCGCCATGCTTTTCAAAGCTTTTAAAATGGTAGCAAACAGATTGTGCATCTGTCGTTTTCTACTGTAGTCAACCAATTTTTTGCTGCCTCATACAGGCTGCTAATTTGAAACAGTGGTCTGAACCTATTGCTTTACAAATCAATCTGAAATCTCTGAAAGCCTCCACTTAGGAATTTTTCAATGAAGTACAAAGCCGGTAATGCAGATTGGTTTGAAAGAAGAAGAAAAAAAAGATGCTTTAAGGTCTGGTCAAATATTTGTTTTTCTAGCAGCAGAATCATAATGCATCATCTATTAACTTCACATTTATGCATGGTTCCAAACATTTCTACAGTTGCTTGTTGGATTTAGGCCATATCAACACTTAAAATGGTTATTTCCCTTAAATCTGCACATAACCAGTGAAAAAACGTCTGTTACAGCTGCCTTTAGTGTCATTTTGTTTTAAACGGATCGCCCAAAATGCATCTTAAAATTAAGATAATGCAATTCAGTTGCAAACTCGTGTAGTTTATTCTTGATAACGTCAACGAACATGAAAGAACGGCTCATGCCTGTATTTTTACAATTATTTGCGCTAATTTGCAAAGAAAAAATATTAAAAACAGCTGCAAATAATAAAGACAGCGTGTAGGGAGATGTGGGTGATGTTATTTATTTTCAAATAATTATTTGTCTCCTGCTACCCACCCCTTGCTCTCCTCTTTCAACAAACATGAAAGAACATTTGCGCCCATTTTACTGTTTGCAAAAGGAGAAATTTTAAGAAAAACTGCGGAAAATAATAAAGACAAAGGGTAGGGAGATGTGAGTAAAGTTTTTTTTTAAATGAATATTTTTTGTCTTCTGCTTCCTAATAGTTTGACCTCCTCTTGTGCGCTCTCTATTTTTCATAGTGGCTCATTGTCGGTCTCTCGCTCGTCGGAATTGTGCACATACCTGACAACAAGGCGTCTAGATTATCAAGCGCTTTTGAAAACTATCATAGCTTCTGGGACTAGTCTCAGCTTGTCGCAGGAGTGTACACACAGCAAGACTGAATTCTGAGACTTCTCATCGCAGACCAGATTACTTAAAACATAAAAACAATTTGCTTGAGTAGTGTAGTGTACACTAGGCTTTATAAGTTTTCATTTGAAAACATAAATTTAGCTACGTTTAGAACTCTTTTCCCACACTAGGATGCCGTTTTCAGTCAACTTTACTAGTTAGAATGGTGGGAAACATAATTTGATCATACTCAAGGTTTTACTTGAATTGGCTTGTATTGGGTCGTTTTTTTCACCTTCAAGGTAGACAACTGATTGGAAGAGTTTGTAGAGATGTCAGGGTTTGTTGGAACATCATACCAGACTACTTAAACATTTCATGTCCCAACATATGCTGATTCGGTCAGTGAAAACAAACACCAACAAATGCCAACGGGAATAACACACTGATCCATCAAATCCCAACAATCATTTGAAGTTCATGTTTGTTGCCTTTTGGTGTAAACTGGCCTTATAATGGCATGTTTCAACCCTATCGTCCGGTGAGAAAGACCAGCGTGTTTAGTCTGCATTTGTCATTTTTAATATTTGTTTGAGGATATTTGTTTCACTGGAAATGAAAAATCCATAGAACATGCACTGTACTAAGTACACAAATAATAATAATGATAATAATAATAATGCTGTTCAGGTACTTCATGCTTTTGTAGACCATTATGATTACAGAACTAAGCCAAATCTATAAATTCACTGACATTGACAGGCTTATATTTACGCATCACTTACCATATGGTAGCTGTCATTCATAATTTTTTAATTAAGCAATTAAATATTGCTCCCCCGTTGTAGTGTTTGCACACATCAAACACCCCTGTTGACATAAACTGTGTCTGTCAGATATATCAATCAGATACTATTTTTTATGCGCACAACATGTGTAGTACCCAGAATCAGGCACTGCTGCCATGCAACCTAAAAACATGTGCCCTTCAGACTCATTTTAAAGCGACAAGTGCCTCAATACATTTGACTTGATTTATATTCAGTTTAGCAATTCCAATAGAAAATAAGCCACACATTCCAGAATTATCTGATCATGATTAGGATTTTTGAGTCGGATATCAATTTTAGAGGGGGGAAATGCACCTATTACCGATATGCTTGCCGATACAGTTAATTTTTGAGCTGAAATTAAAACAGACCTTTTCTATGTGGATTGTGCAACGATTTCGCACTGATATGACTATGCAAATGTACTCCGAAGGCTGCTTTCTTAAACAAATACTTTTATTTGGTTCTGGGGGTAAGTAATTTTTTACCTCGGCCATTGATATTAATAATGCTTTTAAAGAATTCTATCTTGAACTTTATAGTTCCACATCTTTGCCTACTGATGAAGATATTAGAATCTTTGTGAAACCATTAGTTTCACTGGCCTGTCGAATCGATTACGATTAAAAGGGTAACGGTTCGATTATAAAACGATTCTCGATGCACCACGATGCATCTTGTCCTTCAATATCTTTCTTTTTTCGGTTTCTTAAATTTTTTTTTTTACTCTATATTTTTTCCCTTTCAGTTTTTTATTTAACAGCTGTTTTAAAAATCAGAACGAGTCACATTACATAAACTGGCTGTTAACAAAACATGGAATAACCACAAGATTAAATAAATGGTTCTATAGTAAGATTATTTCAGTTTTCAGCTTCTAAAATCTCTTAAAAGCACAAAAGAAAAAATATTGGTTCTCCATCAAAACACTGAATACTATTACTTGAAAGAAAAAAAAAAAAAAAAAAATCAGTTGAAGCATTGTAAATCATTTAATAGTATTTAATATGAATCTATGCCATGCTATTCATTTTCATTTTTAAGCACAAATGGAAGTTGCTGGTCCAGGATGAGAGATATATCTGCTTCTATGAGAGTGCAGCTGTCAGCTTCTCGTCTCCTCACCTGCACAGGTGATAGTAAAGCGGTTTAAATAGCACAGTTGTTGCTTCAGAGATTTATCAAGCATCCCGTATGCACTGTTCTATCTGTTTGCTCTGCTAGTAGAAGATAAAACTTTATCATCAGGTGTGCACTCTGTCCTGATAAACGATTGACTGGCAATGATAAAAGCCAATGAAATGGAGAGCGCGCAAGAGTAGAGAAAGGCATCGGGGGGAGAATAATTAAATGAAAACATCACCAACATCTCCCGAACTGCTGCTACGTCATTATTTTCTTCTGTGTTTTCCCCCGTTGTGTGCAAATCAGTGCAATTATGGGTGCAAGCTTGTCTTTCATGTCGTTTGTTGGCTTCTTATCACAAATAAACTCTCCTGTTGCTTTGTGCGTGGATTTGTGAAAGAATTTCGGGATCGTAGTTTCATTTGGGCACAAATGATCATGTGTTTGATACAGCTGGTCTGCAAACAGTCGTGTTTGTGCACTTGACTTTAGTGTATGCACTTAACTTTCATCTTTGTTTCCACATCTGTCTTTGGTGTACACCACTGCTCTGCCGTGATTTAAACTGAACTCAGGATTGATTCTTATTCTTTTGAGAGATCTCTAATTAGAACCACCTAAACTGATGACTTAACAAAAAAAATTATCTTGATTCTGAGATAACCTTGGAGGAGCTTGGCGAGGTAATTAAGGCTTTGCCTACAGGCAAGGCTCCAGGGCCAGATGGCTTTGCCACAGAATTTTTTAGATCTTATTCTATTGAATTGGCTCCACATTTGTTAGAAGTTTATACGGAATCATTAAAGAATGGAAAGCTTCTGCCAACCATGACACAAGCCTGGATCAGTCTGATTCTTAAAAAGGACAAAAATCCAAGTGGGTGTAAGAGTTACTGTCCAATTTCCCTGATCCAGCTAGATGTTAAAATATTGTCAAAAATTCTGGCTAACCGATTATGTAAAGTTATGACATTTATATATAGATCAGTTGGGGTATATTCGGGGCCGCAGCTCTTCTGATAACATTAGGCATTTCATCAATATGATAGTGTACTGCTCAGTAACAGCTTTTCAGCAAGGCGCCTTACAGTGGCCCAAACAGGGCATTAAGTATTTAGACATTTTATTCTCAGCAAATTTGCCTGATTTAGTTAAGAGTTCATTTTGACCCCTTAATAAAAAGGTTTTCGACTGATGTAGGCAGGTGGGCTTCATTACATTTATCTATGATTGGGAAGGTTAATGTTATTAAAATAAATTGTATTCCAAAATTTAATTACCTGCTACAATCTCTCCCTATAGATGTCCCGCTCTCTCATTTCAAGCAATTTGATAGCATATCAAAGTCCTTCATTTGGAATGGGAAGCATCCCAGATTAAATTTCAATAAAATACATAGGCCAATTGACAAAGGTGAGCTAGGCCTACCCAAGATTTTGTTTTATTGTTATGCATTCTGTCTCAGACATTTCGCTCATTGGTTGCTTCCTCCTGAGGGATCCCCTCCCTGGTTTTGTAATGAACAGGAATTTCTTGCCCCTATTTCGCCATTGCAAAGCCTTTCTATCAAAATAACCGGAGAAGTTAAGTTACACCCCATTATCTTGCATTTACACTCTGTATTAGGGATGCACCGATCCGATACCTGCATCGATATCGGCTCCGATACTGAAGCTTTTAGACGGATCGGGTATTGGTCCGATGAGCCCGATCCAAATCTGATACTGTGTGTTAGTCTTGTTCGTTACTGTCAAGCTCCAAAAATGACATAAAAGAACCATTAAAACACCCTTAAAGCAATTCATATGACTAGTGCATTTTATTCAAAGCCACTTGAAGACGTGCGATAGCTGTGAATCACAAAAGGCTGTGCTTAATAAGTAAATATATAGTATGCGCAGCGAAAGTGCATTAGTGAATGGCGCTGCTCTGTTTACACACACACACTCGCGGCTATTTTACTATTTAGCCTTCACCCGCTGCTCAACATTTGAGCGCTACTCACGAACATCATCTGAGATGTAGATCCTCAATATTTCAGTTCACATTTAATATGCATTTAGAACGGCACCGGAGGTGCATTTGACCAAAATATTAATTAGAAGCAAATTAAACTACTGTGAATTTGCCTACATACAGACACATACAGGACTTTCTTGAGAGTTTGGATGGAATGTCAAAACAAAAGCGTGAGTGTTTAAAAAGTGCACGACTTAAATATATTACTGTTGTATTTAAAATTAAAATTAAAAGTTAGTAATAATAATATGAATAACTATGTCAATAGTATTTGTTTACAATTTATAACAATATTTAAATTGAATGGGTTCCAAAAAATAACTGTGTGAATGAAAAGTGGACTGATTGAAGTAAACTAAATTGAACAAAAAGAGATCTGAAGTCCAGATGTAAGTTGAAACATTTTTGGAAAAAAAAAAAGAAAGAAAGAAAAAAGGCAAAAATAAAACACTGATTTATTTGAGGACAAGACTTGAAGACTGGAATTACTGTTATTTTTCTGCTACATTATCCAGTATACTAGTTAAAAATAAAGTGTTTCTAATAAGCTTTACATTTATATTCAAATAATGTGTAGTTAGAGGTTTGTTTTTCTTTACATATTAAAGAATACTCCCAATTAGTTCCACACAATAATGTAAAGATATTCTAAACTGATTATGCAGAAAATCGGAATCGGATCGGAAGAGAAAAAGTGGTATTGGTGCATCCCTACTCGAGTGTTTAATTTGGACATTTATTTAAATGTTGCCTCGATCCTAAGGCAGAACACAACATTATGCATTAATAAGTTCCCTTTCTGCTGGTCAGAGTGGATTGTGAGGGAGGTTAATACACTCACTGACCTATATGAGAGTGGAGTGTTGAGAACTTTTGAAAATTTGGTTCAACATTTTGGGATTCCCAGATCTCAATTTTATAGGTATTTACAGCTGCACCACCAGCTCTGTACTATTTTTGGGAGTGGCATACACCCCCCTAAAGTGGCAGATACTCTGGGAATGGTGATTTCTGCTTTTGGGAAAGTTAATGAGGCATCAGTGTATTACTCCATGCTAATTCAGAGTCTGGGGGACGGAGCTTTAACTTCTATCAAGAGATTATGGGAGAAATATTTCAACTTGGTATTGGAGGAGGGAGTGTGGGCTAGGATTTAAAAAAAAAGTCTGCATCTAGGGTGCACCAGACTTTGATAAGTCTGCATCAAAGTCTGCAGCAAGGGTGCACCTTATGCAATTCAAGATTGTACATACAGTACTGTGAAAAGGCTCTCAGGGAGGGGCAGTGGAGAGAGGTAGAGGTATAAATGTGTGTGATTATTATTTTATATATATTTTTGTTTGTTTGCTTTTTTTGTGTATATACTCATGTGTGACCACAGGAATGTTTGTTGAGGGTCAGAGCAGGGTTTGGGATTTGGAGGGGGAGAGGTAATTGTGGGGTTTAAATGTTGATTCTATGTATATATATGCTTTTATTTTCTTTATTTACTGTAGCAATCAATATTTTTTTTTAATTACAATAAAAAGAAATGTAAAAATTCACTTTTGAGCCATTTCAGAGCAAATACATAATTATCATGATGTATATCGAAGATCGTCAATAGGCTGAAAAATATAGACATACAATTTTCTAAGACATATTACCCAGCCCTAACATCCACATATGTGCTCATCTAATGGATTAGGATGCTCTTGAACATTTAATATTTCTTTATTTTGTTGTCTAATCCATTAATTTTCAATGTCCGGTTATTTTTGACCAGGAACACAGGTGTAACAGTATAAGTGAAATAAAACCAATAAAAGGTAAATAAAATGGTCAATTTTTGTTGTTGTGTGTGTGTGTTTTTCAGATACCATATATCAACAAAGTCAAGGAATATTTTTCCAATTGGATTATGTAACAAATATTGTCCAGGTCAAAATGACGGGAACACAACATAAGGGTTAAGGCTAATCTGGATTACTGTAGAGCAGCTGTAATATTTAAAAACAACTTTGGGCATTTTAGAAGCTAATAAAGATATTATTTAGGCTTTTTATAAACCATTTTCCTCTTAGGACATCCAAAATGTATTCTTTAGAAATAGCTCACTGCCAGAGGCGTTTATCTGGAATGTTGTCTCTTGAGTATAGCCAGGTCAGAAACGCTTACACATACAAATGTACATAAAATACAAATTGATTTTCCTTTAAACTCATGTGGCGGTGTGTGGTTCACCTAGTGACACTGGCTGTTACAGTGCTTGATGACAAGCACATGTCTTTGGCATAGATCTACTGCACGTCATAAATAATGTGCATTTAGGAGGTCCATGGTTTTGAATAATGAATAGAGACCTTGGTTGGCAGCACCCCTGCTCCTACTAATGGATTGGCATTTAACCTCTTTCTCCTCTTGTAAGTTGAGAACACATTTGCCAGAACGTTCTGATGGAAAGCTGGCAGCCTAGGGAAGCTAACCCACATGCAAGCATCGGGCTAGTCTTTTCTAAATTCAGGGTGTATACAGTTGTTTGCACAGAAAACGGCAGAGTGGTTTACACTCCAGTCCAGAGGTGAAAACCACTTCAGGTGTGAACACACAAAGCATCTGCTCGTCATATTTTTTTGTGGACTATTTTGGTTGCTGAAAATGAGAGAAGAGTCTTAAGTTGCCTCACTTGAGTTGTGTAGCTGGAGGGCAATGCTCAGCGACCTCTTAGACAACAAAATCCACTACACTTAAAGATGGGCACTCAGCTGCCACCTCAGTCTCTGTTCTTTGAAAATCGAGCTCTCTGTTTCTTTCAAATCCAGTCTCCCATTCCCTGCTAGAAAGGGAAAAGAGGAGAAATCTCTAAGTGAAAATGCATTATTGCTTTTTTTTTTTCCTCTGTCTGCTTATGCAAAGAGTAAAATATTAACAGGACTAGACCAGTGTGGCAGGATCAATGTGGGGGAAACATTACCTGTCACTCTGCTTTGTATTAAGACCTCATCAGTGCAAAAAGATTTAAGAGCTTTGGCTTAAAACGTCAGTTAGACATTATTTCGCCCAGGGCCATCACAAAACATGTGTTCTCTTTGAGGGACTGAGGCCAGATGTGGGAGTCTTAGCGGTTCGGGTTTCCTCTCACCTTCTAAAGCTGCCAGACAGCTAAAAGAACCAGTGTGGTTTCTCAAAACAAAGGAGAGAAAGAGGAAAAGGGGGAGGGGACCAGAGGAAGAAAGACAGCCTAAGCCACCTCGCCCATCCTATAGGATTGCCACATTCCCAATTGTGGCTGTGGAGAATTGTGTATGCATGTGTCGGTAAGGAGTACAGGGGATGTATGACAAACATCCAGGCTCCATGGCAAACCTGCTTGCTTGTCTGCTCTCCCGAGTGTGTTTGTGTGTGAGGGAGAAGAAAAGAGGGCCTCCCTGCCGAGGAGGTTAAGACGCAGGGTTGAAATCCTTCTCCAGGGAAGGGTGGTTAGAACATGCACTGTTCGATCAAAGCAACCCGTGAATTAATTAACTCGCCATGCATTATTCAACCTGTTTTCAACCGCTATACTCCATAATAATGTTCTCTCCTCCTCTGGGGAACAAAAGAACCCACATTGTGTCAGATAATGCAGAGGCATCCGTGCTCTCCAGAGAAAAACACCCAGAGGATTTACCTGCCTGTGAAGTGCAGTCCTCATGTCGATGAAGAGTTGGAGGGCTGTTGCACTTTATCACCAAATATTAATAACATATTTTCATATTAGTTTTTATATTTTCATGAACTTATGCTGAATGTGAAATATGGCAGTTTCAATAGAACACAACAGTCTGGGTCCGGAAGTAAAAATCCCATTAATTTCTTCCATAGAGAATTGATTTTCAACGCTAACTTATAAACCTTTAAAAACAGACCTACCATAAGCTCTGAGGTTGTTTATCGATGGTATAAGCTTCAGTTGAAGGCATCTGTATGCATTATTTCAACTTATTTGTTTAAAAATAGTTTTTTAATAGTGGAAGTACTTTTAAACAACTAATTACACATGGTCCAGCTGTGGAAGTTTCAATCAGAGATCCGTAGCCAACAAAGCCCGCAAATTAAGACTAGAAGCGACCGCCTACTCCCATGACACACTGAGTGACGCAAACAAGTTGATCTCCCTGCACTCTCAAACTACTTATATATTTGTATATATCAGAATAATTAGCAAGAAACGTAAACTATATTGTTTCTATACTTATAATCAACAATCTAAAATGTATAGTATTATATATTTGAATAGTTTTATATTCGATTACATTGTAACGGTGGCGCACCCAAACTACAATTTAAATAAATTCTTCAGTTAATACAATTTTACTGAAAACAAAAAAATCAGATTTTTCAGGTGCCAGACAGGTTTAATCCTGTAAAAACAAGACTGCCGTCCACCCAGGGGAGCGCCGCTGCCATCCACCGGGGGAGGGAGTAGACCGACCGCCCGGATGCGGTGAATGACCACTGTCCGCGAGGTGAGTGGGGACTGGACTCCCCGACCGCCTGGAGCGATGGAGCCGCTGCCAGGGACGGAGGAGAGCCCTGCCATCCCCCAGAAACGCGGAGGGGACAGAGTAAGACCGCCGTCCTGCGAGGGGAGGAGGGAAGTGTTCCCCGACCGCCTGGAGCGGTAGCGCCGCTGCCAGGGGTGGAGGAGTGTCCCCATGAGTCGCCGAGAACGCAGAGGGGCGTTCTGACCGCCGGGGGTTGTGAGTCTGACTCATGTGTTCTCTTTGAGGGACTGGGGCCAGATGTGGGAGTCTTAGCGGTTCGGGTTTCCTCTCACCTTCTAAAGCTGCCAGACAGCTAAAAGAACCAGTGAGGTTTCTCACAAAAAAGGAGAGAAAGAGGAAAAGGGGGAGGGGACCAGAGGAAGGAAGACAGCCTAAGCCACCTCGCCCATCCTATAGGATTGCCACATTCCCAATTGTGGCTGTGGAGAATTGTGTATGGATGTGTCGGTAAGGAGTACAGGGGATGTATGACAATCATCCAGGAGGGAAGTGTTCCCCGACCGCCTGGAGTGGTAGGGCCGCTGCCAGGGGTGGAGGAGTGTCCCCACGAGTCGCCGAGAACACAGAGGGGCGTTCTGACCGCCAGGGGTTGTGAGTCTGACTCCGGTCCGCCCGGGGAGAAGTGGCCGTCCTCCACCTGAGAGGGTGGAGGAGTGATCGAGGACCATGCGGCGGTGTATCGGAGAACCGGCGAATAGATTTTTTTTTCTTTCATCTCTCTCTCCTCTCTCTCTTTCACTGCCGCTCTGCGTTGGACTTTTCCTTCTCATTTAAATGGGGGTACTACACTCGATGATTTGATTTGGAAACAGTTCTCTTAAGTCAAGAATGAGAAACATTGAGTGAAATATCGCAATATATTGTAGTTTTGAATAGCAATACACCCAAAAATAATCGCATCGTATCATATCATTTCAAGTCAATATTGTATCATGACCATATGTCGATATTATACCATACTGACAGGTACCTTGTGATTCCCACCCCTAGTGTTGGAGGAGTTGGCTGGAACAAAGTTCATTGCTGGCACATTGCAGGGGGGGAGAGAGATTTGATAGTGAAACATCCAGAGGACAAGTGGGAAATCCCAGAGGGAACAGAGAACAGATACCTAGATTCTCTGCACTACACACATCCTCAACATTCCTGTTTTGGCTGTCGACTCTTCGAGTGGAGTTTCCAATAACCTGCTCATCTTTGCGAATTCAGCATGATCAATTGAACGCCTCCCTCACAATCAGCGACATCGGCTGTGATAGTCCAGACATACTCCCATGTTTCCACTGCCTCGTTCAATTCAACAATCGCCCCTACACCGCAAAAACTCCAAACTCATCTTGTTTAAACAATCTCCTTGATCTTCTCCATTTTCCTCCTTTTCTCTCCACTGATCTTTAATAATCTGCCACCTTGTATCCTCTTCCACTCTTTCCGTCTCTGCATCAAGATAATTAAACACAGGTGTTGGTAATTGTGCGAGCGCTATTCTCAGCACCACCACAACTTCATTTGCAATGCATCATGGGATTGTAGTCTGTGCCCTCATGAAAGATGATAAGTACGCAGACCTGTACATTTGTCTTTTTGTCAGATATTCAATCCTTTTTTGCCTTAAAACACAGTCTGTAATATTGCAGTTCACCTCAGTGCTGGTTGGTTTGGTTCATGCTTTACAACTCTTTAATTGAGGATAAGTCTATCAAAGAAATTAATGGTAAAAATAAGTAGTCATGCACGGTTGCGATCTATAACCGAAAAGCAAAGTAGTTTGGTCTTTTTTGGCTTTATATTCAGTCTTATTGGGAATAAATCACTATTATTGCATTATTTTCAGTCATGTGTACACGTTTGATTATTAGAACAGTGCATTATTATGGGAAAAAATAGTGAATTATTATGTATTATTAGGGCTGGGTAAAAATATAGATTTTTCCAGTGCATCGCAATCTTCATATGAATGATCTCAACATCGATTTTTTAATTCCAAGATTGATCTTTTACTCTACGTGGCAACCCTCTTCAATGGGAGTAAAAAATGTGTGTGTGCGACCAAATTTTGTAACATAAAATGTTAAAAAAATCCTTTCACTGCGTGTTGAGAGTAAAAGAGAGTTGGTTTGACGCATTCAGTGTAATATGTGTCCAAAGATGAGATCCACACACTCTTTTAATATATTTTATGTTAGTTACAGTAAGTTGTTGATCAAAAACAACACAAATATAACATTTAATTGTAATCACTCATAGCACGGATGCGGTAAAGCCATTTGACTTCACTCTCGTTAATATCCTCAACCATACACATCTGTGAGACACTCGTTGAACTGCCACTAGACATCACCGTTTTAACATGTGTTGTACAATTGGTTTTTTAATAAATACCCAGCCCTACTCAGCATCTCCTGACATTTTGGACCAGTGATATTTCACAGTGGACAGAACTGCCCAGTGTGACAACACAAAAATATAACCAAGCAGCTAAATAAAATGTTTTGTTGCATGTTGCTGTCAGGACTGTTTAGGACATAAACTCAATGGAAGAGAGCTTTTATTGCTGTTTGCTTAATTACCTTATGCCTGAATTATACAGGGTGTTCTTAAAAAACATAAATTAGATCATTGGTTTTGGTTCAGAGAAAATTATGAATGTGATTGTAATACCTTTTACACAGACAGAGTGATATTATCACTGTGTATCCACAGATATTATACACCAATCAGCCACAACATTAAAATCACCTGCCTAATATTGTGCAGGTCCCACTCGTGCCGCCAAAACAGCACCAACCCTTCTTCTCACCATAATTGTACAGAGTTGTTATCTGTGTTACCGTAGACTTTGTCTGTTCGAACGAGTCTGGCCATTCTCTGTTGACCTCTCTCATCAACAAGGCATTTCCGTCCACAGAACTGCCACTCACTGGAGCATTTTGTCAATTCTAGAGACTGTTGTGTGTGAAAATCCCAGGAGATCAGCAGCTACAGAAATACTCAAACCAGCCCGTCTGGCACCAACAAACATCCATGCGATTATCTAATCAGCCAATTGTGTGGCAGCAGCGCAGTGTATAAAAACATTCAGATACGGGTCAGGAGCTTCAGTTAATGTTCACATCAACTATACCAATGGGGAAAAATTTGGTCTCAGTGATTTGGACCATGGCATGATTGTTGGTGCCAGATGGGCTGGTTTGAGTATTTCTGTAACTGCTGATCTCTGCAGATAGAAATGCCCTGTTGATAAGAGAAGTCAATGGAGAATGGCTAGCCTGGTTTGAACTGACTAAGTCTACGGTAACTCAGATAACCGCTCTGTACAATTGAGGGGAGAGGAATATTATCTCAGAATGCTATTCTGAAATGCAGGTTGGAGCTGTTTTTGCAGCACGAGGGGGACCTACACAAAATTAGGCACGTGGTTTTAATTTTGTGGCTGATCGGTGTAACCACATGCAATTAAAAAGAAATAGCTGGCTAGTATTTTTTCAAACACAGTGATGTCTGACCAGCTTTGATGGGCACATACAGACAGCATCTGGTTTCTGTTTCAAGCTCTCTGCCTTAGACATAAAGGAGGAAAGGAACATAAAACAGAATCAACAGGTTCATCTCTCTGCCCTGACTCCCCTTTGCCCTTCTGTCCATTCGAAATGAGTCTCAGACATTACACTGTCCTGATGGCAATAGATTTATCAGCCAAGAAAATCTTTTGTAGTGGATATGAATACTGCATGAGAGCCCTGGACTCATTCATACAGCTCAGCAGTGAAGGAATATTGGCATCTCGATTAATTTCTACGAACACAATGCTCACAGATTTTTGTTTTTTCGGCCCAAAAAAACACCTTCCTTTGTAAAGAGTAATTGAGAGACTTCTCCATGTGTGGTGGTGGTTTACATTTGTAATATCTATGCTAAAAGCTTTTTGGTATTTTTTAGTGAGACAGTAAACATTTTAAAATGTAAAACGAATGACTTTTGGCAACAGAGAAAAAGTTTGATAATAGTTCACCGCCCATTTTATTTGCCTTCGAGGGGTTCAAATTTGTCCTCATCACTCATCCTCTACTTCAGTTTGAAAAAGCTTTGAAAGCCTTGAAAAATATTTACAAATGACTTCCTCTCATGTTTTGCTTAAGACCTCAACGACAGGACTTTTAACATGAAAACAAAACAAATTCCTTGTATGCGTAAAAAACGTACTTGGCAATAAAGCTTTTTCTGATTCTGATTCTGATGAAAAGTCACAGTACGTATATGTCCATTGTTTGTGTTATGAGAAATGTTGAAGTGTATTTGCTCAGGTGAGGCAATATGAGTATTTTCCCAGGTGATTTGAGTATGTGCTCAAATGGTGAGTCTGCAAGTATGTACTCATATTTACATGATTGATGGGCACAGTATGTTTTTGCATCTTTTTCTCTGAAAAACTCCTAATGGCAGGTGTGTGGCATGTAAAATCAGTAGGTTATAACTGGCGTTGGGTAAAAATATTGATTTCCCGATGCATTGCGATCTTCATTTTGACCTCGATATCGATTCTTAAATCCCTAGATTGATCTTTTAATCTATGCACAATGCTCCACTACAATGAGAGGAAATCATTCGCATTTGCAACCAAATTTCACGCTATGTGACTAAAAATGTATATATTTGGCAACAGGCTGGTAAATGTTTAGATTTCACTGACCAGTGAATGAAGACAGTGGCATTCAGCAGCGAGAACCTTTCAATTCGTGATGAGAGTAAAATGTTTTCCATGTGTGTCCAAAGACAAGATCCACGCAAAGGATTTGTCAATGAATAATGTATTTTTTAATACCCTTTCTGTTCTTTACAGTCAGTTTTTGATAAAAAAAATAAATAAATAAATAAACATTTAATTGAAATCAGTCATAGCACAGATAAAATAAAGCCATTTGAGTCTCATTCGTTTACATGTGGTAATTTAAAGACGCTGTTTACAGAAATGCCGGGTTTCCTTAAAAAGACATGCTTTTTAGCATGTGTTCAACAAATCAATGTAAATACCTGTAAGTAGTACAAATTATGCAATTAAACAATAAACATATAATAATAATAATATATGCAATATAATATAATTATTCATTAAATACATTGATTTGTTCATTTTAAACAGCTAGAGTGTGACCAAAATTATAAAAAAACCAATATATATTTCCCTATTGCTCCTTGTTAGAATGTCCCCTGTATAACTAACAGCATTAGCTGGGAGAGAATTTATTCCATATGTAAGCAAAAGGGACATTACAACTAAAATATACCCATATGAATAGATATTGAATTGAAATCTGAATCGAAAGCTTGTGAATCGGAATAAAATGTAATCAGGAAATACCCAGCCCTATTTATAACCAAGCATGACTTAGGGTAGCATTATTATGACAAAAAAAATCATAATTGTAGATGATATCCTTTATATTGTAATCACAGTTATTAATGTTGATTCTTAGTGGTTTCATTAAATACTTATTTGTTCAACTTCATGTAGACGTGTCTTTATATGAGCTACACATCAAAACAGCTGCAGAACTAATTTACTTTATTGCAGTTTTACACATCAGTAAATCAACTTCATAGTGGCCTACTTAGTAGCATGACAAAACTAGACTGTTATTCAGTTTTTTAATAAATTGTACACAGAAATCGTGCAATGTGACAATATTAGAACTCTCCCATTTTATGAACTGAAGCTGTCACTTACTGCAGGTTTACACTGTTTGAGTGTCTAGGGTATATTTAACCAAATATCTGAGCTAAAGAGAAGCTTACCATTGAAACCATTGTTGTTAGATTTTACTGCTGATTTAAAAAAATACATATATATATTTTTTATTTTCACTGCTCACAAGTTCTCAGTTCGATAAATGGTGGTGGTTGAGGAGAGTCCCTTGTTCACTGTGTAAAGTGCTTTGAGTGTAGTGTCACAAAAAGCACTTTAGGTATTTACATAAATTTGTTGTACAAACGCTAAAAAATGGTACTGTCTCTTTAAGAAAATCAGCCATTTCTGTAAACAGCATCTTTAAATTTAGAGCATGTGAACAAGAGAGACTCAAATGGCTTTATATCATCTGTGCTATGCCCGAATAAAATTTAATGTTTATTTATTTATTTTTTATCAACATCTGTTGAAAGAACAGAAAGAGTATTAAAAGACACATTATTCATTGACAAATTGGTTGCGTGGATCTCATGGTCACACATGGAACAAGTTTTACATCCGCTGCAAAAACACATTTGACGCAACAGGAGTAGACTTAATAGAATGTTATAATCATCAGTTTTCACCGTAATCATAATCACAATTACAGTTTTGATTAATTGTGCAGCCAAAGTATGACTGCACTGGTGGTTTTTCCAATTTGCAGCCAACCTTAATTATAATATTGGTGAGTGGGAGCCTAATATATATTTTTCAGAAACTAAATTTAGGGATAAATGCCATCTTGTCCTACACTGAGTGTACCCTCTTGCATGTGGTAGTACTTAGATTCTGAGCACACCAGCTGTATTGTAGAGCCTATTAAGTGAAGGAAGTTTATGGAAGAGACACAAGTGAGATGCTAACATCCACACTGCAGGTTCACGGTGTCCCAGTCCATGAAAAATTCACCTCGATCTCTGCCTTTCTCATTTGTGGGCTCATAGGAGGCTAATTGATTCGAGACAGATCGTATGTGCAGAACGCTGGTCTGGGAAATCGGGGGGACTGTCTGCAAACAATAATCAAATATTTTTGTTGGAAAGCTACAAGTTCTACATAAACGCTCAAAACTGCTCTCTTCTGTCAGCAGCGATTTAATATGCTCATTACTCAAGACTGACTAGGGTTCACCTTAACTGACACTATTTGTGTTCCATGAAAGAAAGAAAGTCATATATGGGTTTGTAACAACTTTGAGGGCGAGTAAATGATGACAGAATGATAATTTTTAGGTGAACTACTCCTTTAATCTTTAAACTTCTTGCAAAAAGGAATGTGGTGGCCATTGCGTTTTGCACATTTGAAACCTCTGGTGACTTAATCTTGATGGCTTTCACCATCTTAGATGGCATAAAATATACTATAAGCATAGAGGAAAAATGGAATGGATACCAAGAAGTGAGTTCAGTCGGGATAGAGAGTTGTACTTACTAGACTGTTCGCCTGAAGCGCTGGTAATGTTTCTTCTGGATCTAATCCAGCACTAGCGCTCTATGGCACACTAGCCTACAAGGATTATATGTGTCAGCCTTGTTGTTTCAATGATCTGTTTCACCATTGATTGAGAATAGGGAGCAAAAGCTTAGGGTGCTATTCATAGTACACATTTGAAGTATCTGCAGTAAAAAAATCAAAACGAAGGCAGAAAGTTTTCTTTTGTCTCCTGCTGTAAAAAAACAAAAAACTTAAACCAGTCAACAGACAAGCCTGACTAGGTTGGGAGGCCGGCTAAGACCAGAAAGGTCTACCAGATTTTCTGCTTTTTCTTTATTGTGTCAATTAAAGTCCCGTTTGCGAATGCAGCAATGATCACATCTCGATTTTATATCATGATAGATTTATCATGATATCACAATATAGTAATTTTGGTTTAGTATTTTTTTTAAAGAATAGTAAATAAAAAAACATTGGTTAAAATATTGAGTTTTTTCTTTATTGTGTCAATAAAGTCCCATTTGCCAGTGCAGACAAGATTGCGTGTCAACATAAATGACCAAAATATTATATCGCGAAAAGTGTAGTAAATCATTAAAGAATTGGGTTAAGATGTGAAATAATGTAATGGTTACTGTTGTAACCTCCGTTCCCTGATGGAAGGAATGAAACGTTATGTCGATTGTAGTGACACAAGGATTCTCTTCTGAGAGCCTCACGTACCTCTGAATTTGAACTTGAGAAAAGGCCAATGTCAAGTTGGCGGACAGAATTTGCATGCCCCGCCCCGGATATATGGTTATAAAGGGAGCGGGCGAGCAAATGCCAGGCAGGTTTTCACTGACGAGCCGAGAATACGGTTACGGCACATTACAGTGGTAGGGATAGTGACGTGGCAAGGGAACAAAATGGCTCGTTCCTTCCATCGGGCAACAGAGGTTACAACAGTAAACATGACTTTCCCCTTCTGTCACTCACTCGACGTTGTGTCAATTGTAGTGACACAAGGGGTCCCACTTAAAAACACCATGCACTACCCCGTGTTACGTGGCTGCCGAGCCAGGTGCAAGCTGGCTGTTGCGTGCTAGAAGCAGCTGGGTCGGCTGCACATAACCCTCGCCAACGCCCCCATTAAAAGGTGTCATATACCGCTCTTAAGTTCCCCGTACCCGTACAGAAACAGGCGACATGACTTGCATGGGAGCCAGCTGGCAAGCTGCTTCTTTTCTCACACTGTGTTTCTCGTCATAGAGTTAAAAGTGGCTGGGGCTATCTTAACGCTATAGATGCGTTGGGGAAGGCGTCCTTTCCCGTTCCTATTCTTTCAGGGGGAAAGGGCCCTGTGGAGACCACGACCTGCCCATACTGAAGTGGCTTTCTCTCGTGAGAAAAGAAAGCCGTGACCACGATGTTGCCATGGCTATGTACTTACACAGAGAACATAAACCATTCATAAAAAGCTGTCTGCGTGTGTTCGCAGCCCATGCACAAGAGACAGCTTTTATGAACGTCAGAATGGAGAGAAATCGACCGCACCCAGGAACTACACAGCGACTACAAATGGCATCTTTAAAAAGACTCATCCTGAGGACGTTCAACGCTTGTTTGTGTATGTTGCGCTTTTACCAGAATCAAACTCTTTTAGAGGAAAATAAACTCTTTCAGAGAAGTCAGCTCTTTTATAAGAGAAGTGCTGTCGAAGCGCCCAGGGGCAGAGTCTGTACGGCGTGCAGAGAGGAGAAAGCCGCTGGAATGCGCCGTCAGATCCAACAGCAAGCTCTCTTGCAGAGGTGGGTGAAGCAGTCGTGTGTCACACAGCTCGCAGATCACACAACCGTTCGGCTCTGAAGAAAAAATCTGTCTGGCATTCGCTCGCCCGCTCCCTTTATATAGAAGATCCCTTTATATGTGAAAAGATTTTCTATATACCCGTATGTCCGGGGCGGGGCATGCTAGTTCTGTCTGCCAACTTGACATTGGCCTTTTCTCAAGTTCAAGTTCAGAGGTACGCGAGGTTCTCAGAAGAGACCCCTTGTGTCACTACAATCGACACAACGTTGAGTGAGTGTCAGAAGGGGAACAGGATTGTATGGCCTATTTTGGATAATGCAGTCAGTGAATCAAATACTTCCTCTTATATAATTTTATATTTATTTGGAACTTGACAATAGTCCAAGTAAAAAAAAATTAAATAAATAAACAGAATAAATAAATAATGAAATAAATAAAAAACCCTCAACTATTTGTTTTAAATTATTCATACCATAAAGCAAAATTTCACATTATGCCACATTTCATTTCATGTTGTTGACCAATATTATTATTATACATTTTCCTCAAAAAACTCAAGATCTTCCCAAAACAATGCAACAAAGAAAATAGTGAATAAGTAAAAAAATTAAAATAAATCTAGTGAAAATACCCCAAATTAACCCAAAAAGTATACTTCCACACTATCTCTGAGTGACGGTCTTCAAATGTATCCATTTTAATGACATTAACCTAGGTAACAACTCCTCAGCTGGCACGCGCGATTGTAAATTAAAAGCATCATGTCCAAACCACACCCACAAATATATATATATATATATTTATGGCTGGATTATTATTTTATTTTATTTTTCTCCCAATTTGGAATGCCCAATTCCCAATGTGCTTTTAAGTCCTCATGGTCGCATTGCGAGTCGCCTCAATCCGGGTGGTGGAGGACGAATCCCAGTTTCCTCCGTGTCTGAGACAGTCAACCTGCGCATCTTTTCACATGGCTTGTTGAGCGCATTGCCATGGAGACATTGCGCATGTGGAGGCTTCACGCCATCCACCGCAGCATCCATGCTCAACTTACCACACGCACCACTGAGAACGAACCACATTATACCTAGCAACCGGGCCAATTTGGTTGCTTAGGAGACCTGGCTGGGTTCACTCAGCATGCCCTGGGATTCGAACTAGCGAACAGGCGAACCCCAGGGGTGGTAGCCTGCGTCTTTTACTGCTGAGCTACCCAGGCACCCCACAAATAGTTTTGTCCAATCATCAGTGGTCTTTGACCAGCCGAGTTCTGTTGGGTCAAGAATTTCAGAGATGTATACGAACAGCGAAATCTCACCAAACTAACACCTTGGCAGAACAAAAACATCACTGCATTTTGTCATCGTTTGTAGGCGAACTAAGCGAAGCCTGTTTGCCCAGTAAGAATAAACAATCCTTTATGAGCATCAGATGAGATGCTTCAGAAGCACTGAACATGCGATGAATGTCACTGAATTTGCTTGGTTGGATGCTGAAAATTGTTTAATGCCATAAAAACCCTGTCCATGTTTCTTAAATTCTTTCAGTCTCTCGTGAACCCTGCCCACTGATAGATAAGGACATGCTGCCGACATACATATCTTAAAATACTGTACACAATGCAGCAAAATATATATTGATTGATACTTTAAATTGTTGCCATGATGTATATTATCACATCGCTCAGCCCAATCAACATCTTATAAATATTGTCTGGGGAGATGCTGCACAATGTAGAATTTCAACCCCATTTTGCCTACAAGAATACACAAACATGGGTTCAGGCAGTAGCACACACTCTGGGAAGAAAATTAGATTTTTAATATGCTATTTTCAAGCCATTACAGCCATTCTAGACAGTGATGGTTCTGTGTGCTAAATAGATTGGACATTGTTGGGTAGTGCTGCAGCTGGATTTCTGCCTGGTTGAGAGATTGAAGTCTCTGCTTGACTAGTTTCCTCTCTAAAGTCTTGCTGTGGCTCATCTGCCCTCTGACAGTTTGGTCCATCTGCCCTGGACTGGCCTCCAAGACTGTCAATGCTGTCAGTCTGCAAGAAGAGGAAAGATTGTAGCCTGGTAGATGCAACTCTCCCATGTAAGCCCCAGATTATTCGCAGTATGATTTTTGGTGTATAGCCGTGATTAATGAAGACAGAACGACAAGTTGGAAACTTGGCATAGCGGATAGCACATATGCACCAGACATGCTCATGTGAGAGACTCAGGTTTAAACATTCCCAAATCATGTTGAAAAATAAACGTAACTTGGTTGGTAACAAAACAGGCTTGGTAGCCTCTAATGTTTATTACACATTTTAGATGTTTGTTTAGTAATCATCTCTTCAAATATTATTATTTTTTCTTAGATGTGGGATTTTCCCTCGCTGTTTCCATTTAAATATATTTAAAATATTTAAAATCTTGTTCACAGTTTTTCTGTATTGTGGTATTTTTTCAAAGGAAAAGATGTGGAGGTACAAGAATCCTGAAGCCACCTTTAAATGCAGCACAGCCCAAATAACACCCACAATTTTAGTCTTAGCAACGGCCTTGACGAACCCTATCCCCATTATTTGCTCCCGGTGATTTTACCCTCCTTCACAAATCACACCAGGAGCAGCCTGTGTTTTCACAAAAAATTATATTTGATGTTAGTGAAGGACTTCTCGTGATAAATGAAACCTTATGATCACACATCAAACAAACACCTAATCATCAGCGATTTGGAGACAGATACATAATACTCGCACTCAGTCAAAACCAATTACATATTCTGTCCCCAAAGAATTACATTCAAAGCTGTGACATAAACACTGGGACATGAGGAATGGGAGGGGAAGTGACACCTTGACCTCACTTTAGCACTGATTGGCTGAGCTTGTCTTAGGAATGCCTACTGCTCTTGGCTTTGATAGAAAATGGAGCACTGCTGCTGAAAAGAGTTATAACTTTGTCAGATTCGTTTTCTCCTTTACTGCATTAATGCTGCCCTGCCTTGCACTGATTACAAACAGACCTTGGATGTCTTGGGCAGGTCATGCAAATTAAATTATAGACAGATTGGTGTGGAGATTTTAGAAACAAATTGTCTGGAATCATGTTTGTGACCTTTTCTTACTGTATGGAGTGGCTCTGTTCATTCAGACTTGGCTTTTTTTTATTCATGTACTATTGAATGTCCGATTTATGACACAAAACCCATTCTGGTCACAATGTGGTCCTAATCTATACGTGATGCACACAAATTAAGTGAACAGCAGCTGTAGGTGGATTACTCTGTAATTTGTAGGATTATTGACACGGCACTGTGCTACATTCTAAAGAAAGGCCAAGCTAACACAGATCGATTTGTGGTCTGTACCGATGCTAAATGTATTATCTAAGAGAAGTGACCTACAGTAATTCAGGTGCCTCAGAAAGACACTTACTTATTGAAACTGAGTGACTCTATTCAGCCTGAACAAAAAATATCCTCCATTTTGCCAAACCTCATTACTTCTTTCTGGCCTTTTCACCTCTTTTGGTGATTTGAGAAGGCTGTGATGTAGTCTTCAAAGATAACAAATACAGTAGTCTCAGTCTGGCACACCCACTGACCTCCCACAGCCCATTCTCTAACCATCTGATGCTTATAGCACACAAAGCCAGAAAACGCTTTCTCGATCAACTCAATCTCATTGGCTGGTTAGTAACATCAAATCATTAAAAAATATTCACAGTTTCATGTGAGGCACGTAGCAGGATGTGAAGCAGACATCAACAAGCAGAGCTGCATTTTCTGCTTTGTTTACTAAGTTATGTCTATGAAATTCTCTATAATTAGGTTTTCTGTGCTGTACTTAGACATTTTCTATATATGATCATTTTTCCCCCATGTCGGTCTTTTATTATGGTATGATTCATCTCCGATAACCCCTCCCCTAAATACCCTTTAATGACAAAACGGCTTGACAGATGGCTTTTCCTGTCAAATAGACGTTTCTTGGCCAATTGAAGTGGTTTTAGACCCCTGACATAGGGCTGGGCGATATGGCTATTAGGATATTAGAACATAGGCTAAATATCGATGATCGTTTATCATCAATACATTTCGATATCCTTTTATCGCCCAGCCCTACCCAGACATATGATGTAGTCATAGGTCGCGAGACTACAAATACAGAATCACGCATCATTATCCAAGAGTTTGGATAATTTTTTTGTGATTTAAAAAAAAAAGAAGGAAAAAAATCGAGGTTACAGTGAGAAACTTACAATGGAAGAGAATGAAGCCAATTTTTGGAGGGTTTAAAGGCAGATATGTGAAGCTTATACGTTTATATAAGTACTTGCATCAGTTCTTCTGTTAAAACTTTTTTTTTTAGCTTTAAAGTTTAAATCATCGTTTTTACGGTTATTTTAGGATTTAAGACATTTTAAAGAATTACGTCATCATGGCAACGATGTTGTACAATTGGCTATAATTTATAACTAAGAAAAGATTAGCGAGCAATTTTCTCACGCAAAATTCGTGTTAACATTGATATTGTTTACGTCTTATGGCTATACTTTTGAAACTATTTAACACTGTTTACTTTTCTTTTTTAAGAAAGGGAGAGACGAGTCAAACGTAATTTTGTGGCAACCAATATTATGCCACAAATGCTGTCAATTGATATTGACTTGTATTTAATTTCTGCTTGGAATGACAACCAGGCAGTTGTTTTGGGATCCTTCTGCTGACGAAACAGAAAAAATATCTTTCCAAGAAATTTCAGTAGGCAAAAACTCTTGAAAACTTGTGCAAAATTAGATTTGATTTAGGAGCTTTTTGAATAGCTTTATAGAGTGCATGTCACTGAAGAGATGGTAAGTGCATCCCTCACAGCTTTGTTTTCATTCCTGTCAAAAATCAAAGATGTAGCCACTGTGAATAAGGTCTGCAATTGCATGCCACGTAGGCTTGATTCATCACCCCTACGGTGATTATGCACTGGACACAGTCTATTATATCCCCTTTATTTTGACATTGCACGGCATAATGTGACTCATCCACAACAGCGGACACAAAATAGAGTAATTCTATGTGCCAACCATTGAATTTATTTATACTTGAGGACGCAAAGGTGTCTTCACTCTCCATCTCCCACTTTTATGTGAGTGCTGCACTGGCGCCTTTCCAGACCGGATTCAGGCGAAAATGGTGTTCAGCTGAGTGTAATAAATAGGGTTCACCCTGTCTGCTACACTGTCTCGGCTCACACCATTTTCCTCACCCTCCCTTCCTCCCAGCGTTGATCACTCCCAGAGTAAGTCCAACTTCTATATTCACCTGGACAAGTGTGCTTTTCAGTTCAACACAATGTAATCTGACAAGCGGTTTGCCTCTGCACAGAAGGGCAGACAATCCCATCTGATTTACCCCTCGTCAGCGGGGAACATATCACCACACTCTCTCATCTCTCATTTACACTCTCTCATTCCCTCTTAATGCACATCATTCACGCTAAAGAGTGCCGTTGCCACTTGATCTGGTATGTCTGGGTGTGTGCAGTTCACTGAGAGCTTTTCGACTGATTAATTCACGTACAGTTGAACATTGAAGAGTAGACTTCTCATCACGACGAGCCTATTGTAACTTTCTTTAGGCCACAGATGGCAGCTTGTGTCTGATAGGTACTGAGGTACTTGACATTTTACCCTGGGTAAAATTTTATGGCTATAACGTCTAATGTTCCATCAAAATATCAGACTCAATTCAAGCAATGGACATCTCCCCAGTGCAATGTGAATTTGATTATTATTCAGGAAACTGTCTGTAGGTGGTAAGTGTCTTTGGCCCTCTCAATGAATTAGCACAGGGGTGCGTCCATGATTGAACGATCTCGACATCACTTCTGTAGGATGTAGGTGTGAAGAATTTTTTTGATGAACAATTTGAGCTTCTGAGAGGCCCACTTTCCAACTGCATAAACCTCTTATGAAATACATTTGCAAGCATAAACTTTTACGATGTGTGCACTTACTGAGAAATAAACGCCATATTTTAAAACCCTCAGTATGTTAAAGGAATAGTTCACTCAAAATGACTTTTTTTTTCATTGAACGCACAAAGAGATGTTTTGAAGAAGGTACATGCTGCTCATTTGCATACAGTTTCATTGTGACTAGGGACTGTCAAGCTCCATAAACGACAAAGCTGGCAGATGACTTAATGACTGATAATGACTTCAATTTCAGCCTTTTCCTAACACAAGGCTATCATGTGGCTCAAAAATTGTAAAAAAAAAATATATATATATATATATATATATATATATATTTTTTTTCCTCTCAGTCAGGCCTAAGCTGCAGTGCTGCTCTCGTCCATCATCATTAGAGTTTATTGTGATCTCATGTTACGTTAATCTATATGACAACAAAAAATTTTGTTCACAATTTTTTATTGTCGACGTTGTCGATAACGTCGACTAATCGTTTCAGCCCTACTGAGGGTAAGTGACACTGTTTGTGTAAGCAGAATGTATTCATTTCACATGTCAAGGTTTTCCTGCCTGTGTTCTGTGTTGCCATCAGCTCTCTAGTTCTCACTACATCCCCGTTTGCAGCCTGAGGCACCATGACACACACATACATGCACACATGCTGCTGCTTGCTGACCTATGACCTTGTCCATAGGAGTGAGTACATTCTAGATGAGAGCTAGAGAGAGAGAGAGAGAGAGAGAGATGGAGAGGCCTGTTAGTTGGATAAGGTTTGAAGAGGCTTCTCAGTTAATTTGTCATTCTTGTGACATCCTTTACGTTTCTGGGTGTTGTTTATGTTGCGCTGTTTGGAGTAAATCAAAGCATATCATTGTGTTCTCTCTCACAGTCTTACAGAATAAACAGTGCAATTACATACAGTAACGCTGCAAGGTGTAAGTAGGACAAACACCTGATGTTACAGAAACAGGTTGCTTAAAGGGATAGTTCACCCACATATGCCTCATGTTGTTTCAAACCTGTATGACTTTTTTTAAGCACAATGTTAGCCCATTTTTTCTAGGGTTAAAGTAATAAATGTCATGTGGTATAACCGTCTGGAGACAGAAAAAATAAGTCTCATTAAAAGTAAAAATTCTTGAAAGAATTGTGGTAATGCAGGAAACACCCATAGCATTATTTCTTTAAAAAATAATCAGTGAAACAATTGAAAAAGCTATTTGAAAATCTCCACAAAGTCATGTGGTGCAACCAACATTTAGATATCAATGTGAAAAACAGATAGGATCTCTTTGGACCCTCAATGTGAAGTTGAAAATTATTAAATAGCAATATTTAGAATTTTTTATAAAATGGCACATTTTGTTCTGGTCATTTGGTGTAACCCTGAAAAAACAACTTGAAATTCTTGAAAATAATAATAATAATAATAATCATGACATTTGTAAAAAAATACACTCACTGAGCACTTTATTAGGAACACTATGGTCCTAATAAAGTGCCCGATGTGGTCTTCTGCTGTTGCATCCGCCTCAAGGTTCGACTTGTTGTGCATTCTGAGATTCTATTCTTCTCACCATAATTGTACAGAACGGTTTTTTGAGTTACTGTAGCCTTTCTGTCCGCTTGAACTATTCTGGCCATTCTCTGTTGACCTCACTCATCAACAAGGCATTTTCATCCACAGAACTGCCGCTCACTGTATGCTTTTTGTTTTTGGCACCTTTCTGAGTAAACTCTAGAGACTGTTGTGTGTGAAAATCCCAGGAGATCAACAGTTACAGAAATACTCAAAACAGCCCATCTAGCACCAACAATCATAACATGGTCCAAATCACGAAGATCACATTTTTACCCATTCTGATGGTTGATGTAAGCATTAACTGAAGCTCCTGACCTGTATCTGCATGTTTTTATGTATTTCACTGCTGCCACATGATTGGCTGATTAGATAATCAAATGAATAAGTAGATGTACAAGTGTTCCTAATAAAGTGCTCAGTGAGTGTATTTAAAGATAAACTTTTTTATTTAAAGATATTAATGAGTATGTTCTGTATTCAAGGTGCAGGAAAAGTATTTTAATACCTTATTAAATATATATATATAAATGTTAAACCAACATGGACTTAATTACATTCTTTATGAACTTGACACGTGTTTTGATCACTTTGGCCAACCCATAAATTCAGACAATTTTTCAGAATTTGAGTGTAATGATACTGATAATTCTTTAAAGATGCCATCTTGTTTAAAGCTTTAATGGTTTCCGCGGCAGGCAGAAAGAGAAGCTCACATTGTGTGACTCGGCTGGACAAACAGGAGAGTAGTTATTATTCAGTCCTTCCCATTTTTTGTGGTTGGAGCCAGAGTTTTTTTTTTTGAAAACAGTTAGCAATTTGAAGGGAGTCTATAGAGTGTGTTGAGCAGCTCATTTGCCTAATCTTGGGAACTAGAGTGGAAGCGGGCAATATAATGAGAAGCATGGCTTGTCTAGGGGTGGGAGGGCTGTAGCTCAGGCTAAAGTGGGCAAGGGGGGAAGGGGACACTCTGAAAGACATGAAGGTATTAATCAAACAAAAGGGGCAAGTCTGAGCAGAGGGAAAACGCTAGCGGAATGGTCAAGCATTTTGCATTTTCATACCTTTTGTCCTGGTTGACAGAGAGCGAGTTTGATGGAGAAAGAAAGGAGAGAGAGTGTGAGCGAGGCGGTGAGAGAGAAAGAGGTGTAATTCTCTGTGGGCTCGTCACACAGTAAACATTTGTCCACTTTTTGGAGTGCCAGAGACAGGACTGGAATGCGTGCCATGTGCCGCGTTTCATCGAGAGCGAATAGCCCAGAGCGTGGTTCTGCATCGCTGTGCGTTAAAGGGCAAACAATTGAACCCCCAATAATGGAACACCAACTTGAGGTTTTAGTCTCTCTAAAAATGCATCAGGGACTCTGCTTCATGGAAAAATGTAACTAGCACCTTTGTGTGCAAACTGCGTGATGGCCCTCTCACAGGTAGCTTAGTGCTTTTGAAACAAGATAGGCTTTTTGGCCAGCTCTGAATTAAGCGGACTGCATCAGGGGCAAATGAGACAGAAAAATGGGCTGAAGTGCGTTTGCGCTTCGACGGGACATGCCAGGGTATGGATTAAGGAGCTGTTATTGTATTTGATTGGATTTTCATGTTCCGTTTCACAGTAGACCACCTGCCCATGTATTTACATCTGATTGTTTAATTAACCCCAATTTTCTGTTCACTCACAGTCCCTAGGGCCAAACAAGCTATTTACATGCACACACACACACAACAAACACCAAAGTATGTGTACCTCAAACCTCAAATGACAGTAATTTTGTAATGACATGGGCATTATCCTGCATAATCTAGCAGCAAATTCATTATAATTAATTAGGAACAACAATTCTCCGTTTTCTTCATCTCTCTTTCCTTCAAGAGCTGTGCAGTGTTGCTGGCTGTTCACTCTACAGTACGCAGCCCAGAGCTTTGGCAGGAACGCGGACATAGATACCCTTTCTCTACCATTCATTCTGCATGTGAATGAGCTCCCTGCAGCTAAATGTCAGCTCTTTTTTTTTGCATGCTTATAAAACTAGCTGAGAGAAAATGTGACTGGTGCGTGCCCATGCAAATCTTGACACCACAATGCTAGAGTGATGCTATGTCATTGCTAAGGTGTTCGGAGTGGTTTTTAACATGTTGCTATGCAGTTGCTGAGGTGATTTGAGTGTTTGCTATAAAGTGTCAGAAATTAGGAGGGGGGCTCAAATGCAGGGGTAATGAATTGTTCTGAATTTTTATTATTATTTTTTTTTTATTATTGTAACATCTGATACAGTTCTCAATGTTCTATTATAGTTTTAGTTATACATATTATGGAAAAAAATAGCTTGTGTTGATTTAATTTTTGGGTAAGAGTAATAAATACATTTTGAAAATGTGTATAATGAATTGATTAAATATATGTCAACAGATGAGACTTATTTGTTTTTAATAATTAGGAAAATAAAGTGCCATCATATAGTGTTTAAGCTAGGGGGAAAATATTGGGGAAAATCCAATAAAAATAGGGCTGTTTATTCAGTGCGATTAATTCTATAAAAAATTATATATGTATAAAAAAAAAAATCACAATTTGTCATGTCCCGGGCCCGTAATAAGGAAGATTCCTGAGCAGTTCAAGCTTGAAGTACCACCTGTTTTCTCCAGGGGACAGTAAGCGAGACTTCAGCTGAATAGGCATCGTGCAGCTTATACAGAGAACAAATCAACCCTTCAGCAGACAGCACAACACAAAGATGCATTCTTGCATTCAAAACACAGCTTGATGGAGTACAAATTCGAATTTAGGGATCTCAGGATGTTTTTCTAAGTATTAAACTACTTTTAACTTGACGTAGCAACCTAAAAGTGGTATGTTTATGACGCGACGAAAAAACTCCAAAAGCGTCTCACTTTTTGCTGTGAACTGTAGTGCCAATGATTGGCTTATGTTCAATAAAATGCTAATAAACAATACATTGGATTCTAAAGCCACTTTTTGTATTGTCTTATCAATGATTAACTCCTTTGCCACAATAATGTAATGTATTTTAATTATTTGAATGTAATTGTCCCCGCGACCCTGTACACAGAATAAGCGGTTGACGATGGATGGATGGATGGATGAATGTAATTGTTTTAGAATATATATATACAGTACTGTGCAAAAGATTTAGGCACTTGTGAAACATATTGCATTGTGAGGATGTCTTCAAAAATAATGCCATAAATAGTTTTCATTTATCAATTAACATCACACAAAGTCCAGTCAACATAAAAAAAAGCTAAATCATTATTTGGTGTGACCACCTTTGCTTTCAAAACAGCACCAATTCTCCTAGGTACACATGGCGACAGATGTTCCAAGCTTCTTGGAGAATTTGCCACAGTTCTTCTATCTATTTCGGCCGTCTCAATTGCTTCTGTCTCTTCTTGTAATCCCAGACTGACTCAATATTCAGTGACGGGTTCTGTGGGGACCACGCTATCTGTTGCAGGGCTCCCTGTTCTTCTATTCTAATCTATTTGCAAAATAAATGTCCTATGTCCTATGTACACACTAATGCTGAAAATATAAATAACCATCTTAAGACAAATGTTTTTGTGAAGCATCTGCACAGTACTGTGTATATTTATATGTATATATACATATTTTTTTTAATTAATTTAAATATAACTATTTATAATTATTTCATCATTATATATTGAATTATTGTTATTTGAAGGGCTTTCTCAGCATATTTGCGATTAATGTGATTGTGGCTGGGTGGGGCCGGGTCGTGATCCTACACACCGGTCCCGTATTAGGCTAATTATGCCTCCGTGAGGTTTACAGGCTGACTGCAGAGGGCCGTGCTGGAGAGAGAGATCGTTAGCGGACATGTCCGTCATGTGTGTTAATGTTGTCTTTTAAGTTTACCATTAAACTATTATTTATATCGTCAAGCCGGTTCTCGCCTCCTCCTTTCCATTGATTCCTTTACAGTGATGAATTTATTGCCACGCCATGTAATTAATTAGATTAAAACATTTTATCGATCGACAGCCCTACATTTTTAAAAATACATTTGGTTAGAGCGCAACAGTGCCCGCCCACTTGCTCAGCCGTCTGGGTGTATTTTTCTCAGTTATTTTTCCCATAGAGTCTTAAGCCATGAACCAAACAAACCAGCTCAGAGGTAAATCACAACTTTCACGAACTTTCACGGCAAAGAAGTATTTGAAAATCAGACATAAGACAAAGGTACAAGGGTGTGTACCTACCATCTTTAATGAATGCATGGAATACAATCGCATGAAGCATTGCTAATGATGTCATTAAATAAAAAAATAAGTGAATATATAAAACTATTGATTTTAGGTTGTTGATTATAAGTATAGAAACAATATATTTTATGTTAATTGTAAAATATATAATTAGTTTAATGGTGAAGAAACACCGAATCGATTAAGTCATTCACAGAGCGTCATGGGAGTGTGCAGTGTCCTGAAGCCCATGTCACGGGCTTGTTGTTCTCTGATCTGCTACCAAACACAATTTTTAAACAATGAAGTTGAAATATTGCAGACGAATGGCTTCAACGGAAGCATATACCATCGATGAACAAACTCGTAGCTCACGGTTGGTCTGTCTTTAAAGGTTGATAAGTTATCGTTGCAATCAATTAGGCTATAGGATAAATTAATGGGATTTTTACTTCCAGAACCAGACTGTTGCATTCAATTGACCCATGCCCAAATCTCGCATGTTTACATGCACTCACACCAATTAAGCCGACCACGTGCTGATCAACAGGAGTAGATTATTGCCCATTACCCTGGTTTTGCGTTGCATGTAAACACCTTTACCGACGCTCTTACCGGCTTTTCCATTGTGCACATGACTGTATACGTTTTGACGTCAAAAAAGAGAATAATCTGATGATGTCTCATGTAAACGCGGTTATCTAGCGTTTTCAGATTTTTTTAATAAGATGATTTTTATTAGGTTATAGTGGATTGGTGTGCATGTAAATGTGCTGAATGATATTCAAATCCCTAGTTTCAACATACTTTTTCATCTGTCTTATCGTCTGCCAAGCAAAAACCGCTAGCTTGATTCCTCAGAAAACAGTAATAACACACAAGCTGCATGATTTGAGGCATTCATGTCTTTAGAGCAAACGGTGCGGTACGGAGTATGCGCCAAAGTTTAATACTTAACGTTAATTCTTAACCCCTAGTAATACTAACACTTGCCTTAGCGTGCACCACAAAATATGACTTAAATGCTCCCTCCAAACAGTTCTGCTTATTTGACTATTAAAGGACCACCTGTAGGCAAAACTTTTCAACTGTACAACGCTCAGGTAAACATGTCTCGTCTAAAAGACCAGGATCAGATTTTGCCCAAGGGTTTGGCAAAATATATTATTGGAGTAAACAGTCAGTCACACTTTAAGTGAATGATTAATTTGAAATAGATGACATGCAACTATAGCCTTGTTAAACTGTCCCACCCCTCTCTGAATAGTTAATCTGGCTAACAGGTGTTAATGATAAATGCCTGCTGAAGCTCTCACATCAAGTTACAAAGATTTCAAGTTAAGCTGGTGTGAGAACGACCCACTCATGTTACTGGTCATTTTCCATGGATGAGAAAGTTTTGCAAATATTCTGTTTCTATCTTTGAGTTGTTCGTCCCTCGTCCGAGGCCTCTTAGATCGTCAAAGTGAGTGAAATGAGGTCAGTGTCACAATGAGGGAAATCTGAGGAGATTCTTGTTTGTTTTCTCTGGTTACTGTTTCTCTAGCAAAGACCTTCTGCATTAAAATGCTGCCAAATCCCCTCCCATTACTAAAGAAAAGAGTACTAATTGTACTAGAGTCTAATTGTACTATACGCCCATTCAAGAATCAAAAATATAAAGAGGTAAATGTGAAAATACCTATATTCGTGAGCACATGCACACAGATTTGCACACTAGGTTATAATGAGGGTGCTGGAAATGTGCACATCGTATGCAGGCACACACCCCTGCTAAGGGAACGCATGGACAATTGATGCGCGCACACACTCCCAGTGATAAGCCTAGTGAGTTTCATTGCCAAGGGAATATGTCCATCCGTATCGTAAAAGAACACACACAAGTGAGCTGGTTACAGGACAGACTTTTTCCATTTTGTCACCTTGACTTTTAAATTAAAGTCATCTGCAAAATGCTTAACTTATTCAGCTGTGAGACACGTTTGTCATTCCTCGCTTTATATTTATTTGGGGAAAGATAATGATAGGAGCACTTTATTTGAGCTTGGCATGCACGAAATTGAATTTGCACAGGTACTTTAGCTTTGACAACTTAAACAGGTGTCTTTTCGAAACAAAAAACAAAGAAAAGCAATTTAAAAATGACAACTTATTGTCAGATGATTTATCTGTCTAGCATTCCCTCTTTTTATTTCTAACAAGATTGAGAAAAACATTGACAGACAACACACTGACTGGCTTAGATTAACATGAAACTTGAAACATTTGCTCTGGAAATCACATTGTTAGGCAGGTAGGCCTTTTTGATGACTGCACTGTGAGCAGAATTTCACTGAAGTAAAGTTTATAAAAGTTCCACTGGAAAGTTTCAGTGTTTGTGTCTCAGTTAGGTGATATTGAGGTCACTGCTGGCCCTCCATAAGCTACTTCCTTCACCTCTTTAACATTTTACATTTACTGTCTCTAAGACCAACAGGATTTTCACATTTACCCTCACTGGTTACAGATCTGAGGCACTCTCAGAAGTATTTGCATACCCTACTGTAGCTTTCTGCCTTGTCCCGTCTCATACTAAACCTGAAGCATTAGCTAATCTCAGATCATGCCATTCTCTATAGCAGGTAATTTTTAAACATTTTGATGACAAAGATCTCCAAATCCTTTTGCAAGGGACTCCCTTCTTGAAGTATTAAAAGGCAGCTATATATTTTCATGCACTTATTACAGTATAAAGACAACATGTTTGCAAAATTAAATAACTGGGTTTTATGTTGTAATTTTCAGGGATGCAAACTACTCAACATTCAGCTAAAGTCACCTTTTCTTTAAATCTTTAAACAGATCACCTCTCATGAGTTTGCATTTTACTTAAGCCAAAAGAAAGGATGAAATTATTGTCTTAAATGATGTACTTTGTATTAAGTTAAAGGGGTAGTTCACCCAAAAATGGTGATCAGCACTTTAAAGCTCCAAAAAACTTAGACATTCGTAATAAAAGTAATCCATATGACTCCAGTTGTTAAATAATGTCTTCTAAAGCGATATGATCGCTTTAGCTGAGAAACAGATATACTATATATTTAAATCCTTTGCACTATACTTGTTTCTCTCCGAAGAAACTCAAACAGCTCTTGAATCCTATAATTGTATTTTGTTTCCTTAAAAAGGAATTTCATTTGTGACTTGCAAATACACGTTTTATACCATAACAGACCTCTATTGGGGTTATAGAACTAGTGTGCAAATGATGAATATTGATATAGATTGATATAATAAATCATATCAAATGTTCACACGGAAGACATATTGAAAAAAAATATGTATCAAATGTATTTCTACATTTGAAAGTGGTCCAGATAATATGTGAAAATGTCAGATTAATGTACTTGTGGCTGTTAAGACTGTCATCCAATTAACAGATCAGTGCCAGATGTGATTGAAAAAAATCAGATTTGGGCCACATTCAGCTGAAGTGTGAATGTAGCCAAAGAGTCATGGTCCCTAGTTCAGTAGTCAGGGAACTGATTGGTGAGTCAGACATTTTTAGGGCTGTCCCAATTGCAAAATCATTTCATCATAATGCACCTTAAAAACCAGGGAGTGTCGTTGCTCACTATGTTCCCTTATTGGAAACGTTGTCACGTCTTCTGAAGTCTTTCAAGTCATTAGAAGACGAGTGCAAGTGTAAAACTATGAATTCAAAGCCTTATTTTCTCCATAGATTTGTTAGAAAAAGGTTAAAAACACAAGTAATTTATCTTTCCTAGTAACAATGAAATATCTACAACGAAAATGCACCACAGTGTCATTTTATACAGCAATGTTTTTGATTAATACTAGCTGTGATTTAATGCATGACTATTTTTGTGTCACAGGTGATAGAGCTATATATTATTGTAATATTCAGTAGATGAACACCCTCGCCAGTGCAGGAATTCTTGTTCACGATATACTGATTCCCAACATAGAGAGCTGATTGAGACGGTCCATCAGAAAAATGCTTTCTGCCTCTTGCTGACATCTTTGAAGGGCGTGGTTTTGGTGAGGGTGTGTTCAATTGAAGCCATGGTTGTAGTCGCAATTATCCTACTTAAATCAATCATAAATCAAATGTTGCCAAGGGAAGCTATCAAAGAAGTGTCTCTTTTGAAATTATTTACATTATAAGAAGAATATTGGTATAACCAATTTTGCAGTTTGCATCTCTTTTCTGAAGGCAGTTAATTACTCTGTGCTTTGTCCGATTTGTAAAAATGAGTCTGACTGTAACCTCGCTGCATTAATCACAGTAAATTACACAGAGGAAGGCACAGCTCAGAGACCCAATTAACCTCTGTGCCTTCATCTCAATGCTGGCCTTGTCAGCGGTTATTCAGTACAGACACCTTTGCTGATCACCAGAGAGAGTGCCCTGCACATGGTGTGGTGGCAAATGCTCCATAAAACCCAACCACCAGTCCTTCTCACATGCTCTAAAACTGGCTGACCCCTGAGCTTATTTTCATAGTTGAGTGGGCTCTTATAATGAGTTGTTACTTGATTGTCAAGAACCCAAGATGATGTTGGCAGGTTAATTTTTGATGGAGGGAGACATGCTAGAATGCGGTTTCTGATATTTTTGCATGGATTAGGGTTAAGATTTACCACTATAGTTTTATTCCATTGCATCTTTATAACAAGAATGTGAACAGTGAAAATAAACAGGCAGTTTTTCTGTCTGAATGCTGACAGCGTCTAGCCGCGCATGTCATACAGGAGCCATGGCACGTTTCATCACATCCTTTCATTTGTGTATTTTTTTGATACACAAACACACTCACACATACACATACACACAATGATAATAAACCAAGCGGTAAACACAAGCCAAGACATACATGTAATTAATAACCATAGCAACACATCTGTCTGAAAAGACGCTTAATTGTTTGTTTTGGAGTCTGTGGTCACTTATTGATTTATGGAGGCAGTCATTAGGTCCCTTTTAGAGAGACTGGAATGTGTGGCTTCTTCCGCAGCTCCTGAGAGATTCTTTATCGTTCAGATTTCTCAACTTATTATCCTGTCTCTTTAAGTATCTCATCCTGAAGTTGGCACCAAAACCCTCATCCTGTATTCCAGCCGTGCGCACCCTGTCAAGACAGGAATGCAAGGGACTGGGCGACGGACCAAGGATGCTTGTTATAGGGGATATCAAATTAGTGTGTCTAAGCCTGGCAGTCCCATTTCAAGTTTTATGTAGCAGTTTTGTATTGTTATTTTGGATTTACGGCATACTTTATGGACTGTGGTCTAGTTAGCGGCACAGTGGAGACCGTAAATTGCGAAGCGTTTGATTGTAAATGCGGTAAAACAACACAGAAGGCCTTGATGGAGATTTTCTAAAATGGAATAAACGTTTTCTGTTTTCATTGCTCCTTTTATGTGGACGTGATCCTCAGATGGCCATGTTTCCCTCTGGCCACGAGGATGTTGTATAGTTCTTTATTATAGGTATCATTTTAAAGCTTAGAAGCTCTACTTTACAGTGCATGCAGCAATTGACCAAAACTGAACAAGTGCTTTGAAATTTGTAGACAAATCACAAGTATTCTAAAGCTCTAAAAGAGTAGGTTACAAAAATACAGCAAGTAATAGCTAAGTATACTGTATGTCTTTGACATTTATGTTTCATGTGTACAGGTGTTGTTCATCTGCCGCATTTTCACTTATTCATTTTTGAAAAATAAGCAGAACATGAAATTATAGCATTACTTAGAGGAGGTGATTTATCTTTACAACAATCCCACACACAAAGTAATCGGGTGCATAGATCATTAGATAACACACACAAAGCACATTGTGCACACAGCACATAATGTGCTATCTGGCTAAATACACGTTAGCTTTCCTGGATCAGATGACATCATCGAAAATGCTGTAGCATCATGGAACACTAAACCAATCTGACTGGGTTCAGAGTGCTCAAACCAGTGGTGAAAATCCTCCATATTTGGGCAGAGAATCATGCGATCAATCACTCTAATTATATATGGTCACCAGTAGATGGTGCCAAGTACATGACACAGACACAGTGATGACTTAAATGGCACAGAATGAAACTCATTCTCAGCAATCTCATTAATAAAATCATGTCTGCATGTTATGCAAAACAAATCTTTTCATAAGAAATTATTTCGCATGTACAATTATGTTTTATTTGTTTGGAGAGACTTTTGGACACTTGGAGACGTTTTTGGACACTAGGATAAATTTGTTTTGTAACGCTATAGATTTTGATTGCTTTGTTGTTACAAGCAATCTGTTTTGCTTAGTTACAGATGACATGTTTGGGAACAGAACAAAAGCAGTTTTTTTTGGAGCTACCTTATTTACACCATAAGATATATAATGTAAAATCTGAAAAAATTGAAAATAAAACTGGCTTTTTTGTGTGATTTTTTTTTCAGCAGTTTCTTTGGCTGAGAGTCTCAGAATTTATCATTATCTATATCATTGAAAAATATATATCAAAATATATACCGATATCGGAAATCTCAGTATCGGCTGATACCGATCCCAAGCAAATACCAGTGTTGTTTTGCATAATCAGTTTAGAATATCTTTATATAACATTATTGTATGGAACTAATTGGGAGTATTCTTTAATATGTAAAGAAACACAAACCTCTAACTACACATAATTTCAATATAAATGTATAGTTTATTAAGAAACACTTTATTTACTAGTATACTGGATAATGGAGCAGCAAAATTAACAGTAATTCCAGTCTTCAAGTCTTCAGTAGAAAGAAACCAGTGTTTTATTTTTGCAACATTTTTTTTTCAAAAATGCTTCAACATACATATGGACTTCAAAGGATTTAGATCTCTTTTTTTGTTAAATTTAGTTGTAAGACATCAGTTCACTTTTCATTAACACATTAATTTTTTGAAACCATTCAACTTAAATATTGTAATAAATTGTAAACAAATACTAATGATAACAATAATAATAATACACTTTTATTAATATTATTGACTTTTAATTTTAAATACAACAGTAATACATTTAAATCGTGCACTTTTTAAATCGTGCACATTCTTAATGCATATTTTAAGTGAACCGAACAATTGAGCATCTACATCTGAGATACTATTCTTGAGTAGCGCTCAAATATTGCCACTGCTGTGAAGGAAAATAGCTTTGAGTGCTTCATTAGCCTGTACGTGAGTTTGCATCAACAAAGCATCACCATTCACTAACGTGAGCATACTATATATTTACTTATTAAACACAATCTTTTGTGATTCACAGCTATCGCACGTCTTCAAGTGGCTTTAAATAAAATGCATGAGTCATATGAACTGCTTTAATGGTGTTTGTATGGCTCTTTTATGTCATTTTTGGAGCTTGACCAAAATATGATTAACTCATAGTTGCATTTGAATATTTACATAGGCACACTCGTGAAGTATGCCTTTTTAACAAGCCTTAAACTTACCGTGGGCCAAGCGAATCCCTCTAGTATGGAGCATTCACGGTCGCTGCCCACCCCACTGGTCCCAGTGCACAGAGGCATTCCTCACGGATCACTGCTCTTGCCCCCTTTATTCCCATTCTGTGGCTGCGCTGACACCTGTTCCGCCACTCTCCCCCTAGCTCCTCATTAACAGCATGTGATATTAATGGGAGGTGAATGCTGCTAAATGATGGCCCCCTAAAAGCTCTGTTCAGCTCTGTGCGTCCACATGCAGACCTGATTTGCATGCCAATCCAACCCCCCCCCCCCAAACACACACACACATATTTCCCAGGCCACTACCTAGCCAAAACAGTGAATTGAACCTTCTGTCCCTGTTCCTGCTTTCTGTACCCTCATATTTCTTCTTTTTCTCTGTCTCTCTCTGGCCAGCTGACCGACTGCACCTGGGCGTGATATGTGTGCACTGAATAGCTTAGTCATACTGGTCGCTTTCTGCTCTGTGCCTGTTCTTTTTCTTTTGACTGTCATTATATTCAGTTCAGGGGCATAAATCACTTGTCAGCTTTGTTTGGAATCATACACAGAGCCGGTGCTCTGGCATTCACATGTATGCATGTGTGTATTGGTTAATGTGTGCATCTGTGCATACATACACGTGTTTGTGTAAGAAGGCAGAAGAAAGCAGCCTCTCTAATGTGTATTTAAATCACCTGTTGATAAATGTAAATAGGAAGAAAGCTAGAACATTGCAAACATTATAATAGAGTTGCAATTCAATTGTTCAGATGTATGTATGACATTGTAGGACAGTTCAGTGGAAAGGAGTAGGCGAGAACCGGCTTAACAATATAAATAATAGTTTAATGATTAACTTAAACAAAAATGCAAACACGTGGCAGGCAGCCGCCCGTAACTCTCTCTCTGTCGAACTGCCACCTCCGATCGCCTTTATTCCTCTCAAGCTTGATCAGCCTGATAAAGGGGCGGGTGTGTAGAATCACGGCTTGGCCCCGCCCTCCACCCTGACACATTCCTCCCTCATACTTTCAAGCCGGGTAGTCCCCAGACAAGGGGAGGGAAACAACAACGACAACAAAAAAACACGGTACTTGCACAACTGTACGGTGATGATACCAATCTAAAACACAATACTAAATATTTAAAAAGAGAGGGAAAGGCCAATGTGGAGCGGCAGCTCGCCGGTCCTCCGATATGCCGTAGCCTGGTCCTCGGCCACTCCTCCATCCTGTAGTGGACGTCAGCCGTGCCTCCCCCGGATCAAAGACAGTCTTCCGGCCCTTGGCAGGTGGAACGCCCCGCTGCATTTTCGGTGGATGGAAGGGTCTCCCTCACCTCTGGCAGTGGTTCTCCTGTCTCCATGTCTCATGTTGAGACACCTGCACTCTGTTTCATTTGTTCTGCGTCTAGTTTGTTTCTAGTACAGTGGTCACAAAGATTAAATGTTCTGAACAAGTTCAGGCTGCATAGAGTGGACTGTTTCATATTATTCCAGATTGTTCAGCACCAAGTGAAGTTTCAGCAAATATACAGTAAGGCAATGCACCCGTGTACTAATGGGCTGCCGTGCCTTGTTAAAACTGTGTATGTTTACAGTTTCAGTAAAGTTGCCTATATGCTTACATAAAATACAGCCTATTGCAACAGTACTTGCTAGTAGAACAAATTTGATAGTGAGCTATATCAGGTTCAGGTACGGTTCAGGCTTAAAATCTGACAATATCGTTCGGGCTTGGTAGGGTCAGGTCGTATCGAGTTTAATTTTTAAGGCCCGTGCAGACATCTACCGCAGACCACATTTAGAGCAGCTCCAGAAGAGAGCAAGTGAAGAATAAACACAAGCTGTGAAATAAAGTTAAACAAGGATTTTGATAGTGAACACAAAGCACTCCGGTTTCACTTTAATTTAACATTTGTACAATGGCAAATATTCTTGGTCGTTGTTGGTTTATACACAAGAAGAACAGCTTACTATGGAGCTGGGTGGGATGTCTCGACTGCATCAAGCATATTCAGCACTTTATTTTGCTGCTATAAAACATGGAGAAAAGCAATCGGATTACCTCAGATTCATCGTTTATGTGAATTATTTTGGGAAATTAAACAAATTTGCAAGCTTTCACAAATAATGCGGAGAGTGGTTGAAATTGCATAATCCGTGAGGGTCTGTTGTTAGGTAAATGTTAGCCATTTTTTTAATTTTTTACCGTACAATAAAATGAATGGTGATTGAGGCTCCAATGTTCATGCACACACACTCAATACTACTTTTCTCACTAACTTCCTGTCTCTATCTCTTTTAATGAATGTTGCATTCAAGACTTTCTTAAGAAATGACCACTTCTTTAAAAGGCTGCAGAGCCATACGTGTCCTTTTGAAACACAGAGAATGCACTTCCACTTGTGTGGTATTGTCTGCTTTAGGGCATTTCCCAGCAGGAGATTCTCTATGGATATGGGATTGTAACACAAGATAAAAGAACAATAGTCTTTCCTACTGTATCTGCTTTTCATGTGGAGATTAAAGGACAGAGCATTGAAAAGCCACTGGAACATTTTGTTTCTCAACTATTATTTTCATGTACAAATCATATCCAGAATAAAATAAAATAAAACTGGCATTAAACTGATATATATATATACACCGATCAGCCATAACATTAAATCCACCTGCCTACTATTGTGTAGGTACCCCTCGTGCTGGCAAAACAGCGCTAACGCACATCTCAGAATAGCATTCTGCTCTAAGTCACGAAGATCATAAGATCCGAAATGTTTTAAAGAATGGAACCGGTTCTCGGTTCCCAACCCAGTTTAATTATCATTATTACATTTATGCATTTGGCAGATGCTTTTATCCAAAGCGACTTACAGTGCACTTATTACAGGGACAGTTCCCTGGAGCTAAATACCTTGATCAAGGACACAATGGTGGTGGCTGTGGGGATTGAACCAGCGACCTTCTGATTACCAGTTATGTGCTTTAGCCCACTATGCCACCACCACTCCACCACCATTATTGAGTCTCTATTAAAATACTAGCAGAAGGGTGTAATTGTCATAAACATTAGCTGTGGAATTTTGTTGGCTGTGGTGCGGCTACCAATGAATTTGCTAAATGCTCAGTTTTAAAGCCACGATTTATTGCAAATAAGCAACTGGCACTACATTTGTTTCTGAAGGTGATAATTATTTACTTCAAACAAATAAAGACTCCAGGAATAGAACATTATAAAGCTAGTCTAAATTATGAAGGGCAACTGTAAATGAGATGTCTTGGTGGTTAAATTTAGAATATACACTTAAAACCTTTTTACTGTCTTTATTCCTAATTGGAGAGAACAAGATGTAGTCAAACTGGTTTGAAACACTATCTCTTTCTTTGCCTGGCAATTGTAGCAGACTGTGTACCCAGATAACCCTTCTCTTCACTGCTTCAACTCTAATAAATAACCTTATTTGATGATGTCGCTGTGCTTTGCCAAAACAATGTTGATTTCGTCTCCTGCTTGGATGACTTTGTTAGCCATTTGTTATTGCCAGACATTACTGACACTTTTATTATGGTTTATCTTTCATTAGAGGAAGAGGGTGTTAAAATAAAGAAAAACAAACCTTAATAAATATGCAAGCTGTGTCACTGCATAGCAAAGCAATTTCAATCTTTTAAATGTTTTGAAGTTAACACAGGATTGATTAGTTTGCCATTAAGTTTTTTGTCTGTGCTGTATTTAGGCGCTAAAGTTTAATGCTAAGCGTTGATGCCTCTTTAGGTGCGATTAGCAGTCAAAACACAAATCTTTTCATGCCTCTTGGTAGATAAGCAAACTAAACCTCTAAATCACCTTTAGTGACTATAATCGACCACGAGCAAACAGAGGAACAGAAAGGAGGGGCTGTTGGTCGTTCCAAGCAACAGAACATAAAAAGCATAGACCCCAGACATTAAACAAGCCAACACAACGTCTGCATATTACACAGGTCTTAAGCAAATGTTTATGTGTGTTTTAATGTCAAAGGGTAAGTCTGCCCTCTGCTAACTCTTTTATAGGATAACTTCAGGTGACAGAGTGGCTTGGCGGACAGGCTTGTGCCTGTTTCTTCTCAGGGGAAGTTTCTTACCCTTGCCGTTCCTGGCAATCACTTATCCTAGTATTTTAAAACCCTGTTTTGTTCGCACGGCTCTCTGTCAGCTTGCAATATTATACCACTTTCAAGGTTGCCTAGACTCAAGTCTGCTCTCGGAATGAGCTGTTGAGCTGCACAAGTTTCCTCCTGGAGTATTGGGAGTGAGCTCAATCCTAAAAGCCTTCAACAACTTGATCGCTTAGAAGTACCGAATCTGAGTGCACTTGACTGACCCCTCATTACAGGAGCAGGAGCCCTACTCCAGCCCACACAGACGCCCAGATGCAAGATCTGGTTGAGGGCTTAACTCTTGATTCATGCCATTAGATAAGCAATGAGGCTCATCAGTTTTACGACTGATTAGATTCACTGATGTCTGACGGTCTTTTAACTGTCTTGGATTTGAAGATCTAGCAGCATTGTCTTCATCTGGGATTTTTGGTTCCAATTCATTACATTGCAAGTCCAAAGTAATTAAAGAAACACAAGCCCGGTTTGTCTTGGATGACACTTCTGTGATATTGCAACATTTTTGTGGGGTTCCCATTTCACATGGGTGCCGTGTTCCTCAGCTGTTAGTAATTCCGTCTGAGGGAGTTTACATATTGAGACTCATCAGTTAAGGGGCGTCCAAAAAAAGTTCCTGATGTATTTGCTGTCCAATATATTGTGTTTCCCTCTCTGCAGCTGCACTGAGATCCAGCCCAGAAATTCTGCACGCTCATGGGCCTCTTTCCTCACCTCTGTTCCACAAGCATTGAATTAGTGCTAGACATATAAGAGCTCTCAATGGGTTTAAACTCTCTGTCATTGGAATTGAGTATCTAAGCAAAGCTAAATCTAGTTTCCATTCGACACAGTGGGGCGACATGGTTCGGGGGCGGGTTCCTGGGCCGTTGTGTATTCTTGAACTTTTCCGCCCGTTTCCACAGCAGAAAGCTAGTTTCAGGGCGGAAAAACTTTACGCTTGCTGGTCTCTATGCAGAAACCGCTTACATCAGGGAGCGGAAGGTGGGATAATGTTTCATCACCAGGTAAATTTTTCCAAACAACAGTTTGGCTATTTAATGTCTGCAGCAAGGTGTACTTCTTCACACTATAACAACAATAAAAAACCCACAAAAATGTTAGATTTCAAAATTGTTGAGGAAATTGGAGGAAATGAGCACTCTACTCACGATATGTTCTTCTAGGGAGATCCAAGTTAAACTAGAGTGATCGCAAAGAAAAAAATGAGTCTACGAGGAGATACAGCAAGAAATTATGCATGCCGGCTTCAATCGATTCAAATGATTGGCCAAATCATACACAAATTGAAAAAACTTAAAAGAGAGTACAGAGACCATAAGAAGGACCTAAACAAAAGTGACAGTGGAGGAAGCAGTGATGTCTTGGATATGATCAGTCAGCCAATTAACATTGAATTCAGTCAGTCATGCTCGAGACAAACACAGAATCGCCAGTGTCCTCTATGGCTGATCTTGGTAATTTATTACTTTTGCCAACTTTGTTAGCTTTCCTAGACTCTTCTAAATTTATGTTGTGCATTGTTTTGTTCAGCAAAGGGACTACTCACTAGTTAGGAAGATCGCTGCTATATGTTAAGCAAACTGGTGAAATTGTCAAGACGTAAACGTAATATTATATTCTATGGCAAAAATCTAAATATAACGATATGCTACAGCGATGTTAATAATGAATTCCACTGTTGCAGTTTATAGTAATTAGCTAGTAAAGTCAAAAGCCAAAAAAGTTCATCCTAACCGTAAATGTGATCTTATTGAATAATGTAATAACGTTGGATCGAATTTTTCTGTATGTTTAAATATGTCCTAAAAAACAGACACAGAAGCTGTACACAAACACTGTGATGCACCATGATTGTTTGTGGGCAAGTGAGGTAGTCACGTAAAACTACGACGTTGCCACGTAACGCGTTACATCACAGTTTTCGTTCTCAGGTCAGTGGTTCAAAATGTTCGGTTCTCAAAAGCACGGCTGGTTTGCGATAGCCTCAAAATTGCCCAGGCCATGAAGCGAGCACAGACTCAAGACAAGAAGCATTGCCATTTTGGTTGAAAAGGGCTATCTAATGACCTGGAGCCTGGAGCACTTTTTGTCTGTCGTTTTCAGTATTGTGTTTGGGTTTGGCTATTGACATCTGGGTGGTGCAATGGGCTAGTGGACGCATAATGAACCAATGCATGCGGCCTGTAGCGGAGGCTACCCCAGAGGCTCTTGTTTATAGTTCCCATAGGACCACAGTGAGTCATATCTCATCCCACGAAGACAAGCTAGGCCTAACTCATGGGCCTGGAATCTTCAGCAAGAGAGTGCTTTTTCTTTTCCCTTTATTGTGTAACTCCTCAGTGTGGGGATCCTGGTTAAGTGGTCACGGGTGTGAAGAGTAACACTGGTTTTCTCCTCGGGTCATGGAACATGATGGAGCAGCAGCTGATATGGTCCACCCATAAAAAGTCCAGAAGAGATAAAAAAAGTCTGTGGTCTGGATTAGAGCTTAAAGTCACTTATTCATTCTGTGCTATCACTCTTATCTATTATACAATTCATGTTCTCTTACTTCCTCTCTAATGGGTTTGTAGCCATCTCATCACAGTTGAATAAGTGTTCATTTTCTTAATTAATGTCCATCTATGATTTAATAGAGACCATAATGGATAGTGAGGAAAAGATTGCCATTGATTGTACACTGAACCCTGGCCTACATGCTGACAAATATCAATGAAGTGTTTTTGGCAGACAAGTTCCATCGACTGGCAGGACATCATCTAGTCGCTTAAAGAGCAACATGCAGGTTGAATTTATAACTGAATTAATACTTTATATTGTCTGCAGAGGTCTTTTAAAAACACATATGTAGAAATTACTAATGAAATCTCATTTGATGTAGAGATTTTGATGAAAATGTGCTAGGCTCTGGAATACACCTTTCCCGCTATAGCAACGCGTCATATGACGTAGGGCGAGGCAAATAAAAGAGCTCGCGGTCGGTCAGCTCTCATTGTTGGGTGTTGATGTAGTTAGAGCAGTAGTGAGAGACAGAAAGTTTTAGATCGAGTTTTAGAGAAGCCATAATGGTAAATTATTGTGTTTGTGCTGGTTGCACGAATTCCAGCCTGTCAGGACATCGTGTCCATCATTTTCCTTCTAGGAAAAACAAGGCTTTTTGGTCTTGGGTGCGTTTTGTGCAGGTGAAGAGAGCAGACTTTACTGCCGTGTCTGTTACCACACACTCGGTCGTTTGTGGCGCACATTTCACTCCGGAGAATTATCGACCTGGAGATTTGTTGGAGTCTCGGATGGGATTTCGGAGTAAGGACCACGTGAGGCTGATTACTGATGCTGTTCCCTCGGTGCACTCGATGGAATCAAGTCCACCGTCAAAGTTTACACCGGATTTTGGCGCAGGCGGGACTGGAGGACCAAGTGCTAACGTTAGCAGACATTCCGTGCAACGAAAACGAGCACTTAACAGAGTAAGTCTTTTAATTATTTTAACTCGTGTAATTTCGTAATGATAATAGTATAATATTTTTTATATAATATATTTTTTATAATATTAAATATTTAATATTTATTTAGTATAATAATACAGAGAGGGAGAGAGACTGAGCTTTAGGACAGGTTGTCGTAACGTAATTGTCTGCCTTCTGAAATGAATTTAGTAGTTTGCACAATGCTATAGCTATTGGCAGGCAGCTAGCCCAACTCTCCCGTTTCCCCCGCATTTCAATTCAAACTGTTCTCCCGCCGCCCTCCCGTCTGATTTTGTATCCCCGTAGGCTAACGTTATACTCTCCAGTAAATTGCAAGGTCCAAATGTATGAGGAGGCTCATAATTATAGGCATGTTCGTCCACACCGGAGATCTCGGTTTCTTCATTCGCATCCATTGTAACCTGAGCTTGAACTTGACCAGACTCCCTCGGCCATCGTCACTTCCGGTTAGTGCTTTATAGACGAGGAAGTTATTTTATCACAATTTATCTCAAAATATCGTTAATGGCGAAATATATATTACTCCAGTTCAGAAAATCTAGTTGTTTTATCATCAACATACACTATGCTATATAGGGGTGTCCAACCTGCATGTTGCTCTTTAAGACCCCTTACAATTTGCCTTCAATGCCTCATTTCAGTGCACACCCTTCTGACAAAAGTATCGACTACAAAATCTACCAACCTGCTTTCAAAGAAACACGTTACTATGTCTACATTTTTGCAAAATTATTTTGATTTTGTATGCATGGCGGCAGTTTCCTGGTGGTGCTACAACATCACATTATAGTATCAGTTCATTTTTGCCCTGTTCCTCACACAATGCTATCTTATAACATCTAAGCACTTTTACTTAAGCGCATGACTTGTAAGCTGAGATAAGTTTGCATTACACAACCAACCACATCTATATGTCACTTCGAAACTGCCGTGGCACATGCAGTAAACAACGTAATGCAGTTTTGCAAAAATGTCGCCACAGTCGCGTAATTTCCGTGAGATTAGACTGCTTCTTTTGGTCTCTCTCTTGGTCGATTATCAAGCCTGAGAAATGTCATTTACAAGGATAAGTTCATAATCACAACTGCACTACGTTTAGACCAGGCATGGGTAATAAAGCTAGCAAAATGGGTTTGCTTTGTACTGAGGGCACGGTATTATGAACATATTGGGTGTCAGCAGCACACTCTGAACTGTAGCAGATTGAATAATTTGCATTTGGGAGATGGTTATGGATTACACAGGGGGTAATTTGAGGCTGTGATCTAACCCAGCAGGTCACTTATTTTGTTTTTCCTTAGCGGGTTTAAAAGCTGTTGCTGTAAATGGCTTCTCATCACGCCTTCGCAGAGTTCCGTTGCTAAGCGTGCAGTAATTATGCTAGATGTTAATGTTAGGTACAGTGTTTCTGCTGAACATATGCTCGCAGGAATAAGATGTTTTTCTTGACTGAAGGCTCACTGTTTGTTTGATATTTGACTTCGGTCCTTTTTTACTCCATTGTTACTGCTGATGACCCTTTTTAAGCAAAAACAGATGCCACATACTCCAAATGTAATTAACAGTGTCATTTTCTATGGTTTACACAGATTATTGGTTTCAGTCAACCACCAGTGATTTACTGTCTGCTGTGTATAAAAAAACAAAACGGGAATACAAAATAAAATATGACTTACATTTGTTACTTTTTATGTGTTCTTTGGGAACTATTATATTTCAAAACTCTTTAGAGCATGGCTTTTCATATGTGCATGTTGAAAAACACTGTTCGATTCACTGATTTTAATGCAAACGAGAGCGAAAGGTAATGAAGTGTCCCCTCTGCACACATGGTTTCTCACACACATGGCTGCTAGAAAAGAAAGCCTGCAAGATATTGTCTAATCTCAGTACAGAGGAATATAAGCCTTTCATTTTAGAATAAATAAGCATGTTTTTGTCCCATACAAGGAAATTGAGTGGTGACTGATGCTAATATTCTGCTTAACATCTCTTTTGTCTTAAATGGATGATATAATCTTGTAGGGTGTTGGAACAAATGAGGGAGTAAATGATGATAGAATTGTCATTTTTGGGTGAATTTTCCCTTTGAGTTTAAATGGTATTGCGTCTTGGAACAGTGTGTATTTATGGAGTGCTGTTTTGCATGCATTAGAGTGACTTTCCCTCCTCCCCACCATCTGCATCCAGCCGCAGGCTGCTGTGGCATCATGATTTCTGGTCACAGTTGGAGAGCAAATCTCCAGGTTTGTTTTCCTTCTTTCATAAGAGTGGAGTCTCATTGTTGAGGTGCCACAGAGCCCATTGTAGATGAGTGTTCACTTTTTAATTTGTTACTACCAGTGCATCTAGTGCTGTCTAGGTGAGAGGAACATTGATATTTGGCCTTTACTGTCTTTATAAAAAACAAATCTGCCTTTGCTGACACCATTATGATTGTAGATCTCTGACTAATCATTTTTAGATTTTTTTTTTTAGTCTAAGTAATTGGAAATTTGCCTTTTATCTGGGACAGTGACTAATTTTTAGTTTGTCCAGATCTATTAAATTATAAAAAAATACATTGCAAATGCAATTTACACAAAACAATTACTTGAAAACACGTCTTCTATGATGAACATGTTTTCAGTTACTACATTATAAGTTCTTTGGATATTTTCTGGGATTAAAGTAAAAAATGTCAAGTGGTGTAACAGTAAAACAAATCTCATTCAAAGCTGAAATTATTGAAATAAGAAAACATGATTAGTGTAGAATAATCTTTTATTATTATTTCATAAAAAATTATAAGCAGTGAAATATGACAAATGTTTCAGAATCTTTGTCCACCAAATCAAAGTCATGGTGTAATCAACATGTAGATAGTGATTTTGTTTTCACGTGACACAAATATAAATAAATAAAACATTCATATAACATGAGGACCCCTTTAGACCCCTCTGTTTGTAAAGTTTTGTTTTTATCATGGAATATAATTATTTAAACATTTTAATGAAAAGGTACATTTTGTTGATGTCATTTGGTGTAACCTTAAAAAAAGTATATTATTGACTTAAAAAATGCATGATATTTTTTAAAACAACAGTATATTTTTATATTAAAATAATAATAATAATGAAAAAAATTCCCCATACTTTAGGGAATTAGGAATTAAGATGTAAGTTGCAAGGAAAGGTTTACACATACACACACACACACACACACACACACACACACACACACACACACACACACACACACACACACATATCTTTTAATTGATAATTACACCACATTACATTTTTAAAGCATTAAAACATCTTAAAATCCACGATAAAATTTAAAATTCCGTCAGTAATAATGTACTTCCAATTTTAAATGTATGCGGAGGAGTTATGAGCTCATATCTGGTACCATTTGAAAGCTTAGAATGTCTACTTTCTTGAGATATGCATCACTTTGGCATTTGTTTTACACTAAGTAACTTATTTACAATAAATTACATAGTTCCACCCATCAAAAGTCGTGTCATAATTATGTGCGTTTTTGAATACATATGTCTCATATCAGCTCAAATATGACGCACATGTACAAACCATGTATCAAATGAAAGCTCTCATTGCCAGTAAGAAGTTCCAATAAGTCTTTTTATTGAGGTATAATCACATATCTAATACACTTCGAATGAATCAAGAAGTATACAATCATACAAGTGAAATTATTGAATATTTGCCGTGCTACTCACACTAGACAGCACAGTTAGCCACAAATGCTACATAATCTTTTACCTTAGGTTATTCTCTGCAAAATGAGCCGTTTTTCAGTGTTTTCTGTGGTTGTGTGCCCAAGTAATCCCTCGATATGTCACACGAGTGCAGAAACACCACAAAGTAATGTTATATGATATTCAACAATCCAGGAAAATATGTAAACATCCAATCCGGATAACGCTTATATTGCCGTAAAGCTTAGACCCTCCGCTTTCCGGCAATGTCTCTCAAGATCAAATAGACCAATCAGGGGCTGTGATATTGCATCCAGACTGTGAAGTGATCACTGGGTAGGTTACGTGCCCAAAACACACAGACGCGTCTCACCAGACACCAGAGCGCATATTTACCACTTTCAACAGTGTTTTATGTAATGACAAAGGGTTTTCTGTAAAATTACACTGGGATTTTGCATTTATAGCACTGTATATGGGTATGGGGAGACTTTAGATTTGGGTAGGCGGAAAGTACACCAAAAAAAGGTAATATTCCTCCCTTCAAATAAATTGAAATAGATATTAAATAAAACATGATACAGACAAAATTCCTTTTTCAGGTATTTGCTGACATCTAGTGGAAACAGCCAAAACTGTCTGCTTGCTGCTAGGGTTTACAGGGCTTGAGTTATACGCTTTCAAAAATGAATTTATATAAAAAAAATAAAAAGCGCCTCTTTTTTAGGAGGGTTATTACTGTTCAGACAACATATATTTAATTTTTTTTAATTTTTAGCAGTGTTTTATGCAACTTCAAAGGGTTTCCTGTAAAATGACACCAAAACTGTGTATTTAGGCCAAAGTATGTGGGAATGGGAAGCTTTTTAATTTGGGTAGGCCAAATCCAGGCGGAAATCCCCAAAAATGGCAAGGATCTTAAGAGGTTAAATATTTTTTTGTAAAAAGGGGATTCCCCAATGTTTAGCATTATCTACTACTAACGAGTCTGCATAAAAGCAATTGTTTTGCAGATTTTGAGACAGGTATGCTGAAAAAAAAAACAGTGCCTCCTGTTTCCATGATCATCCTTTTCTACATCATGTTTCTACAACTTGATTGGAGTCCAGCTGTGGTAAATTCAGTTGATTGGACATGATTTGGCAAGGCACACACTTGTCTATATAAACCAAGCCATGAAGTCCCAGGAATTGTCTGTAGACCTCCGAGACAGGATTGTATCAAGGCACAGATCTCGGGAAGGGTACAGAAAAATGTCTGTAGCATTGAAGGTCCCAATGAGCACAGTGGCCTCCATCCATAAACCACCAGGACGCTTCCTAGAGCTGGCCGCCCGGCCAAACTGAGCGATCGGTGGAGAAGGGGCTTAGTCAGGGAGGTGACCAAGATCCCGATGGTCACTCTGACAGAGCTCCAGCATTTCTCTGAGGAGAGAGGAGAACCTTCCAGAAGAACAATCATCTCTGCAGCACTCCACCAATCAGGCCTGAATGGTAGAGTGGCCAGACGGAAGCCACTCCTCAGTAAAAGGTACAAGACAGCCCACCTGGAGTTTGCCAAAAGGCACCTGAAGGACTCTCAGACCATGGTCTGATGAAACAAAGATTAAACTCTTTGGCCTGAATGGCAAGCGTCATGTCTGGAGGAAACCAGGCACCGCTCATCACCTGGCCAATACCATCCCTACAGTGAAGCATGATAATGGCAGCATCATGCTGTGGGGAGGTTTTTCAGCGGCAGGTACTGGGAGACTAGTCAGGATCGAGGGAAAGATGAATGCAGCAATGGACAGAGACATCCTTGTTGAAAACCTGCTTCAGAGCTCTCTGGACCTCAGACTGGGGAAAAGGTTCATCTTCAAACAGGACAACGACCCTAAGCACACAGTGGCTATGGGAAAACTCTGTGAATGTCCTTGAGTGGCCCAGCCAGAGCCCAGACTTGAACCCGATTGAACATCTCTGGAGAGATCTGAAAATGGCTGTGCTCCGACGCTCCCCATCCAACCTGATAGAGCTTGAGAGGTCCTGCAAAGAAGAATGGGTGAAACTGCCCAAAAATAGGTATACCAAGCTTGTAGCATCATACTCCAAAAGACTTGAGGCTGTATTTGGTGCCAAAGGTTCTTCAACAAAGTATTGAGCAAAGGCTGTGAATAAGTTTTTATATTTTTTATGAATTTGCAAAGATTTCAAACAAACTACTTTCACGTTGTCATTATGGGGTATTGTTTGTGGAATTTTGAGGAAATTAATGAATTTAATCAATTTTGGAATAAGGCTGTAACATAACAAATTGAGGAAAAAGAGAAGCGCTGTGAATACTTTCTGGATGCACTGTATTAGTGAAGCAACAAGTGATAGTAGTTTTTAGTGAAGTTACTTACCTTAGCGATGCTGGTGTTCCCAGCATGCGCTGGCTTGAATAATTAATAAGCTTGCTTGATTTTAATGTATTTGTTTATTTTAAATGTACCATTTATGTTATGTTATGTACCATCACATAAGATTTGTAAGTAAAATTTACTGTATAAACTGAAAGCTAGATTTAGTCACTTTGTTCAATAGTACAAAATGAAGTAGATTTTACTTAATATTATACCATAAATAAATCTTACTAGTCATTTTTTTTGGTGTTAATGTGGCAGTACAATTCTTGTACTAAACTGGCAGTTGGAGAAAAAAATCTGTTTCAGGTTAACCTTTAAAGTGCAGGAAAGAACATCTTCCCTTGTGACTTAACTGAAACATTCAACAGGCTAAAAGTGAGAGGAAACCCATTGCTGCATGTCTCCCTCACTCCTTTGAATATTTACCATCAGCAGTCAGTCCTGGAACATAACCGGGTGTTGTAGAACAGTGTTTGTTTCTGACAGCTTGCGAGCAGCCCATCTGTGGCATCCTCCAGCATGCAAGCTTTCCTGGCTTGTGTTGAATGTGATGGATGACCTACAGGGGTTCCACTGGGATTTCCATATCAATGAGAAGAGCCCAGCACAGAATTACCCATACCGTTAGGATATTTTACTGATTGTTTTAAAGGCTCTTCAAGCTCATAAAATAAGTAGTAAAGGACATTGTTTTTGAGGGTTAATGACCAAGCAGAACTGAGCAGTTAATATAATCTCATGGACAATGAGGAGCAGGATGAAGGATATTTGGACAACAATAAGTGGGGTCATGCTTGGCTTTTTATTGCAGAACTCTCATCCAGATATAAAAAATGAAAGAAGCTCTTGGATGTATTATCTTTATGTTCTCCCATTTGGTGTTTTTCGAAGTGCACACACATCAACAACTAAAGGTGGTTGAAGAGATTGAATAAATTGCTCATATCTGTTATCGTAAGAAATGGTCCCATTTTTAAGTCTTTCTCTTAATCTCTACTAGAACAGTATCTTTATTCTACTATCACAATGTGGATTAAGTGAAAACGCAATGGATCTCCTGTCATTAGTCACCAAGACTCAAAAGGATTCATGCCTTGTTCGGACACTTTAACTTCTCACGGGCTTCTCACTTGCCTGACAGAGAAGTTTTGGTATTTTTGTGCAATCATGCATTAAGTCTAGGTGTAGTTGGGTGTGGTGTAATTGTGTGTGCGAAGCGCTAATGGGCTTGGTCAAGTGCATTTTACTTCTGAGGTTCTTCTCTGGTTTTTATATAGTCCATTCCCTATCAGCGGTTACCAAAGCGCTTTACACTGTGTCCCATTCACTCAATCACACACGCATTCACACTCACACTCATACACCAATGAGTACACCAACACAACATTTTATACACATTGAAAATGTTGTTTTCGTCAGAATTTGGTTTCACGCTCTGTTAGTAACATGATTCTATGAGACTAGGTTGTCAGGACCCAGGCATAACTTTCCAAAGGTTTTCAAGGACAAAGTAACAAACATGTCATGCAAACCTTCAAACCACACAGGCATGACAAATTGGATTCCTCTTATGTTTGTACATGCACAATTTACACATTTTTAATCATTTATTGCTTTGTTCTTGGCCTGTGGGCAAAGAGTAGGGTGCAAGCAATTATCATTTTCATCAACTCAGTGCGCATTGATGTTTCTAAACCTGTCAACTTGATGTAGACGTTTTTTTTTTTTTTGGTTCTGTGCGATGTCAGTCACCTCGCAGGTATTTTTGCTTTGATGCAAGTCTGTCAGAATACATTGATTTTAAACTGCCTGGAATTTCATCTTTCACTTAGAAAAACGAATCTTCCTGCACACTGTCAGTACATTTATACTTGTTACCAAACTGTGGAATGCTTCATTTATTTACATTGCAACAACTGTAATGTTTTTTTGAATAGGGTGTTCTCTCAAAACCAAACACATTTAGGTCCCTAGTGTCACAACTTGGCTGCACACCATCGAGGCTATTTAACTGCAAAAACATATTCTTGAAACATGGAAAGAGATCAGTGCTCTTAAATGGTTGGCAAGAAGAATAGGATGTTGTAATCCAACATGATGCAATGTCCAGCGTTTGCGGAACGAGTTGCTCTGATGTGCTTTGGAATAGCAATCAGTTGGAAAGGCAGTCTGTCTGTTAGCATGAGCTGTGAATCTCTCCACTCTCTGTTGTGTTGTCAGACACAGCAAATCATCTGAAGCTGGATCTTTACACAAGCAAGAGAGTTTGAAGAAGCAAGAGAGTGAGAGTGAAAGCAGCTTGCAATTACCATTTTGCAGTCCCCTTGTGAGACACATTCAAAGTAAATAATTAAGCTTTTCACTGAAGCAACACCATCCTATTTAAAAAAGCTGCTAAAGAGGCACTGGGATTGATTGGAGGGACTGGCCTTTTGACAGACTCAAATTAGAAAGTAGCCAAGGACGTCTTACTTGTTTAAGAGTTTGTTTGCGCACGTCTCGGGCTATCTGTCAACAGCTGGGTACCTGACCACATATTTGGATGCAAATTTGGGATATCGCTTACATTTTTTTTATGTTATACACCAAGATGCAAATAAAGTTTCTAAAATGTGCATAAAATACTTCGCTTCCTTGAGGTGGATAGATTTGTTATAGAATACATGTGCATAAACTGTGATGGAAACATATTGACTGGATATATTTCCATAGAATTTATATAGGAATATACACTTACTGAGCATTCTATTTGGAACACCTTTACACCTACTTATTTATACGATTATCTAACCAGCCAATTGTGTGGCAGCAGTGCAATGCATTAAATCATGCAGATATGGTTCAGGAGCTTCAGTTAATGTTCAAATCAACCAGTAGAATGTGGTTTGCTCTCGATGGGTGCGTGGTAAGTTGTGCGTGGATGCCGCGGTGGATGGCGTGAAATGCGCTCAACAAGGCACGTGATAAGATGTCTCAGACGTGGAGGTAGCTGAGATTCATCTCCTGCCACCCGGATTGAGGCGAGTCACTATGCCACCATGAGGACTTAGAGCACATTGGAAATTGGGCATTCCAAATTGGGAGAAAAAAAATTAAGAAGGCTTAAATATTTTTCCGAGTGTGTCTGACGCGCTTTCGCTCCCACAAATAAGGAATCTGCCGCTGTACACTAGCACACATAAAGTTTGTTTGAGGGGTTTGTTTGCGTGCTCTTAACATTAAGTTATTATTTACACATAGGCCTATTAAAAGATCCACATTGGCTACAACTTCAATTTTCTATTTTGCACCAATTTCACCTTAAGTGGTGAGTTTGATCTTTTAAACATACAGGATGGAAAAGCTACTTTATTTACAAATGTTTTTTGTGATATTTCAACTTGGATGGAAACTAAGCTACTGTGAGAGGGAACAAGGTTTGCACTGTTTTCTCGAGTTTCATCTATATCTCCTTTTTCAACTCTTGAATGATGTGCTATGATGTGCTAGGATGATCTATAAGGAAGGAGAATTACCTTAGCCCGTCCCACTCTGAACCCTGGGAATTTGGAGCTACATCATGTTGTCAAGCAGTCAGGAACACTCCGCCGACTGTGTGGTAGCATATTTCACAAGAAATCGCACACTGCCAATATCAACTGCCTGCTTCCTCTTCCTCTAAAACACACTGATACTCTGTGTTGGCTTAGTCCATCTTCCTACTGCCAGCCCTGCCACATCACTCCACACTTCCCTACATCATCATCATCTGACCCCTAAATTCAGCATTTAGTAGACCATGAGTAATCCCGGAGAATTCATAAATCTCCCCTAGAGAGCGTGACATATCCATGCACATATGCAGATTCTGATTTGCTCTTCTCAAGCCCCTAAAGTAATGCTGGTGAGGTTTGGGTATCTGCCACCTTCTGGATTAAAGCCACGTTCTTTAAGCACATTCTGTGTGCAGTATGCTGTGGCATACGGACACAATTACCATACAAAGCCATTCTGTAATGCAGCGGTTATGTGCGCTCCAACTAATTGACCCTCGTTGTGCTGAAAGATTTCTGGACGGCTAGGGGCACGTCAGAACTGTGCAGCGGTGCTCACTCATCATTCCAACTACACAGGCCTTTGCCCTTCACCCTGACATATGAATGCTATTATCACGCACACATGCCACTCAGATGAAATTATTTTCTCAGACCCTTTGGTAAATTGCAGCAGGAATCTAGTGTATGTTTATGGAGTATTTGCTTGCAATGAATAGCAGTAACACCCTAAATATCCTAATGTTTTTCTTTTTGCTTTGTTTTTTGAAGAAGAAAATCCAATAGCTGTCATTTCTCAGGTGTGTCTCAGAGAGAACATGCCCTTGAGAAACAAATGGCTGCATAGCGGAGATGACTCTGCTAATCTGTGCGTGAGTGTGTCTCCGCTGCTACAGTTCTACATGTTCCTTTGTGAGTGAGAGGTACTGAGGATTTGTTCTAAGCAAATTGCACACCAAATTTTGCTACACATGTGACAAACATTCCAAGCCAAAGTGACAAAGGGAGCTGCTTCTCTAATCATGTGCAGTGGTGGGAGGGAATCTTAATCATTAGCCTTCATTATGTGTTCTAACAGGAAAACGATGCTCTTTGGGAATCAGCATGGTATTAGTGTGAAATATGCTTCTAAATGCTGGTCTGTGACTCACTGTTTTGCATTTACTTTGAATCTGGCACTTGTTGGATGTATCGCCATGAGCTATCTAAGGGCAGAGGGAGGTTTTTTAAGCATTCACTGCCAAAACATTTCAGTTAGTCTCTCCACATCCACCTCTGCAAGTTTTTTCAGAATAGTACCTTCGTAGTCATAACCAGGCCACCCACCACCCACATAATTGAGTCAGAGTCCATCCAACAATTCCTGAGGTAGGATTCTCTGGAGAGTATATAAAATCAGATGCAGACATGTGCAGTAGAGAAATCAGCAATTGTCAAGCAATGGACTGAACATCTGAAGACATTGTTTTATCTTGCCAAGTCATCCTTCTTGATGCTAATTTAGAAAATGGAACCAATAAAGCCCTGAATGTGCATCTGGGTCTTCTCTTTAACTTTTAGCCCTTTTACACATGTTTAGGACTATGAACTTTTCGAAAGTAAAGTCTTGTTAACAAATTTTTTGCACCAATTATTTTTTTTTTATTTGTCCAACAGTGTTTGTACACAAATCTCAGGAGATTTATGTAATTTTTTCTGAAAGTCATGAAATTTCCCACCATGGTGTCATCTCTTGCTCATCTCAAATTCTGCATTGTTTTAAATGGAATTCTGTGGTGGAAATGACATTTGTAACTTTAAAAAAAATAAAGTGGCCAATATATAATAATAAATATTATTACTTTTTGCACAATTTGGAATAACTGCAGCGTGATTGGTAGTATTCTTCTCACGAGTGATATTTACCTAGATTTATCTTTTGTTTTTCAAACATCACTTGTCTCATATTTCATCTCAAGCATGCGTTTAACTGACAGTTTGTCGATATGGTTAACAAGTAGGCCTACACTAATTTTTTGAAAAAGAATAAAAACGTAACTAGGGGCAAATTTGTTCGGTGTAGTGGAAATGACTTCACAACTGTGGAACAGAAAAAATTATAGAAATAATTTTCACACAATAAATGTTAAAAATGGTTTGTTTATTTCTCTGTTTGTCATAGTTTTAAACATGCGTCCTTAGATAAGCCCTTATAATAAATCTCAGACTGATTGACTAATTCAGTTGGAAAATGAATTGCTGTGAACCGTAGGCCAATGATTGACTTTGTTTGGTAAAATGGAAATAAACAATATATTGGATTCAAAAACAAAATTTTGTATTGTCTTATCAAAGATTTACTCGTCTGCCACTATAATGTAATGCATTTAAATTTTCAGTATTTTTTTTATAATGTATATATCTTATTTATTTTTATTTAAATATAACTATTTATAATTGTTTAATCACTATATTAGTTAATCGCATATCTTGTAATTAAATAAATTAAAAATGATAATCGATTGACAGTCCTAAAATATATATATATATATATATATATATATATATATATATATATATATATATATATATATATAATATTTCTGTATGAGGTAGGTACACAAAGTCAAATGCTGCCTGTGCAACAAGAGAGTGTGTGTGTGTGTGTGTGTGGTATTCTTTGGCAGTCTAAAGCCCAAACCCTAATCACCTCCCCAAATAAACAGACCTCCCATTAATGATCTGTGTAGCCATTTTATACGTCAGCGCCAGCGTTCCCCAAAGAAATTGACAAAATTGGCCTTTTTAAAAGTAGCGATTTTAACAGGTGCCACTTTTTCTAGCACAGGGGCATAGCTGCTGACCAATCAATTTCCTCAGCTGTAATCCCTTGTCTAAGCGGATCCTGTTTCCCATCAATTAGCATGGACTGGTGTTCAGAGGCTCCCTTTGTTTACATCCTTGTGATGAACAGCTGGCCTATATAACCAGAACTATATGGCTCCTGACAGCTCTGCTATAAGCTAGGTTTCCTCGAATACACCTAGTGAAAGTCATTGAAAGATTTTATATTACACTAACAACTACCTCCACTGTATTTTGAATTTCTTAGCCTGCTTTTCACTTAGGAAGTGCAACCTGAAAAGCTCTTACTATTGCAGGCCTTTGGAAACCTACTCCCTTCATTGTATATTCATGTTGCCTGGAAATGCATGGCTTCACAAAAAAAATCATCCCTGTTGAAAAGCTTAAACTCACGTGTCCTCTTGAGTCTTATGAAGGCTGAAATACAACTGCACTGAGCTCCACTATGAGTCAAGCTTATACATAGGCCAGGTTGGAATGTGTTGTCACTCAACTCAAGACATGGTGTTAGTGTAAACACAGTTAATCTTCACAGTGCTGTATCCACCACTGTCTTCAAAAAGAGTCCACAAGAGAGTCCTGTGGAGCAGGCAGACCCCCTGGTTTACTTCGTTACAGAGGATGAAGAGCAGGAAGCAAGACATAGTGGTGAAGAATGGCCGAAACTGTGGGGAGCCGTAAATCTCATGCTTGGCTATGTGTGCGTAAAGGCTTCTGGTATAGTGGTTATCCATCGTAGAGTACAGGAGAGGCAGTGCATCATTCTTCCAGACTGCGAATAGCTGTAGCTTATGACAAGCCAATGAGAAAAGAATGTGAAAGAATATATATCCCATCACTAGGCAATACACTCACAATGCTTTATAGATGACTATCTCTTAAATTAGGTTATAGAATTCCCTTTTTCAATGGCCATATTTTATTTATATTAGATTTATTAGGTTATATATTACACATTGTAACACATTATATTTTGAATCCACAGCCTACCAATTGAAGATAGAGTTCTACTTTATGTTATCAATGGCTATACAAACTCAGTTTCTTGGTCTTAGTATACATTTTTAGCTCAGTGATAATCAGATGTAATGTGTAATGTGCTTGTGTCAATAAATGTGTTGTGGAGATGGAGGATGTCTGTTAAAAATAAACTGAATACGTGTGTAGTTTTTTCAATGAAAGCTTTGGTTCCCCTGCAATATTCAGAGTTTTGCTAAATCATTTTGAAGTGGCTTTTTGTGCGGCAGTTTCCTAGTTTTTTTGGTGCCTCCAGTGTTTATTTCATAATTTTCTTTTGACTTCACACAAATCACGAGTAAAACGGCTTATTAGCAGTTAATAAATAATGACATTCAGCATGACTTGTAAGCTGATACATTTTAACATTTGCATAACATAACTAACTACTTTTACAAGTTCATTCAAGCGCTATCAGGTTGTATGGTAGCTCCAACGCAAAAGACTGGGGTACGAGGTGCAAAAAGCATTCAAGTTGACACATGAGCCAAAATTGTCATAGAAGTACCACAAAATGGCGTAGTCACCTCGCATTTGCTTTTATTAAACTATTGATTAGGTTTAAGGTTTAGGGCATGGAGGTCTGTTTTGTTTATTTAAATATCGAAAGAGCATTAACCTTTTAAAACGTCATCTGTTTCGAAGAAACTTTAAGGCAACACCCACACGTGACGCCCATAAGGTATTTGTTTTCATGTGACACAGTCATGTGATCCATTCAACCCAAAACAATCAAGATGGCGGCCAATGTTGAAGCGGCGCTTTTGTGCCTGCTATTCACTTTGATAGCATTGTTAAAGATAAATGTTACTTTGTACAACCTTCACATGGCATTCCTTCAAAGGCGATGGGAAATTACTCAGAATTGCTGTCCGACGAAGGAACATGAGCGACAATTGCGTTTCAGACCGTACATGGAACAGCAATTTTTTGCATGCACTGTAAGGGGATTTAAGTATTTTCATATGTTTCAGTGTGGACGAGAAACTTTTGTAAAACACTTGAAAACATCAGTGTGGACAGAGAGCGTTTCGAAAATGTAAATGCCGTTTTCAAATGTATCCGGATTATTGTAGACAAAGCCTAACTGTCTTTTAGTGCCACACAGTGAACATTTCATCTACAGCACTACTGCATGAATTTTCATGAGATCAGGCTGCAAAATGCCTCATTCCTCAACACAGCCCTATACAGTAGACTTACTGTTTTTCTTCTAAATCACTGTCATTTTCAAGGCCCCATCTTAATTGCAAGCAGCATTCTAAATCACATTTAATAAGATAAAATAGCCTAATGCAAGATTAAAGAAAAGTCTGTAAATGAAAAGTATTTCCAATAGTTAAGACGAGTAATTATGTTGGCCTCAAGCTGAGCCTCTAAAAGGAGTTTTGTACTGTAATGTTTGTAAAAGGAAATCAAACCAGCTGTCCATGACTGTGATAAAACCTAAACTTCCTCTGTTCACATCAAGCCACATATTTCAATTTCTTCCAAAAAGTCTAACAACTTTCTCTTACACTAATTACTAGAGGAAATTAATTAAGCCATCAATGCTATAGCATGGAATATTCACAGGGGATGACTGACGGCCATTCTGAACAGAGAACTATCATTCATGCGCCTCTGAGGACCCCAAATAGCAAAATGTGTTCTCTTTGACCCCAATTACTTGAAATATTCTTTAACACCAACTAATCAAAAGTGGATAGAGTAACTGGCCTCCAGTAACAAGGACAATATTTTTTTCAACTAAAGAGCTACAGAAAGGCTGGCTATTCCTGTTGCTTGGAGGTCTGACCTGACATAGAACAGCTGGAGTACTTGAAGTGATTGTTTCAGGTTATGGGACATAACTTATTTCTACTGAACCAAATGGCAATTTCTTGTCTGATTATACTTTTCAATTCTGTCCCTTTCAGAGCCATTCAAATCTTCAGCATCAGTGCAGACATGTCAAGCTTGTCTCTTTATTTCTACAAACTGTAGAATATGCATTTTTACCAAGGGGATGAGAATTAATGATTTTTTTTTTATGCAAATCTACATAGAGGGCTATTTATGGAGCTCTGTGAAAAATAACTGTGATTTAAAGGCCACTATCTCCACACAGAATTTTTGGATAAGAGGCAGCAGCACCTGTGTTGCGATTTATAGCTCTTCGTTTTTCACATGCACACGCACTGACGCATACATACCATGCAGTCTGCATAGTTTTTTACGTTATGAATATAAGATGTAATTGTAATTTCTCAAAGTGTACATTGGAAAGCGATGAAATTATATTCTATGCAAAAAACAAAGTCACAGTAATTGCGAACCTCAGCTTGCACATATTCCCATATGAGAATGCCATATGCACAAGCCAAATTAAATGGCAGTTTTGTGTTTGAAAGTACATAAAAATTCAAATCTCTGATGTTTTTTTTTTTTTAGCATAATTGGCATGTATTTTGCATTACATACAATTGTCTACATTGCAATCCATGCTTTTCTCTATGTTAAGGGAAGTCAGTCTGAACACAATTTTCATGTATCCCATGGCTAGAAACATGCACAATGCATATTGGGGATATTCAGGCACATTCACCTGCAGAGGCTAAATAAAAATAGGAAAGTCTTTCAAAGATTAGCTTTTCCCAGTATCAATCTGCTGCCACATTGTGTCTCTAGTGGTTATCTCATCTTCGTCCAACAACTAACCTACATCCTGTACCCCATGTAAACCCTGAAGTGGAAGATCCAGCTTAGTGGACTGTTGTCTCCAAAATATCTTGGCTAAATCACATAGTGGGGAAGAAGAGTCCATTAGCCCACTATTTCCTTTTCCCTTCCTGATTTGACAAATTTCATCATTATTACTGGAGATGGCTGTAATATCGAAGCATATTTAAGGCTGTTTCATGTCAAAAATGTTGATAGTATTTTATGGAGCATTTGGCTAAGTGGTATCACAAGCATCTATAAATGACTGGATAAAGAATGATGTTAATGCACTGTAAGATATTAAATATTCATAGCTTATTATACTTCCGCAGCTTTTCCTTGGGCAAAGACTGAGGATGAAAAAAGATAAAGCTCTATATTAGGTATTAATTTCAAAACCTCTTTCTATCTGAGTTGGATGTAGTTACTGGAGTTATTTGTTATTTAGGAACCCTTTTAGAAACGTTGGAGACAACATTAGCAGAAGGATGAAAAGACTAATTTTACTGTTCATACAGTAGATGGCTAGATACTTTGGCTGCAATATGTTGTTGTTAAGTCTTTGAACTCACAGGCATTGACAATTATACAGAGTGTGACCTGGAAATACACAATATAACCTATTTTTGTTTACTCCTGTTTCCACAGAAATGTTGATGGACTCCACCACGGCGACTGCAGAGCTGGGCTGGACAGTATATCCTGTGTCGGGGACAAGTGACAGCAGCGTAAGTCCTCTTTTGAATGCATTTCTAAATTAACAAATGTCTATTACTAATGCAATTAGAAATACATAGCCTTTTTTACCGTATTCACTTAGTTTCTCTAGGTTGCACTTCAAGGGAAAGTTCCTCCAAAACTGAAAATGTACTCATGTTGTTCTAAATAAGGCTGTGCAATATGGACACAAAAATTATATAGTCATTGTTTTTATAGAAAGTTTTATTTTAATTATGATTTTGACAAGGGTTTTTCCTTATACATAAACTCACATAGCACTTTATTAGGAACACTAGGGTTCTAATAAAGCACACGATGTGGTCTTCTGCTGTTGAAGCCCATCCGCCTCAATGTTCCAATTGTTGTGCATTCTGAGATGCTATTCTGCTCAATACAATTGTACAGAGTTGTTATTTGAGTTACAGTAGACTTTCTGTCTGCTCGAAACAGTCTGGCCATTCCATTGACCTCTCTCATCAACAAGGTGTTTCTGTCCGCAGAACTGCCGCTCACTGAATGCTTTTTGTTTCTGGCACAATTATAACCAGTTACCAGCATTTAAAAATAACGTTTTCACTCCGGAACGATTGAACATTTATTTGTTACGATTTTTGGTTACATTCTGCAAAAAATGGAGTTGCGTTTTTGGTTTTCGTTTCTTGGGCAGTTTTTAGTCCCCGCTCACTGATACTTTTTTTTTTTTTTGTGAACTGCATTCTGAATAGCGAGATCTCGTAAGTGTGCAAAAGATGTGCACCAATCAGAAAAAAGACTTATACATCACAGAATTCTGAGTAAAAAAATAATTTTTTTAAAAATTGCTGCCTGCTACGGTTTAGAAATTGCACAGGCTATTAACCGTGATGATAGCCTCAGTCACCATTCAGTTAATGGAAAAAAGATAACATTTCCATCCTCATATTTTTATGTGCATTTTGGGATATCACATAAAGACTGCTGGATGGAAACACCAAGGTCCAAATAAAATCTCCAAAACGTGCATAAAAAAACGTATACGCTCAATTCAGGTGGAAAAATATACATATTTGTTTCCCGATAAGAAGATATGCGCATTACTATTGTGTAAACATATTTACAGAATATGTTCCTTTAGAATTAGGAGATGTGCAAGATGTGCATTAAAAAAATACAAATAAATTATGTGACTAAACTATATTATACATCCCCATGGCAAAGGCATAAGAACTGTGGAACGCACACACTTTGGAGCAGATTCACTAAACAATTGCTCCACTTTTGCACATGGTATTTCAGCGCAAATACCTGTGTTTTACTCACCACTTGCAATCACGTTTACCACTGAAATTGCGCTGCATCTTTAATATTTAAATGAAGTAATTCCTTTCCATGCAAACACGCCTCCTTTCTCATTAAAGAATGCGCTTCATTCACAAAACTTCGTGCAATTTTGATTCCTCGGTCTTTGCCCATGTGTCGGGGGAGAGACATTTCCTGGGCTTGCTTAGTTTGAAAAGAGAACTTTGTTTTGATGAATAAATCTGATTGAACTGTTTTCCTCAGCCTTTGTCTCCTGTCTCTCACCCGCCTTATATCCAGATTATCTGTGTCGTCAAGCACATGTTCTGCATATCTAAGAGATGATCCAGGTGTCTGGATCAAAGTGATGCTGTCCTGACTGGGTGGGTCAAATACTGTGGTCTGCAGCATCCTCGGCTACGTTGCACTCAGAATCAGACCGTAAGACCAGAATTGTGCGATCAGCAGCGCTTTTGTGGGCACGTTTGTGCCATTTGCCTGATCTGCATAATTCCTTTAGTGAATCGGTCGCTAAACGAGCGCAGTTAGTGTGTGCAAAAAAACGCAGATTTTAGCGGGTGAATCTAGTGCTCCCAGAATTGTGTGATGCGCTGTTGCTCCTTGACATAAGAAAAAGGTCTTTACAGTATTTTATTAATAGAAGAGTCACAGTGGCTACAATTTCTCCGGAAATGACGATTTTGTTCTTTTGAACACATGGGATGGAAATGCGGCTTTATTTGCACATTGTTTTTGCGATATTATTTTTGAATAAATTACATTTACAACTTGGCTGAAAACATAGCTAGAGTGCCTAACATCTCCTTTTGTGTTTTGTGTGAACAACATGAGGGTGAGTAAAGTATGTCAGACTTTTTGTTTGGTGATATATTCCTTTAAGACAGGCATGAAAATATTAATTATTGATATATATCTGTTGATTTTGACAGCATTTGCAGCAATTAATTTCAAGATAGCATACCTAGATGGGTTTCATCCATCTAGGTTCATGCCCAGTCAGCACTTGCTGGTCAGGCAGTAATTAATTGTCTCCTCCACCACACTAGGATCTATGTTCTTTCGAACGTAACGGATCGGGGAGAAGAAAAATATATTACTGAGTAATTTTCTGGTGTATTTCTGAAAAACCACTCCCTGTTTTATTCAATTATTTATGCTTCTGTGTCTGTTTTTGAGGGATGGTTCAAATTATACTATGCTGTCTGTCTGGAAGCAGTAAAAAAAGGAAGACTGTGTGGAAAAAAGGAAAATAGTGAGAGAGAAAAAGAGGATAGACGGCTGACATTGTGGTTGTGCAACTTCAAAGTTCCTCAGATATAATTTTGCTCACCATCTTCTCTTCCAACCTGAGGGCACGCAGCTTTCTTTCCGTACTGATTGTAGCAATCAATATAAAAGAACAAAGAGGTCTGGTGTCTTCACTGCTCTGGATTCAATCTGCACAGAATAAGAGTCACCTCTTCTCTTCCTCTCTAACAAAAGAAATGGAATTACACATGCTTTGCATCACCACATCTTTTTCATCTTTGCAACTCTAAAGTTGAACAAAACAACAGCAAAAGTGATATTCTTTCAGTACCACAGCTAATGGCAATATACGTCAGAAGAATGTTTGAATATAAAGTGTGAAATGTGTTCAAATGCAGAAGTTATTTTGATTTTGACACATTCAAAAATATAGACTTCCACAGCGGTTCCAGTGTTTCGGAGGAAATGGATTCATCAGCAAGGAATTCTGGTGATCTGTCCAAGTTTCCCTAGTCTTCATTTTCAGTTATTATGCTGCCTGATACCACATATTTTCAAAGGGCATATACATTTTCTTGAAGGAAATGAGATGAGAATAGACTCTAAGAAGACATAGCACACATTAAGTACAGTTGGGGAATGGTGGTTCCCCGCAGCAGCACTAAACAGGTGGGATTCTGTAAACCTTATAGAAAGAGAGGCTTTAAGTTATTGTCTTACACCCCTGCAGAGCCCTGTGGGCTTAACTAAAGTATCAGTGTCAGTCAAAATATAGAGCACTCCATCAACATTTGGCTGTCGTGGCACTGAATAGCTTTGCAAAACAAAACCCTGTTGCAGAACATTCAAGGAGAAAAAATCCAGATGTGGTTTGTTCATTCGTTCTGATTCATTCATTCATTCATTCATACATTCACGCTTGTGTGCTGAATGCATTACCGACTTAAACCTCTTGAGGTTTTATGCTGATGGAATATATAGTACATTGTAATTATGGAATTTAACATCTACTTTAAAGAAAGATTTATGGTAAAGATTTTTCACAGCCAGGTGTGAGATGTGCATATTTCATGTACTTTCTGCTGTTATTATTTTCCACGCTAACTATTACTCCACATGTCTGCATAGAGTCTTGTTGGGACTTGCACATCATCACAGCTTTTGAAACTTAAATGTTACCATTTCAGATATCTTAAAGAGTATCAATCAAATCAAATCCCTTTATTGTCACTCAACCATATACACAAGTGCAACAGTGGGTGAAAGTCTTGTGTGCAGTTCCATGCAACATAGCAGTATGACAATTATAATAAACATCTGATTGTGACAGGGCGTGATTATACACACCCGGTCCCTTATCAGGCTAATTAAGCCTCTGAGAGGGATAAAGGCCGACTGCGGATGGTGGTGCGACAGAGAGAGATCGTTTACGTGCAGCTGACCGTCATGTTTGTGTCTTTTTGTTCAGTTTTATATTAAAACTATTATTTATATTGTCAAGCCGGTTCTCGCCTCCTCCTTTCCTTTAATCCCATTACACTGATTTACACATAATACAGTTTACACTGTGTTTCAAATAAGTTACAAAACACAATATACATTATACACCTAATAATATACAATATACAGTACACACAAAATAAGAAGACTGTATACAATAAAAATACTCTGTATCTATATTGATTCTATTCCTTTTTTTGGACAACATTGAATATGCCAAGCTAAATACAAACCTCAATTAAGCTCAATCAACAGCATTTGTGGCATAATGTTAATTACCACAAAAAATTATTTCGACTCATCCCTCTTTTTATATATATATATATATATATATATATATATATATATATATATATATATAAATAATATTAATATATTAAAAAAGCAAAAATCTGGGTTACAGTGATGCACTTATAATGGAAGTGAATGGTGCCAATCTGTAAATGTTAAAATACTCACTGTTTCAAAAGCATAGCCACAAGAAGTAAACATTATGTGTGTTAACATGATTTTAGTGTGATACAATCGCTTACTAGCCAATTTTACAACTTTGTTGCCATGCTGGTGCAGCGCTGTAAATAAACCCTGTAATCCGCTCAGAACAGTAGTATGCAGCAAAAAACCCTGATTGTAACTTTACAGCTCAAATAATACACAAGTTTTAACAGAACAATTAATGCAAGTGGTTTTATAAAAGTTATTAGCTTCACATTAATACGTTTAAAATCTCCCAAAATTTCCCTCATTCACTTCCATTGTAAGTGTCTCACTGTAACCTCGTTTTTTTCTATTGTGAAAGAAATGAGTCAAAATAATTTTTTGAGGTAATCATTATTATGCCACTAAAGCGAAACAGATACATCACTACTATTCAGTTTAAAAATAAACTCAAGTTTATTAATAAAATAAGTGGTAGAGAAAATCTTCTATTAGAGAGCACTTTCAATAACACATCTCTGAGCAGAGGTGTTCATTACATTACAGAGATAAGTGTAAACCTCTGTTCATTCTCTTGACCTAACAATTTAACTTCTTTAATCTTAAAGTAGTTGTGTCTTCCTCAAGGGCATCTAAAAAGGATATATCAAAACACACACCACGTAATGCGTTTGAAATACAACTGTTCACAGTATTCACTTATTAAGCAGCACTAAGAGTGTTTTCACAGAAAGACTGTGGTATGTAACAATTAGTCTTCATTTGCAATTGTTAGAGTGTGTGTGCATCCTCATTATGTTGCAAATGAAATCATTACCGGTTTAGTTAGATAATGCACCGCAGTGGACATTACAAATGTGTATAAATTCCTCCATCTTAGAACCCAGTGATGGTCGTGCATTCGACTTGTTGCTTACTGATGCAGAACACGCAATTAAGCCAATACATTTGTGTTACTAATCGTGGTGATAGTGTGGCCTTGTCTAGACTGCCTGTAGGTCCAGATCAAAACACTATCTTAATCATTTGTGTCTTTGTAAGCAAATTAACTGGAAACACTGGAATTCAATTTGACTGACTTTTGCTCGAAAGCGAATATGGATCTGCCGTTGAAGGGACAAGTCACCTGAAAATGATTAATTATTAATCAATTTGGCCATGTCTACACTAATATGTTTTCATTTGATTTTGATATACATTTACACTCAAGGTTGGGCAGAATACTTAAAATATTCTGAGCTGAATGCTAAATAATCTCTCTTAAATGTATTCTGTAATGTGTTCCGATACATCACATAAACAAATAGAATACATTCAGATTACATGAATACATTTAGAATACATAAAAGGCAAGGCACAATTGGAAGAATTAGGTATGATATGTCATTAGTATCTTTTCTGAACTGTTACATCTCCATTATTAACATCTAAGACTACATCCACATTAATCCTGATTCATTTGAGGACAGCGTTTTCATTTTCGAAACGCTGTCCATCCACGTTGCTGTGTTCAAGCGTTTTACAACAGTTGCCAGTCCACACTAGAACATATGAAAACGCTTATATCCCCTTACTGCGCATGCAAAAAATCACCGTTCCATGTATGGGCTGAAACGCAATTGCCCTCCTGTTTCGTCGCAGGACAGCTATTGCAAGTAAACTTTGCATCACCTATGAATTATCTTTAGTAATGTTCTCAAAGAGCATAACAGGCACAATAATGCCGCTACAATGTTGGCCTCCATCATGATTGTTTTAGGTTGAATGGATCACACGACTGGATCATATGACAACAAATACATCATCATTTTCAGATATTTCCATCTTCCCCGTCCACACTACAATGCGATAACGGTATTTTCAAATGTATCCACTTGGGAGAGCATTTTCTAAAAGCTCAGTTTTTGCTGTCAAAAACAGTGTCTCAGTGTGGACGAAAGGCCAAAACCTAGAGAGAAAGATAGTGTGGACGTGGCCTACCTTGATTTCTTGAAATTATATGTGGAGTTAGATGCTGATGTTTTTCTTTATGGAAGGCAGAGGCCAAACAGAAGGCAGTTCATGATCAACTACAATATCTTGTCCACTTTCCAACAAGAAAAATGTTGCCTGTACCTCTAAGCCCCAAAAGCCCCTATCGGTGACATTGTAGCTACCAAGCAGGGTTGATTGTGAATGTTCAGAATGGCATTTTTAATGTATTTACTTGCAGAAATTAAACATGCAACATAGTGAGGTCCTGTGACAACAATGAGGTACAGCTTGCTTCCAAATTTAGGCCTAAATATTCTTTGTATTGTTAGATTTGTTTTGTGAATCACTTCATATGAGATGTTAAATAAATGTATTTACACAGCCATTACAATTGTGGGAAACTATGTATCATTTGCTCAAATGTAATATTTTTGTAAAAATGTGGCTTTATAGATTCTGGTGACCAACTGACAGCACACTGATTAGGACATTGCCAGATATTCAATCCCAGTATCATTATACATGAATAAAACATTGTATTTTCATTATCTAGTGTCTTACATAAAACCTTTTGGTGACCGCAATCTATTTTAAAGCATCTCAATAACCACAACCCGCTGTGCTTTAATGCAATAATAACCCACAATTGTGTTTTCAAATTAGCCTAAATTGGCATGAAAGCCTGACAACAATGTTCACGTGCTGCAGCTGCTTTGGGGAAGAGAGAGCGATAGGTCAAGTGTGCAGCGCGCATTTGCGCTGTTCAGAAAAACTGTTCAGAAAAACAATCAAGTCTCTCACTTGATTGACAATATTTTTTTTATTTCTGAATTATGTTGTGGTCATAATGAGAGAAGAATTCCAAAAGTATTCTAACAAATCTGAATACAGGGCTGAATACTGTTACGTCCTTTTTGTATTCTGAATACGTAACACCGCTACATGTATTCTGTTACACTCCAACCCTGCATATTCCTCTCATTCACACTAGAACAGCTTTTTGAAATGCTATCTATAACTGCATACTTTAGAAAACATATGACTTTGGAAACCTATAACGACGTTTTGAACCTTAAACAGATTAGTGTGGGTGTGGCCTTACCATTATGTCATTCCAAATGACATTCCGAATCACATTCTTTTTTCCAAGGAACACAAAAAGAGATGTTAGGCAGAATGAGAGCCTCAGTCGACGTTTACTGTCATTGAATGGAAAAAAGATGCAATGAAAGTGAATGGTGACCGAGACTAATATACTGCCTAACATCTCCTTTTATGTTCCATGGAAGAGAGAAAGCCAAACAATTGCTCTCTGTTGTTAACTGATCTTTGAAAAAAATTTTGCTTTTATTTAAAACCTTGCACTTTTAGTATTTCTGACTGGCCTACATGAGCTACATGAAGTCGTCAAAAAACAGATGTTTCCAAAGACGTCATGCCTGGTTATATTTAAAACCAACACAAACTTATCAGAACTGGCCTATAAAAGTATTTTCTGTAGGAAATGTCCTGAAACCAGTTCTGCTGTAGAGTGACCTGTATCAAATTGTGGTGGTCTATAAAACAGTAATGGGGTCCCTTCATCACGGACTCAAAGCTCTCTGTGGTCACATGTCAAGATTGAAACAAGCAGCATTTGGCAGCGTGACTCTTTTGTCCTGTCCCTGATTCATATAAAGGGAGATATGTAAACATGATCCAGAAAGAGAGAGACAAGGGTTAAATAAGCAATAGGAAGCTTGTTTGTCTAACTTCACATGTTGTGCATTACCAGTGAATGGAGGTTGAAAGTTTTATTGAAGCTGACTGCCAAAGACAGCTCAGTTTTTAGGTCGGTCAAATGTTTTGCCTTTTCTCAATCACTCTCTCACTTTCTCACTGTCTGTCACTCTTTCTGACGGCAGGGAGCTTAGTACCTCCATGGGGTTGCAGTCCTACTGTACTCAAATATCTGGATGTCATGTGTTCCACACGTCCCCTCAGGACAAATGTCTCTATGCGTCTCTGGCTGTCAGATTTCCCACAACTGCAAATTGGGTACTCTCCCTGAGAAGCTGTCATACATGCTCCCCTTCTCCCCTCTGTGCAAATTATTTATTTATGTAGATTTACAATGCTTTTGTTTGAGTCCAAGATATGCTTTCCACACAGGCCATCTATACAGCAATGAGATGTGGAGTCAGCATATTTCATAGAACGCCTCATCAGAATCACCATTCCACTAGTTACAAAGGCTCTAATACAAATGACAACCTTGGGAGAGCTTTAATTTCTGGCGTCATGTAAACTTCACAAGGTTGTGGCAGTTTATTTGTAAAAGATGCTGAAGTCAAAATAAAAGTTCAGAGCCGTGTCATTGAGCAGCAATTAATATAACAGAAATTGTGAGTGCGGCCAACATCTTCGTCCCCCAGAGCTAGCCTGCTTCATAATTCAGCAAAAGTTCGCGATTCCTCTCGGCTGTGTTGATCTAGTTGGGAGAGCCTCTGTCAGGGAGACTTATAGATTACAGCTCAGTTGAACTTTCTCTCTTCTTGGGTGGCAGGGGAGTTATCGATTTGAAACTTCTTTCCACTAGAACATTGTGTAATATATCACACAGCTCTTTTTCCCAGTGCAAGTTACAAGGCATTTCGAGTTAAAACATTTTATCAGCATTTATTTCAATTTAGATGTTTAATGAAGACACTATTTATATGAGATTATTCATATAGCTAAAATATTACACTTGCCAAAGAGTAATCATCTTAAAGGATGAATTCAGGGGCCTTCTCAGAGCATGCATTCTTGCATTTAAAAACAGCAAGATGGATGGCCAGAACGTAGGGGTCTTCAAAAGTTTAACTGTTTAAATATATCCAACAAAATATGATGTACTGCTTGTGTATGCCATGTTTGAATGGTTTACTAGGCTGTTCTGGGGTGCATTTCCCAAAAGCATTGTAAGCCAACTATGATCGCAAGTACCATTGTTACCAACAAAGTTCAACAATTTGGTGTTTCCCGAAACCGTAGTTCCAACAAACATTCGCAAACAGCATTGCATAATGTTGTGGGTAGAGCTAGAGCACTTTACCTTTGGTCAGAACATTTACATTTACATTTATGCATTTGGCAGACGCTTTTATCCAAAGCGACTTACAGTGCACTTATTACAGGAACAATCCCCCCGGAGCAACCTGGAGTTAAGTGCCTTGCTCAAGGGCCCAACAGTGGTATCTTGGTGGTGCTGGGACTTGAACCCCCAACCTTCTGGTCAGTAACCCTGAGCCTCAACCACTGAGCCACCACTGCCCCGGAGCATAGTTCATTGTTAGCATAGTTCATAGTTCATTGTCTCCAGAAGCATAGTTCATTGTTAGTCAGCTGTGTGGATATTATTTCATGTCGCTGAAGCTTCTTTATCTTTTATTTCATATATATCTTTAATTCTGTCAAGACTTTGATCACGTTTACATTCTGAAACGTCATGTTAACGCGAATGCATAATAAGTATGCAGTAAGATAGCTTCAAACTGAATTTTCGATAAAAATTGCTTAAAGTGAGTTCAAAATTACTGTTATTTTGGAGTCCTAAATCTTTTAGCCCTCCACTTCTCTCAGAATGGATGGCAAATCATTTTAAGGGAATTGGGCATAGGAATGATCACTTCTGAATGGAGTGCACCAATTTGAAGAGTGCACATATGCTCAAGTGTGCCGGGGGATCCCTGGAGTCTGATGTAGATGGAAATCCATCTATTGCAGCACAATGAATCTGTATCATTACACGGTGCACACCGATTTCGTGTCTTCTGTAGCTTTTATGCAGTAAACGTTGTTTCTGGTGTATGTGTAAATGAGCTATTATAATTTAATATTCTCTGAAGTTATTACTCCACCCCCTGCATAACATCATTAACAACAGCTCTATGTTGTTGAACCAATGTTGTTCAAACGATGGAAGTGCGACATAGTTACTATGGTTTCGAGAAACAGTAGTGACTAGCTAGTTAATTTCACCCATGATGAATCCTACTATGGTGGTTGAGCAGTGAGTTACGTCGTTGTACAGAAATGCACCCCTGGATGGCTGCTAACTGGCCACAAAAGAACCCACCCCCAAATTATACTCTGGTCACTCCATCAATGTTTTCCATCGACTTGTCATCTTACATGTAAAAAGCTTATGATTGCTTATAACACACCCTTTACTTAACAAGGTTCAAATTCCAACCTTAACTATTAGCAGTAGTTATAGTAACTGGGTTTGACTCCACATGTTTATAAAAATTTTGGGATATTTCATATATGTTGGATTAACCCTCCCCTCACTCATGTCATCGTCACCCCACCTCTTCTAAAGGCTGTCCTTCAGCCAGGCTCACAGCAGGAGTGGGTGGGAGGGAGGAAAGGGGCAATTTATAAAGCCTTGTTTGGCTGCGGATTTTGAGGCGCACCTGATGTGAATAGAGCATCATCACTGCTGCATTTAAAATGAAGAGCGCACCTCTCCTCAGGAAGCTGGCTTCTATCTCCAAGTGTGCACACACTTGTGTCCTTGCAGGTCTCGAAACAGAGCGGGAAGGGTACCAGCCAAATTAGATGCATGCCAAGCCTGCTATCCTGGAACCCCGGCACGAGTTGCATCATCAGGCATGACAGCATGCATTGCTGCCAATGGACTAGAAAGCCGGGCCGCCTTCCCCTCACACTCGGTTTGCGAAGACCACAGAATCTCTGCTTGGGTGTGGCAACAGGTGATTGCACACGCTCTGTCCACTAACGGAGGCTTGGACGCATCATTTTGTTGAACCAGCAATGGCAGATTCTGATCCGCAGCAAGAAATTAGTTCCATGCACAAATGCGTTTTTATGACCGTACTTGGGTTTTTCCTATTTTTTTTTTTTTAAATTGATTGTTCATTGAACTGTTGTATATAAGCAATATCACACTCGCAAATATGACCCTAAATAAGCACTGCTGTGATTGTCTGCGGCCAAATCACAGCAGTGCTGATGTAGGGCGATATCACTCTTGCTCATGTGACATTGCTTAAATATCATTTTTATATTAATTATACAAGTAATTATTAATAATTTATATTAATAATTTTTAATATTATATATATATATATATACACTATACAGTATATATATATATATATATATATATATATATATATATATATATATATATATATATATACACACTGTATAGTGTATATATATATATTAGTATGTAGTATGCATAATATATGCTATATTTATTTAATATATATGAGCTGTCCACACCGAATGTGTGGCTGTGTTGTTTTTTAATTGTTTTTCTATGTAAACACGTGCTGGATGGACGTCTTTGATCATTGTGCTGCACCTTGCTGTTTTTACATCATTTCATGCATGACAGTCACATTTTATTAGACCCTGTGTAAAATAACTTTAATTCTTTTAAAAATAACTTACATCTTGAGACCTGTGTTTTATTTCAACTGTGACTAGATTTTTTAATACAGGTGTTACAAGGATTCAATGTTCTGAAGAAGTTCAGGCTGCAAAAAGGGACTTCATGTGACTGTTACAGGTCGGATTCAGGCTTAAAACTTGACAGTACAGGTCGGGTCAGGTCATGGTCTTGGGTACAAGCCAGGACCTATAGCTAATATTTTGCAAGGCATAGGGGTGGCTAAAGTTATCCTGGCCTCTGTTTATTTCTGTCGCTCTGTCACTCTTTATTTTATCTTTATTTCTTGCTCTGGATATATATATATATTATTATTATTTTTTTTTAAAATCAAATTGAGACAAAGAATAGGTGATAGACTCTGATGTTTACATAGTCATTTATGTTTTGCTGTGCTGCCTCGTTTCTGTCCTCGGGCAGAATAAAAATGAAACCAGCATTAGCATAATTTAATTTCTTCCATCATGCTAGACAAAGATGAGTACTGTTTGGCAAAATTAAATAACAAAAATAAAACAATAACTTATTTTTTGTGTGTTCTACAATTTTAAATTATATTTCACACAACAACAACACATATTTTGTCACCGTTTACCGCATGTCACTCCAAATCTATATGAAAAGGATGAAATTTGTTCATGTTGAAATTGCTCTTTTTCATAAAATGAAAGCAGCAGTAACCAGGGGCTATCATGCTCTAAAAATAAAAAATCATAAAAGTTGTCCACATTACATGAAAATTTTATACAAATAAATAAATAAATACATAAAAGCTTAGTCCTTATGGCACGAACGCTATAGTCCTGAAGCCATTCGATAGACTTGTGTGAGGAACAGACTGAAATTTAAGCTGTTGTTCATGGAAAATAGTCCCTCTGCTGTAGCTCTCAAATATCACTCACACTTATGTGTATTCACAGAGTTTTGTGTATTCTGTTTAGTTTCATTGACGTCTTTTTTGGAGCTTGATAGCCATTTTGTTATGATATTCCTATTTCCTGTTCATAATCTTATTTTGTTCCACAGAAGAAAGAAAATGAGTTAGTCAGGAAGGTTAAATAAAGTCAGAATTTCCATTTAAAGTCAATATATAATATAATAAAATGTCCGCCATTCATTGGTCGGAAGGAAAGAAGGAAGAAAGGAAGAAAGAATGAATGAAAAAAATAAAAAAGAATGAAAAAAGAAAGAAAGTGTTCATCCTACACCTACAATTGACCTAGTGATAATTAGTGCAACAATGTCAGCCCTGAGTGCAACACATACAAAAACCCACTGAACATTACAAACCTTAGATAATTAAATTATATGGACGATCCTTTGATAGAGTGAAAGAGGATTCTTGTTAAGTTAACAAGTATATATCGCACACACTAAAGCATGAAGAGTACATGCACCAGGGACTTCACTGCCTGTCCTAAAGTGACTCCAGATGACTCCATTGTGGTCTCCAGTCAAACTTGCCTGCGATCAAGCCACAGACGTTGAGCACTAAACAACCCAAAGAGCAGCCACAGAAATGAGTCAAAGTCTTGACCTTGTCCAACATGGAAAGCCCTTTTCTTCACCTTCAAATGCTCATTGCACCATGACCTCAAAGCCCAGCAAGCCTATGATCACCCTAACACCCCTCCCCCTAGAGTGTCTTACTCTTCACTTAACAGCTGACATAATTTCCCAAATTAGTTGCCTCTTAACAAAGATTTTGACAAGAGTTTTGATGGGAGTTTTGATGGGGCTGGGGAGAAAGTCAAGCCTCTCCAAGACCTCCATTCCATCACACAATCTTGGACTAATTAAAAGAACGTTCTTTTGTTGTAGCTTTTGTTCTTTATTCCCATGTCCCTGTAAGTCGGCTGAGAAAGACTGAAATGATTTGGGATAGGATTGTGATCATTAACACTTGCACTATGTTGGTTGGACTTGCTAATTTAGAGGAATTTGGATTGCTCTAAAAGTATCCGAGGTGTCTAATATATAAAAGATAGCTGGTTATGTTTTTTAATGCAATGTTTTTACAGGCACAAGAGAGAAAAGTTTGTATCCATCACTTTAGTTTGATCCTTTCCATGTAGGCAGATATTTCTTGGATCCAGGGTTTCCGTTGTCCGGTAATTACCGGACATTGGCCGGTAAAAAAATTAAATGTCCGACAAAATTAAATCTCTCCGGTCAAATTGTCCGATTAAAATTGCCTAATAATCCCGTCCCCCTAACACAGTCTGAATTTGAGAATAAGCCTAAAATGTATAAAGCAAAAATACACCGATCTCTTGCTATGTTATAAAGGAACAGGCTCTATCGTTTGAAAGTTATGAAACAACATCGCATGCTGCATTTCAAATAAAGCGTACGCCTAAAACGGCTGCAATATAGACCTAAACAACGAACGATTGAGTGAGACGTTTCAAATATGGCCAGGCCCAGGCAGACTAGCTTTAAAAGCTTTTTTCAGAGGCCAGACGATGGTGAATCAGGAACATCTCATTATAGATAGATCAGTGCTTCTAATCCGCGCATTCGTGCAGTTTTTTTCTCTATCATCAAAACTGAATAGCCTATGTTCATCAGTGCATGGTTACAGTCTATATCAAGCAGGGACACGTTTGTGTGCATTTTATTTTGTGATTTCACCGAATTAATAGAGAGTCTCCGCAACGGCGATACATTGAAACGCTGCGTCCTAGTGAAGATTGCGCAACTTCGCGCAGCGCGTCGTCCATGCAACTGATAGCAGCGGACACGAAGCTCAGCTTGATTTCAAAAACAACAGATTTTAGCGCTAGATCTCTTATTTAATAACGGACTAAATGAATGATCTGCTAGTTAACTGGAGATGTTTTATTTATTTGTATTAGGTACATCCGTGCCTCAATGTTTCAAAAAGTGAATGTGTGTGAAACCACAGTAAAAAAACAATTGGCCAATCGGACGTTCATGTTTTTTTTTTTCTCGTCTATTTGAAAGTTAAGCTAATAATAACATGTTGCATTCTATAAGGCCTGATTATGTCATTTTTTAAGTTACATAGACTGCCTCCAGTTTTCCTCAACTTCACTAATTAAGAGGCGATATATTTGACCGGCATATCATCAAAATGTCCGTAAAACGAAACCTCAGTGACCGGCACCATTTTTTTCTAGCGGAAACTCTGCTTGGATCATTGGCAGCCATTGACCTTGCCACCTTTTTGGATGGCCCATTCTTCCATGCATCAGAATGTAGTGTGGGGAAAAGAATGTTTAAACAAGAGAAGACAGAGTGTAGCATCCTTTTGTTTGTAGCCTGTCACTTTGACTAATCAAATTAGGAATAAAAAAAGATGGTTGCTAATGACAGACTGAGAAAGCGATGGCACTGCATGATGGAAGAAGGAGGAGATGAGTGTGTTAAAGACATTGCAAACAAACGACCTTTTAAAGGAAGGCCTTCCTTTGTGCCGTCTCTGCTTCTCTGCCACTCTTTTATCAGAGGCAAAGAGGAGAACCAAATGAGACATAAGAGCCAAGCGATCAATCGCTGAGTGTGAAATTAGAAGAAACGTCTTTCAGTGGGAGTGTGGCTAAAAGGTGACCATGTATTTTAACATGTAAAAAGGGATTCGGCATTTAGCATTAGTTGGACATTTAGCAAAGATTTTGAAATGTGGCAGTTTTATTTGATTTAAAAAATAAAATTAAAAAATGCAATGCTGTTAAGACTATTTTTGAGCCATGGAGGGTTGTTTGATTGTGAAGAGGTCAATTTAAATATTTGATGGTCAGGGTTGTAACCATCAAAGGTATAGGGTATGTTAGCATATTGTTAAATAATGGCTGAAGAAACTAGCTGGGTGAATCTCACAAAATATGTCAAGAACATGTCCACATCATATTTTAAAATGCAATACTTTTTTAGGACCATTAAGACTTTTTGCATTGTAGCAACATTTTCATTACAATTAGGGTCCTCATTTCTGTAAAGCAAAATAATATATATCTATATATATAACCAAAATATAATAATAATAATTTATACTTTCAGTAATAACAAACCCCACCTGAACCCAAAGTTATACTTGAAAAACTGACCATAATGCCAACGCTTTGGCTCATGTTGGGTAGCAGACCTCTAAAATGAGCAGGGATCCCAAATAAAAAGAAGTTTGTATGACCTGTTCCTCAAAGTGTGTTGGCGCTTCAAAACAAATCTTTAATTCTTTGTGTTCTCTTTTCATCTTATAGTGGGAAGAAGTGAGTGGCTACGATGAGCACATGAACACCATTCGTACCTATCAGGTGTGTAATGTCTTTGATGCCAACCAAAATAACTGGGTGCGTACCAAGTACATCCGACGAAGAGGAGCTCAACGCATTCACGTGGAGATGAAATTTTCAGTGCGAGACTGCAGCAGCATCCCAAGAGTCCCGGGTTCCTGCAAAGAAACTTTCAACCTCTACTACTATGAATCAGACTCCGACATTGCCACCAAAGCCTTCCCCCCCTGGATGGAAAACCCTTGGATAAAGGTGGATACCATCGCGGCTGATGAGAGTTTCTCGCAAGTAGACCTAGGTGGACGAGTGATGAAAATTAATACAGAGGTACGCAGTTTCGGACCTGTTTCCCGTAATGGTTTCTACCTAGCCTTTCAGGACTACGGTGGATGCATGTCACTGATCGCTGTGCGAGTGTTCTACAGGAAGTGTCCTCGGACCATTCGGAACGGAGCGATATTTCAGGAGACACTTTCAGGAGCCGAGAGCACCTCTCTGGTGGCGGCGAGGGGAGTTTGCATCCCTAATGCCGAGGAGGTTGACGTTCCCATTAAGCTGTACTGTAATGGAGATGGAGAGTGGATGGTTCCTATTGGCCGCTGTATGTGTAAAGCTGGTCATGAGGCTGTGGATAATGGGACTGTTTGCAGAGGTAAGCCTAATTGTCTCCTAATGTAAAGGGATCTTTTCATGTTGCACAAAACACTTTTTTTTTTTTTCACGATTCTGTGTATTGAGAAATGGAAAACACTCTCTGTTCAATTGTCTGTGGTCTTATTGAATTGGTTCGTACTACTGTAAGCTTATTATATCAGTGTTATATCATTACAGTGCTCATGCAAAAATATGATGCATTACAATATTGCACCATTACAACAGTAGAGAACATTCCAGCGGGTATTGTTTCATCATCTTTGGATCTACCGTTTGGAAAAACATACAGCCAAAGAATGACATCCTCTTAAGTACAGATATTAATCAGTCCTCATGTTTTAGGCTTCCATTTTTTGTTGCTGTAAAGGGACCTAAAAGCCATGTTCATTTTTGTGCCAGCTCATTTTTTAAGCCTGCTGGAGCTCTAGAAATGGCCTGCTATTTATATTGTCGTTTTGCTCTGATTTCCCAGGCAACTCAGACACTTTCATGTGGCTGTTTTCACAATATCCCTGTGCAGCGTCGATATACGACGGCCCTCTGTCAGTGTGTGAGTGTATCGATCGTTCTTAGCCCACTAAATCCCACTGCTCCTCTCCTTCAGCCTTCCTCACCTGTAATTCAACTCTGTCTGCAGCGGAGCTCTCGTTTTGCCCGACGGCGGGTCCTGTTCCCACGGCAACGCCAGCCTGCAGAAAGGCTCCTTGCTGACACAGACGACACAATAAAACGCCCACCTGTGTTTCAGACACCCCCCCTCTTTTTCTTTTCCACACACGCACCCACTCACTCACTTACACAGACAGACGAACACACACACATACACTCGCTCAACCTCTTCATAAGCCTGTCTGTAATTACCACTCCGGCTCCCCGTCTCGAGCTGGATGAGCTGTGATAATAGCCGCTCATTGCAGGCACTAGCAGGGCGGCGCTCTACCGATATGCATTCAATAACAGTTAATGAGGATGGTCACAATCTTCTGTCAGGAGCACCTGCCTATAAAAAAAATCGTGGACCAGTGTACTCCAAATTGGAGAGCCTACATAATTATACACATTTGGTTGTTTTTGACCCACGTGTAATTTACTAAATACTTTGGGTTTTAATATTCCAAGGGTCTGCTTAAACTAAGGTATCTTTGTAAACAGCTGGATTTAAAAACAGTTACATTGTGAGCAACTATTGGAGAAGCTCACAAGCTTAATAAAACCGTTCTTATTTGTTTTCCTGACAAAGAGGGTTACTCCTAACTGAGAAAATAATGATCCTAATCACTGAGCATTTAGCTCATATTCATAAAGTATTAGGGAATATTAATGCATTGAGCATTATTTCGTAATATTGCACAACAACAGAAACTGATTGCAAATCAGGAAGATTTTCTGGGTGATAGAGTGCTAATCTAATATAGTTTGTCCCTGTCCAATCCTCGCCATTTATAATCCCATGAGCTAAATAATGTTAAACATGTATGCAAGAACATGAACGCACATGCTTCTAGCTACTTGCATGCCTTTTTGTGTTCAGAAATGCCAGCCACAATACAATGGTGCTACGAAATTACAGTTAGGAGGGGTGAAATATGAATATTTGATATGCAATATTTTATTGCTCAGTACATTTTGTGGCCACCATTGAGAGCTATTCTGTGTGAAGGTAAAATTATTGTAGCATTACGTCAATGCACACTCAGGGGCAGATTCACTAAACAGTTGCACCACTAATACCCACAATCACATTTAGCAGGCACAATCAGCACTGAAATTGCACTACGTCTTCAATATTTCAATCAATTCATTGTCATTCCTTTCAGTGCAAACACACCTCCTTTCTTTGTAAAATAGGCTCATTAAAGATTGCACTTCATTCACAAAACTCCGTGCAGTTTGCCTTGGGCAATTAACATCGTGCTGCTACTGCCAAATGAAAGTAGGCGGTAAAATGAATTTTATTTTAAAGGGATGTTTACGAATATTTTCAAACAATCATTTCAGCAGTAATTAATCAAATCCTCATCAATTGATGTTGAAGAGTGTTATAACCTGGCATTTATGTGTGGTGTCCTCAAGTGCACGTTCTGCATTTTTAAGAGATGATCCAGGTCAGATCTATATTGCGCACAGAATTGGTGTGCAAGACCAGAATTGCGTTTGCAAATTGTGTTCAGCAGCGATTTTGTGGCCGTGTTTGCGCTGCTGTCTGATCGGCATAATTCCTTTAGTGAATTGGGCACGCAGGTAGCTTGTGCAAACAACCGGTGCTTTTAGCGGGCACAATTCATTCCTAGTGAATATGCCCCTCAGATTAAAGTCGACTACATTCTACAACAGTCCAATGATGAATGAGAAACAAGTGAGCAAAAGATTGCAATAGTTTTTAATAACTGTACACTAAACATAAAGAATTGCAATATTATCGTATTGTAACCCTGATATTAATATAATATCATATCGCCACATTCATGCTTTTTCCCACCCCTGTTTGCAATGGGTTGGCCAAGCATTCTTGTTTGGCTTGCATACTTGCATACTTTACTCAAGCATGTATATACAGAGTCCTTGACCAACACAGTGCCAAAGTGCGGTCTGGTTGAACCTACATGATGTGCGTTTTTGCATCACTGTGGCAGCAACAAACCTTAGTACTCAAGAGGGCGATACATTTACTTTCAAAAATCTGGGCCGTTTTTATTCAGGTAAGTCATTCTGCATCACCCATCATCTTCTGCAACGTCTTCAGAGCCGCGGGAGAATTTGGCTAACACCTCCTGATGCCAGGGAACATGTGTTGTCATCGTTCCATGGATGGTCCTGTCCTAGCCAATCTTACACTCACTTGGGGTTGGGGGACTGCTTTAAGTATAGGATGCTCTGCATAAGAATGCCGTGGTGGCATGGCAGTTGAATGCGCTGTATTTTATTAGGACATTTAAAAGTTATGAGACCCAAGGATATAGCTGAAAGAAAAAAGTTAATAGAAAACAATATAAAATAATTTTAGATGAAAAAAGATTATTGATGGTGGTTGCCTGCATTATACATGGTTTTGATCAGGGTCTGCCTTCAATTAATTCAGCCATTTCTCTCTGGCAGAGGAAAGATGATACCTCTGCGTGAGACAATGTCAGGTCTGTGGTCGGGGGATGGGTTAATGCAAGAAAAAGGGAATTTCTAACAGCAGAGAGTTGGGCGTAATGAATTGATTTGTGAAATATGTTTGCACAGAGATGCTGTAGTATCTTCTTACATTGTGGGTTGCTGGAGGTCATAAAGAAATCATAAGATCTGCAGATGAAAGATCTGTCTCACTGCTCCGTTTAAACCCTGCAAACACTTTATTCCAACACCTCACTATGACAGAGCATGTAATTACGCATGTTTCAATTATGTCTTCAGAAATGCTTTCAACAGCTAATTATTCTTCGACATGACGTCTGTCAAAATATTGACAACACACCAATTTATTTATGCTTGCGATGGCTTTGGCTTTTTGTCAGTGAATTGAAATCATTTTACTAACAATATTATATTTCCTCCCAGGGAGGTGCTGGAAATAAATGAAGCAAGCCAAGTTCCATTTAGCAGAAATGCACTTAATAAAAAGATCTGATTTCGTTTAGAGCTGCATAAGACCGTGCACCCTCTTGAGACACACAAGGTCTTGTTCATTAAATGGGTCTTTTCCAATATCATGTTAGCTGCCTCACTCCCTACATAGGCAGCATCCTAACTGAAATGGAGCCTATATGGCTATATGGCATAAGTGGCCTGTTTGGAATGCACTACATATGCAGGTTCGACTCGCAATACATTTTTTTCTATAAAGGTAACGCAAGACTAACCGATTAATAATGATAATCTAATGAGCATAAATGTGCATAGTATGCATATTTTTGGGGAAAATAGCCAGTTTTCTATCACTTTAAACTATTTTAATTGATATTTTTCAGTACTGAATGGATTTGAATATATTTGGATATGAAAGTTATACATTTATAATCACAATTTCTCTTGATTTGTTCTCTTGATAATTTTTTTCACCAAACTCGTACATTTGGTGCTACCTTATACCCTGAAAAGAACATTCATTGATTATAATGGGAGCGATTTTCTTTTGTCGTGGTGTGGCGCACCATTTGCGTCTGGTGTAGATGGGTGTTATAATTTTGCGAAAACAGAGTGTCTTCATAGGCAGTATAATTAAGCTACCTACTGTACATTTTGGAAGAGCTTTTGTATCTGGAGTGATGCCTTAAAATACAACTTATGGAGGCAGCTTACTAGGGTTTGAAACTGATCTAATGTGTTTAGTTTGAAATGGAAGCAGAATCCTCATAATTGGAGACATGTTAAAGTTTAAGAGCTCCTAAAAACAATATTCATAGTTTTCCTAATTTTATTCTGTGGAATTGATTGCCCAATTCCACAGAATACTGGTTTAAGTACAAAGTTTGGGAATTCATTGCTTAATGTAGAGAGCAGAGAACATGTTGAATATACTACGATGCACAGCCAATGTGCATAAACATCTATCAAATGATAGATAAACACAATCAAATGCAGCAGCACTGGGGGATTCGGCACAGTTGTGCAGTTTGAGATGTTGGCGAAGGTACATTAAGCTACATAGCATTGTAGATGAAAGACGAAGTGCTTGCTTTGGAAAAGCTGATAGAGTGCAGACTCTCCACCTGTTAAGAAGTTATCATAAATGCATGTCTGTAAGGAATAGCCAGGCCTTCCTCGTCACGTTACTGATGAAAGAAAGCAAGCAGGTTTCACAGTGGTAAACATCGTTCATATGTTCCACAGGAATGCGGTTGGGCAATCCAGATCCACAATTTATTTATGAACCAGCAATGATTAAGCGTAGTGTCTGTCAAAGTGAAATATGTTTATTTCTATATCAGCATTATGGCATCCACATTTAAGAACACCCCCTTCACATAGGAAATCCCTAAAAGCTGTCGATAGTAAAATGCTAGAATAGATGGCTTTGTGGCAGGACAAAACATAAATAACAATGCTATGAATATTTTGCAACCTATCTCTTCCTTCCCACCACAACTTCAGGCTTGAATTTCATGAATTCATTGCCAGAAGATTTAGGCACTTGGCTTTACTGTAATCTTACAGCAAGTCTTGGAAAAAAAAACTGAAAACAACCATGATGACATGAAATAGGAGGTTGAGGGGAGGAGTAAAGGACAGTGAAAGATGCTGACAGTAAACAAGAACAGTAGTATCCCTCTAAATTCATGATCCTGGCTATCTTTCATGTGGACAAGGCTTTAGAGAAGAAATCATCATGGGGCCAAGACACCACCGTGGCTCCTTTTATTTCCCATGGTGCATCTGCTTTTAATGATAGCTCTAATTGGGCCAATCTTCAATCCCAGGAGCTCAGTGCAAAATATGAAGCAAAATAAACATTTGTCCCGTCATCTTCTTTCAGCCATCCTTGATCAAATAAAGGGCTTTGTAGAGACCTCTCCTCAATTGACCAACCCTCTATAGAAATTAATGTTTGGTTTTAATACTTCACAGGACATCTGTCATGACATGTTATAGAACAAAAACAAAAGCATTTTTTTTAAGTAAACATTGAAGTATTGAGACTAAATTACTTTTTCCACAGAGACTGACTGTTGCGGTTTCTATTCAATGTGTTCTTGGCTATGTCCACACTAATTGGCTTTCTTTATAAAAAGCATTTATTTTGCCACATTTACGCCTGTTGTCCATGCTAGAATGGCATTTTTCTCCACCGAAAACAGAGACTTTCGAAAGCGCTCTCCATAACCACATACTTTGGAAATTATGTTTCAAACTTAAACAGATTTACATTTACATTTATGCATTTGCAGATTTACAGTGCACTTATTACAGGGACAATCCCACGGAGCAACCTGGAGTTAAGTGCCTTGCTCAAGGCCATGGTGGTGGCTGTGGGGATCAAATCAGCGACCTTCTGATTACCAGTTATTTGCTCTAGCCCACTACGCCACCACTTGGTTTTTAACAACAAAAAAACGTCATGGTTACTGTTGTAACCTCCGTTCCCCGAGGGAAGGAACGAGACGTTGTTTCAAATGAAGTGACACAAGAGGTCACCCTGGGACGCCAAACATACCTCTGAACCTGAGAAAAGGCCAATGTCAAGTTGGTAGACAGAATGTGCATGCCCCACCCCGGACATACGGGTATAAAGGGAAGCGGGGCAGCGAGTGCCAGTCAGGATTTTGCACTGAGGAGCCGAAAATAAGGTACGGCCGTTGGGTTTAGTGCTGTGGCAGTTGGGACACAATGTCTCGTTCCTTCCCTCGGGAAACGGAGGTTACAACAGTAACCATGACTTTTACCCTTCTGTCACTCACTCGACGTTGTGTCGAATGAAGTGACACAAGGGGTCCCATATAAAAACGCAACGCACTGACCGTGTTACGTGAACTGCCGAGACAGGTGCAAGCAGGCTACCGCGTGCTAGAGGCAATTGTGTGCTTTTTTGAAACTGCATATCACCTTGAAGCATGCCTATATCAGCATTTCAATTAATTTGCACGAGGATTGATTAATAAATGCCTTTTTCAAGTTGACAATAGGTCTGGGCAACATGTTTAAATAATGATATCTCAATATTTTTATCTTTAAAAAGACTGATTTTTTTTTTTTTTTTTTTCGATCAGAAGAATATTTTGAGCAAAACAACCATTGAATATAGTACAGTCAAACATTTTAAGCCAGAAGAAAACAGTTAGCTCAGGGTATTTTTCCTAGATATTTCCAATATTTTTTACTTAAATATTTTAAAGCAAGTAAAATGTGAAGTGATGACGCAAATAAACCTTTGAATCAGAGTTTTGAACCGGTTCATTGAAATTATCAAATTGAAATGTCATTATTGAACATGAACACACCGGAGTGCAAGACCATGTCATGCAAAAAATGTTTTGTTTAATTAGTCTACAAAATGAATCAAATCAACTCAAATACTCTCAAGTGCCGATTCACTCATGTGCCATCTGCAGCAAAAGCCATTCACACATCGGCCATTTAAACAAGTAGGATATGCCTCTATCATAATTCTTTTGTCTGTATTCTGAATATTAAGACACTTTTATAAACCTATCGTTGCAGATGTATCAGTGTTATCATAAATTATAATAACAGAGTGTAATCGGCACATATGCACATTAGCGTCATGAATTTCTATATCTAAACAAGACAAATTAAACATTTTCTACTGCATATACAGGTCCTCCTCAAAAAATTAGCATATTGTGATAAAGTTCATTATTTTCCATAATGTAATGATAAAAATTAAACTTTCATATATTTTAGATTCATTGCACACCAACTGAAATATTTCAGGTCTTTTATTGTTTTAATACTGATGATTTTGGCATACAGCTCATGAAAACCCAAAATTCCTATCTCAAAAAATTAGCATATTTCATCCGACCAATAAAAGAAGTGTTTTTAATACAAAAAAGTCAACCTTCAAATAATTATGTTCAGTTATGCACTCAATACTTGGTCGGGAATCCTTTTGCAGAAATGACTGCTTCAATGCGGCGTGGCATGGAGGCAATCAGCCTGTGGCACTGCTGAGGTGTTATGGAGGCCCAGGATGCTTCGATAGCGGCCTTAAGCTCATCCAGAGTGTTGGGTCTTGCGTCTCTCAACTTTCTCTTCACAATATCCCACAGATTCTCTATGGGGTTCAGGTCAGGAGAGTTGGCAGGCCAATTGAGCACAGTAATACCATGGTCAGTAAACCATTTACCAGTGGTTTTGGCACTGTGAGCAGGTGCCAGGTCGTGCTGAAAAATGAAATCTTCATCTCCATAAAGCTTTTCAGCAGATGGAAGCATGAAGTGCTCCAAAATCTCCTGATAGCTAGCTGCATTGACCCTGCCCTTGATAAAACAGAGTGGACCAACACCAGCAGCTGACATGGCACCCCAGACCATCACTGACTGTGGGTACTTGACACTGGACTTCAGGCATTTTGGCATTTCCTTCTCCCCAGTCTTCCTCCAGACTCTGGCACCTTGATTTCCGAATGACATGCAAAATTTGCTTTCATCCGAAAAAGTACTTTGGACCACTGAGCAACAGTCCAGTGCTGCTTCTCTGTAGCCCAGGTCAGGCGCTTCTGCCGCTGTTTCTGGTGCCTGTGCACAGTGGCTCTGGATGTTTCTACTCCAGACTCAGTCCACTGCTTCCGCAGGTCCCCCAAGGTCTGGAATCGGTCCTTCTCCACAATCTACCTCAGGGTCCGGTCACCTCTTCTCGTTGTGCAGCGTTTTTTGCCACACTTTTTCCTTCCCACAGACTTCCCACTGAGGTGCCTTGATACAGCACTCTGGGAACAGCCTATTTGTTCAGAAATTTCTTTCTGTGTCTTACCCTCTTGCTTGAGGGTGTCAATGATGGCCTTCTGGACAGCAGTCAGGTCGGCAGTCTTACCCATGATTGCGGTTTTGAGTAATGAAACAGGCTGGGAGTTTTTAAAAGCCTCAGGAATCTTTTGCAGGTGTTTAGAGTTAATTAGTTGATTCAGATGATTAGGTTTCTAGCTCGTTTAGAGACCCTTTTCATGATATGCTAATTTTTTGAGAATTTTGGGTTTTCATGAGCTGTATGCCAAAATCATCAGTATTAAAACAATAAAAGACCTGTAATATTTCAGTTGGTGTGCAATGAATCTAAAATATATGAAAGTTAAATTTTTATCATTACATTATGGAAAATAATGAACTTTATCACAATATGCTAATTTTTTGAGAAGGACCTGTATATTACTTTAAATCATCATCGAGTGGTTATAACAACTTCTTTTAGTGACCTCATGTGAATTCTACTCATAGAATGAGGTATAAAGTCACTGATAACACATTTTAATGGCACATTAGTTTAGGTTCTACAAGTAGTGTCATCATCTTCAAATGCTCCTCTAAACTTGTCCCACAGCGGTGTGACCTGTGTCTGTATGTTCGTAAATAGTATACCATTGCTCGGCTGTTTAGAACTAATTTTTACCCCTGAATGAAAAACGAAGAAGAACTTCTTGGGAAGTATATCAGGGCCTTTATACTTAGTTGTGATGCAAGATTTAAAATCAGCAAAAAAAAAAAGCATTGATGTAATCCCACGTTCATGGATTCTAACAGTGTTTCACTGAAGTGTGCTCGTACCGCACTTACCCTTCAACAATTTTCTGCATTATCTCATACTGACAGATACATACACACATTTCAAATAAGCATGCCCACAATGTAATACAAACCTCTCATATTTCTTTTCAGCCTTGTCCCTCACCTAGTGAGCGCTTTCATTTTGGCCTCCCTGCAGCCATTTTCAGACAGCTTCAATCCACACGTGACCCATGGCAAGTTTTTATGGCCGAGCTCCTAACTGCTGTTGCCAGCTCTAATTGGGAAAGTAAAGAACATTTAAGCAGTGAAATTAAACCCTCACATACTGAATTGTTCACTCTAGAGCCAGCACTGCGAGTGGGAGCATAACAAAGAGCTCAAAATGCTCTTGGTGACAGCAGACACACGGTAAAACCAACAATTCGAGTCCACACAACTCGTCGCTTGTGGCCAGAAAGTAAATATTCTTCTGCGCTAGCCAAGGATTAGGATCACAAGTACCATAGGAACTGTCTAGTCACCTACTGGGACTCAGGGGAATAGTGATCCACTTTTATTTCTTGTTGCCTAGCTGTAATGGATATTTCAGCTTGTCCAGGTGTTTTTTTTTTCCGTCCTCTCTGAAGCAGAATAGATGTAACATTTCTGAAGCTAAAGATATCCCCCACACACCCACCCACACTTGCTCCATTGAAGAGCGCTTGTCGTTTTTCTCTCTGCACATTCATCACTCCCTTAAAAGTGATAACGCCAGACTGAAACGACTGGGAACGGTTCAGAGCTCAGGGAGCATGATGTGTTAACTTGTTCCACATGTATCTCCGAGCAGCCAGTCATTAGCTCACATCTCCACTGGGATTCGACTTGTTGGCGGCCATCTTCAGAGGCAGTAATCACTATTCTGTGGGGTCTCTGATCATTGCCCGACTAGAGGGATTTCTCGTGCCTTGTCTTTCGGGACATGGTCTCAGGTCTCAGAAGTTTGTCTAAGCTCAAAAATCTAATGGAGAAGAGGTGTATGCTGATGGAATGGTTTTCTCCCAGCATAACAGTGCAGAAGCAAAAAGAAATTTGCTCAGAAGTTTCTCGTACTCAGTGGAGTTCACAGTAATGATTCAAGATGTTTCTCATAAAATAGAACAAAAAAGATAAAAAGAAGATGTCGTGGTCCTATTTTCCTCAAGTATATTTTGCATATAAAAATGAAGCCTATTATAAGGGCTTATGATTTTTTTCATTTTTTCATTATTTTCATGACAGTTATGCACATTTTAAACCCAAATTCTCATTACCACAAAGGAAAAAGGATGGTCATTATTATTTGTAAAAAAAAATTAAAATAAAATCTCTCTCTCTCTCTCTCTCTCTCTCTCTCTCTCTCTCTCTCTCTCTCTCTCTCTCATATATATATATATATATATATATGAAGAAAATATTGTACAACATCTTTTTTTACTGTTATACATCTCTATTACTGTAATACTGTAATAAGAATCATCATTGAAAACAATGGGAATAATAAAATACAAATATTCGGACATGTTACGCTGACAAGAATAGAGGGGCAAAATGTCCTAAAAATAATATCACAATGCAAAAAATATTTATAGTCCATAACGGTGCTGTAAGTGATTTTTTCATGGAAAAGTATGCACAAAATTTTACTTCTCGCTGAAAGATATTAATGAAATAAGTGTCCTGATATATCTCACCGGAATCTGTGACAACTCTAAAATCTGTAAACAGCAAACCAAAAATGTCAGAGGGCCGCGGACAATGACACTTTCTGCCTGTCAATCATTTTGCACGTTCTCAGAGTATTGAAGTTGCAGCTAATTAATAAGAGGCATAATGCCATTTTTATGCATATTGCTCATAACAGTTGTCAACTGAAAGTACTATTTTGATACTGTTGTTTTTGACAACCGTTTCTGCTCATTTCGGTGTCAATAAAGCTCATTTGTTATCTTTAGAGTGCGGCGGGGTTTTGGAAAGAGGGGGCGTGGCCAATTCAACGGCTCAATTTGTAGAAATAGTAGAACGGCTAAAATCGCATACCGCACCTTTAATGTAGGCTTTATTGTCTCTATGCACAATATTTACATTGATTGGGGTTAAATATGACTATGTTTAGTAAGAATCACCCACATACACCATTAGAGAATTGCTATAAAATGTATGTAGACAACAAAGCTCAGATAATTTTGTTAATATTGAGTTGTCTGACTTTTGATTGCAGATCCTTGTATCTTGGCAAATCTGAACACAGTATTAACATTTCTTCTATAACTATAGAGGAGAGACGTGAGATTGCAGGGTCTTTTTCTCAGGACAAATATCTAAGTAGCAGGAGACCTCTGGAGAAATCTAATTTCGCTTCCCTTTTAATCTCACTTTTGTTGAGGATAAATATTTAAGACATTAATGAGATCTCATATGTGGTTCTTCTTTCCTAAGACTTGGCCTAAGCGGAGATGAGGTTCTTATCCCCTTCTGAAGCCAAAATTCGAAACATTTTTTTCCAATCATACATGGGAACTCCGGCAAGCATGCCAGAGTTCTCTTTCAACTCTTCTGATTCATACTCTGACAGATGTGCAACTGGAAGGCCTGAACAGGATACAGTATCAGTTCTCCATGGGTCAGAGAAGAGAAACAGGGCATATGTCTTTTGAAAAGTCTACTCACCACTGGCAAATATGGAATAAGGGTCTAGAGAAAAGAGGGTATGTTTTGCCACAAATACCATTCGATTCTGGTGAAGAAATCAGGCTCAAATAGCAGTACAGCTGTTGTGCCGGTACGACAGCGACTGATGATGGATGAATTCAGTTGACATGCAAGCCAATATAAATTGCAATTCCTTAACCTTGAGTGACATTTGAGGTTATTGAAGGACTAGGAATTTGTTACACTTAAAGCCTTTTCAGAAGATTCTGATTGATGGATCTCATTCCAGTGGGAGGCCAGGGCTGCTATCTGTGTCATGCTGCGACTGTCTTTGCAGTAGGATTCCAGTTGTTCACACTCTGTTGACCTCCAGCCATACACCGAAGGCTATAGGCTACAAGGTGTTTAGTTTCCTCCTCTGTCATACGACCTCACAAAATCACTTATGCGTTCTTGTTACACAATTTGTTAAGGTCTTGAGTCATTCAGTTATATGCACTTCACATGTGAGTGAGTCAAGGGAACTTTAATTAGAGGTTAGATTCACAGAAATACAAAAATTACTCAATTATAGCTACATTGGCCTGGGTGGAATGTCTTATATATTACAATTGAAAGAGAAGTAATTGTTGGCTAAAGGCCAAATGTACTTCTGTCAGACTGTCCGCACACAAGCAACGCAAATCTCGTCATCAGCAGAGTTCATGAACACTGAACATGTGCAGCATGATTTTTCAAACTGCATGTCTTTGAACATGCAGAAATCAGATGCGACTGGAATTATTTGCTCTAAATAGTTGGTCCACAAGGTGGCAACACTAACTTTTGAGCCATTGCTGTCATGAAGAAGCACTAGAAGATGTAATCGGCGCTAAACATCAGAAGACGAAGATGAAAGTAATGCACATTCTCATCACTGTAATATCATAGATTGATCAATCTATTGATAGATAGATAGATAGATAGACAGACAGACAGACAGACAGTCATTTGAAAAGTGTTTCAGTGGGGCAGCTTTCTTTAGGCAGCTCGCACAGACACAACACTTACAGTGCAGTATTAATATATAAGTATTATATACTGTAAGTGTTGTATTATATAATATATATGTAGTATTTAATCAAGATTGATATGCCAATAATAAAACCCATTTGTGTGTTCCTCATCTCTAGATGATTAATTTAGATCAACATCAATGGCAATAAAAAACATGGATAAATGAGCATTGTTGAAAGCAACATTGTAGAAATGAATGGAGCCGCATTGATTAGACTGTCTGACTGACAGCCTATTACGTAAGGTTTGTTTCGGCTCATGAAACTCACATGTGATTGGCTGGATGGTCACTCAATCAGCCCAAAGTAACAAAACGCAAAGAATACTGTATACAAATCCACCATTTGTACTCTGTATGGGAAATTTATAAATGATATATATATATATATATATATATATATATATATATATACTGTATATACACACACACTGGCTGCCAAAAGTTTGGAATAATGTACAGATTTGGCTGTTTTGGAAGGAAATTGATACTTTAATTCACCAAAGTGGCATTCAACTGATCACAAAGGACATTACCGATGATAATCGGGACATTACTGATGTAAAATCAGCACCATCACTACTAGAAAAAAGTAATTTTTGAGCAAATCTAGACAGCAGCCATCACTCCAACTCCTTATCCATGAGTAATCATGCTAAATTGCTAATTTCATACTAGAAAATTACTTGCCATTATATCAAACACAGTTGAAAGCTATTTGATTCATTAAATTAAGCTTAACATTGTCTTTGAGTTTGTTTTTGGGTTGCCACAGTATGCAATAGACTGGCATGTCTTATGGTCAATTAAGTAAAAAATGGCAAAAAAGAAACAGCTTTCTCTAGAAACTCGTCAGTCAATCATTGGGAATGAAGGCTATACAATGCTTGAAATTGCCAAAAACTTAAGATTTCATACAAATGTGTACACTTCTGTACAGTCTTCAAAGACAAAGGACAACTGCTCTAACAAGGACAGAAAGAGATGTGGAAGGCCAGATTTACATTTACATTTTACATTTATGCATTTGGCAGACGCTTTTATCCAAAGCGACTTACAGAGCCCTTCTTACAGGGACAATCCCCCCGGAGCAACCTGGAGTTAAGTGCCTTGCTCAAGGACACAATGGTGGTGGTTGTGGGGATCGAACCAGCGTCCTTCTGATTACCAGTTTACCAGTTATGTGGTTTAGACCACTACACCACCACCACTCCAACAAAACAAAACAAGAGGATAAGTACATCAGAGTCTGTAGTTTGAGAAATAGACGCTTCACATGTACTCAGCTGACAGCTTCATTGAATTCTACCCGCTCAACACCAGTTTCATGTACAACAGTAAAGAGAAGACTCAGGGGTGCAGGCCTTATGGGATGAATTGCAATGAAATAGACACGTTTGAAACAGAAACACAAAAGGAAAAGGTTAGAGTGGGCAAAGAAACACAGACATTGGACAACAGATATTTGGAAAAGAGAGTTATGGATCTTTACCCCATTGAGCTTTTGTGGGATCAGCTAGACTGTAAGGTGCGTGAGATGTGCCCAACAAGACAGCCACATCTATGTCAAGTGCTACAGGAAGTGTGGGGTGAAATGTCACATGAATATCTGGACAAACTGACAGCTAGAATAACAAGGATCTGCAAAGCTGTCATTGCTGCACGTGGAGGATTTTTTGATGAGAACTCTTTGAAGTAGTTTAAGTAGTTGAATTTTTTTTTCAATTTGTAATAGTAATTTTTCATGTTATTAATGTCCTTACTATATTTTGTGATCAGTTGAATGCCACTTTGGTGAATACAAGGACCAATTCCTTTTCATAAGAGCAAATTCCGGTACATTATTCCAAACTTTTGGTCGACAGTGCGTAATATATATATATATATATATATATATATATATATATATATATATATATATATATATATAAATAAATTAAACACAACCAATTATACTTTAGAATTGTAATCTATATATATTGCCCTTGTAATGAATTCTTCTGTTTTTCATTTGTAACATTGTTCTTAAGATTTTATTTATTATAGTCCTAGTTACTCATTCTTAGGGTAAGATGGTATAAATTCTCAGTTATGATGAATTGATAAAATGTATGTATTTGATATAACAGATGAGATACAGTTGTTTTAAATGGTCAGAATAAATTATACCCTCGTAAAGGTAAAACATGCCCCTGATAATCAAATCCAGCAGACAAATATTGCCCCTTATTGTAAAACTGTATTTATTTTGGGAAGAAATAGGTATCGGAAATTTATTTGTGAGATTTACTGTTAGGTGACCCTCAGAAATACTTATCATTGTGCCAAAGACATATGTGCCCCTTCCCTTCATGGATAAACTTGCATAGTAGTAATGGATTCTAAAATAAGAAACTGTTGCTGACAAAAGGTGCCCCTACATGATGTCTACAGCCCTCCCGCCCTTATGGTGATTAAAGATTAAACAAGAAAGTGGTTGAAGGGCAGAAGATAAGAGCATGTGTTCACCTCTTGACTGGATCATCCGTAATGGACGCCTCAGTGTTGGGGTGATGTGCTGCATTAATATCAGTAGGTCATTTCTCTTGGAGAGTGCTCTCCAAAGAGCCATCTCCCTGAGCGTACAGTATTTTGTTGCTTGAAGTGTGTTGTAAAAGGTTTGGGAGCAAGGGACCAAAGAGGAAAAAGCCCAAAACAATTTAGTCCTAATGCTATAAACAGTGCAGGTTAAACAGAGCTTAACTTAAATTGCTGCCAAGCCACATGAACAGTTATTGAGATGCTAATGTTTGCTTTTGGATTCATTGATAGGATTGTTGCTTTGTTTATGTTTAACATACAGTCACCACCCAGCCATCATGTCTATAGAGCTTTGTTTGAGCACAATGCATGATTCATCCTTACAATCTAAACGTACAGGGACTGTTTTGGGATTTGCTTGTGCGCAACTCGAGGATTTCTTAAAACTAACATTTCAGTTTGAAAAAGAGCAGATTCTTAAAAACTGTCCTCAGTCAAATTTAGGGGGATGAAATCTCTGGGAAACACACCTTCAGGGATAACTGTCAGATTACTCCATGATCAATAGCCTGTATTAAAGTTCTATCCTTATACTACACTTTCTTCTGAAATACACCACAGGTAGAAATGACCCTTTTTTCTTACAGTTTAAGAACTTCAAACTTTGCAGTTGAGGATGTTTACTGTGAACAGCCTTGAGCTTATTACTGCAATCAAATTACAAAATGATTCTGTAAAACTGTTCAATAGCCTATATTATAATTTTTCACATCACACCATAAATTCATAAAAAGCAGTAAATAAAATCAAAGAAGGAATGAGGTATGGGTTGCAATTAAAGGAGTTTACTGAAAATGTTCCCCTATGCCATTGCTCACAAATCTAATTTGTGCTTGCGCATATTTAAACTGGGTGCTCAAGACATCTCATGCTGGGTTTCATTTGCTTAATGCTATAGAGCGCAGCATTCTGGTTCCGGAAGTAAAATTACATTAATTTTAAACAACAACATATAAACCTTTCAAACTGAATGAGGTTGTTAATCGATTGTATATACTTCTGTTGAAGCCTTCAGCCTGCTTTATTTCAACTTCTTTTTTTTTTTAATTATGTTTAATAGCAAAATTTGTGGAAAATAACTACACAACCCATGATCGTGTAGCGGAAAATCTTTCAGTCAGGCCACGGTGAAAGAGCCCAGCAGCGACCACCAACTTCCATGACGCACTGTGAATGACACAGTTGAGTCGGTCCCTGTATACTCCTAAACTTTTTTGTATACTGTTTATTTGAATAGAGTAGAAAAGATATATATATATATTTTACCATAGTTTTTAATCTATGTCATTCACAATGCTTCACAGCATTTTAGTTCTTTCCCTCATGGAAGACGTTAAGTACACAGTCTTGTACCTTTGTGTTTTTGTCTGATTTTCAAATACGTTTTTGCTTCAAATCAAAGTTTGTAATGTTGTGTGATTCAACTTGGAGCTGGTTGGCTTCGATGGAATGAATGGGAAAAATATTTCCGTAACCAAGATGACGAAAAAGTGGGTACTGTTGTGCTGTATTGGTTCTTGTTAGTGTCTACAATTACTAACGTAAAGGAACTTTCTAGGTAACCCTTAACCCCTAACCCTAACCCATTAAAGTTAAAATTAAAAATTATTAATTTTACAAATTATATTTTATCATGAAACATTTTCGAATTCAGTCTATTCCATCAATTATTGTATTGAAAATTGCATATATTATGTAGTATATATATTTTTTTGTTACATGTTTATTGTTTACTTGCATAATTTGTACTATTTACAATTATTTACATTGATATGTAGAAACACGGTAGTAAATGGGTACTGTCTCTTAAAGACTGCCGGTTTCAGCCAATATGTGGATATAATGAGAGAAGACGTGCGTAATATCTTTAGCGCATCCATGTGTGGTTATAATTAAATGTTTCTGTTTTGTTGTTTTTAATCAACAACTGACTGTAAAAAACAGAAAGGGGATTAAAAGAAACATTATTCAATGACAAATGGATATGTGGATCTCGTCCTTGGGCTAACCGAACGAGTTAAACCAAACTTTTACTCTTAACCTGCAGTGAAAATATCTCGCTGCTAATAACTTCTTCTCCACTATACTACTCAATCACTGGCGAATAAAATCTGAACATTTACCAGCCAGTGGCTAATAACAGACAAATTTAGTTGCATAGCGTGAGATTTGGTAGTATGTGCAAGGGATTTACTCGCATTGTAGAGGGTTGTGCATACAGTGAAAGATCAATCTTGGGATTTAAGAATCAGTATTGAAACAGCAAGTTTGAATATATATAAACGCGAATCGGTTTTGAAAGTTATGCAGAGGGGAAGTTTATCTGTGAATAACAAATTACATTTTGATTATCATGGCTTCAAAGGACTTAGACTACTTTTTTGGTGTTTTTTATCTATCTATCCATCCATCCATCCTTCCATTTTTTTTTGGAGTGACCTTGTAACTGGTCACTGCTTGTTTCATTGTATAGTAAAGAGTAAAATGATAATTCTTCAGAATATTTTATTTAGTCTTTCTTTGAAAGAAATGAAGTTGAACTGGTTTTGGACAGAATTTTCTTTTTTTTATGGTAAACTATTCCTTTAAATATGTTCTCATTAGATGCACTTGGTATATATCATTTCATGGTCTTTTACACTGTGCTTTGATAAAGTTATAAATGAAGAAAACAGCCTTGTAAATTATTTTGTTATGCAAGCTTAAGGATGTCACATTTGAGTTGCCCCAAGCTCTGCAAAGCAAATAAATTACACGATCAAATGAGATATTCTTAGGCTCGGCACACCTCTGGAGCCTCACGCTGTGAGATGGATATCTTCCACCACCTCTGCGTGCTATACTTTTGTTTAGGAAAAGGGGTTCATCTAGAGGATACCATGACATTCTCACCTGCTGTTTTCCTGGAGATAGATAAATCTAAATATAAAGTGAGTCTCCTTTGGACTCCATCTTAGAAAGGCTAAAGTATATATACAGCAACTACAAGCCTCAGTTTTAACACATTTTTTGCATCAACGCTTGCCAAGTTCAGCAATTTTGTGGACACTAAATTCATCCCTTTTTGAGAAACAATTTGTTTCTTACATGTCTGTGGTTTTATCTGGCACACTCAAACAATGTCCACTAGAAGAGAACTTGTTTTAATCAGAGCTTGTCCTTGTTCTGTGGTATGTAGTCTAATGTTTTATTTGCAGAAGCTTGAAAAGGGCTTTATACATGGGATTCGTTTAAAATATTGTTTCATTTGTATTATTTTAGGCAGTTTTGCTTACACAGCATGAGACACTAATAGGCTAATGTTTGCTTCGAAAAAGAATAGGCACTAATGAATACATACTGTATGTTGTGCACTATATGGTTAAAATGAATTACAGATACGTGTGGTCCACACAGCAAGCCTCTTGAGTGCATTCTTCTGCAGAACTGCACATAATGAATAGCCTTGTGTTCCTTGTAAACTAGCATTAAATGCCAGGTAATCCCTCTCTCTGTTTCCTTCCCAAGCAATGTTAAACAAACACACTGTATAAATAAATGCGATTCGTCATTATTATTATTTTAGTTCTCTCTGTTGTTTGGATTTTCAATGTCAGCAGAATTTTTTGGGCACATACCAAATTAAATTGTCTTTGAATAAGATTGCAGTTTCTTGGCCTGCTAGCAGACTCTGTACTGTTGGCAATTCAGAGCATGCGTGCCGGACATCATGGTGAAAACAGATGACTCAATGATTTTCTGGCATTTCTACAACTTTAATATCTTTAATATTTAGACCAGACTAAACCAATTCAGTCAGAGCCCCGTTTGAAAATATTTTTTTTCTCCCAGCATGTGGGACAGCGGTGGATAACCCTGTTCAAATGAAAAGGAACATTCCAAGACTAATACAATAATTCCTGGTTTCTAATGATGGAATAAACTTGGGGTGGTATGTAAGGCTTGGACGTTCCCCAATATTGAATCGTGACCTTGTGGATTGTGAGGTGTTTAGAGAGCTGCATTATACGGGACAGGAATTCTATAAGGAGGCCAATAGACTTGCCACGGTATCATAATTTTCACACCGGTGCGATGTTCATGTTCAAACTGACTAACACCAGTATTACCGCTGGTGGGACGCTAGGTGGTACTATGGAGTAATTTTTATTAAGCAATAGCCAACACAATAACGCAAGGCAGCTTGATTATTTATTTTAACTAAAAATTAAATTGAAACAGAAAAAGAAGTACAATTAAAATCGTGTTGTACAACTTTTTAAAAGATGGCTTTTCAACATTTGTGAAGGGCAACATCTCTTTGGCAAAGGAACTTTATCTGTGCATTCTCTCCATCATGAGTCACCGGTCGGGTATTTCGATGTCTGGGCAAATACATCACTTATTGTGGGTTGTTGAGGGTTTAATGCTGGTGTTTTATTACCTTTCATCTTAGGACCCAGTTTAGCTGCTTCGGAAAGGTAATGAATTTGTGTGTGTGAATAAATGTGTTTTGTTCTGTTCCCCCCTATGGGGCGATATGCCAGAAATATGTTCACAATATATATATATATATAATTACAATATATAATTACATCGTCAACCTAATTTTATTAGTTTATTTAAAAAATAAAAAACGAACGAAAAAGATAACAAAGTGGTAAAAAAACCATATATAACCATCATATATAACGCACAACTATCCATCTATGACAATGGTGGAACATTACTAAAACAGATTAAAATCTAAAAACAATTATAAATGTAAACATAATAATTATAATGATGATAATAATCACTGAAATATAAATCATGGTTTGAGGTGAATGTATCTGTATATAGAGTGACCCTGCAGAGTTGCGTTCACAACAAACTGCTCTGTGGAAATCAAGTGAGCTGAAATCAGAGCACCTCCTGAGCGAAGATGGTCTGAGGTCATTTGCAGCATTCTCATACACGATACTTTACTTTTTTTCATACACATGTTCCATGAGACTGCACGCCTCCGAACAAACAGCACGTCAGACATGTGCATAGACGGCTTTTCTGTCATCTGTTCTTAAAAATATAATAAAATGTGTTCTCCACGTGCGTGTCTGTGTGTCTAACAGCATTTCTTGTGTTATTCTGAATCCGAGACGTCTTACGGTTACCCACCATGCACATTATATTTGCTACCTGCAATTAGTGAGTGTGAGTACTTTGCTGCATGTGTAATTTGATACATTGGTAAATAACATCTGGCTTTCAATGTGTTATTTAGGTTAATTTATCATGGGTTGCAAACCCTTCATCAGGCAACTATTCTTTATTTAAGGCTATTCTATTTGTTAGGCTCTTGTACTGATATTGGCAGTTCCATTCATAATGTTTCCACCGGTATAACATTTTACACCGGTGTTGTCCCTTGTACCGAGTAAAATAGGTAACACAATAAACTGTGGCAACCCTAGAGGCCACATGATGGTGGTACCAGGTTGAAAACCTCCAAGTACCACGATGCGTGAGTCAAATGCGGAAGACCGTAATGCCAGTGCATTTAGATAAAAAATAACAGTGATGATTGTGATAAGAAGGATAAACTGATTGATGTTCGATCATCAATATAGAGCAGGGTGGTAAGTGTACTACTGTATATTTACGCATTGAAATCTTGACTTGTTTAGTCCAGTGTTGTCGACTCAAGGCTGCTGGCACTGTAGAGGTATTTGGGGAGGTCTGGGCAGGGCTAGGAGGCGCCTGTATGTCCTAGTTGTCAAGGCGGCTCACTTTTCTCAAGCTAGTGCCAGCAGACTGTGTGGTGGCACCACAGTGGCTCACCAAGCCTGCTTCTCACCAAGCTGGCAGCCTGCTTCAGACGAGCAGGACTGGCAGGAATGGATTAGAACCTGTTATTAATGACTTTCTTTTGTCCCTCTGGCATTTTGTAAGCTAAGTATGAAAATAAGGCTGCCTTTAAAGGCTCTTTGGTGAAACCAAAGGGGAAAGCAGAAAAAGCAAACCCCTGTAGCTTGGTCGAGAGGAACCAACAATGACACATATTGTAAGACCACATTGTTTTTTTTTTTTTTTGCAATTCTTTGAAGTCATTGTGTTGGCCTTGCTTACATGCTAACACTCATTCTCAGATAATGCTGACAGAATTCAGGAAAATTAGTATTTTCCAACATGATTTCTGATCACTCCACTCCACAAACAGTGCCACCCCAAACTCATGTCATTGCAACAACATTGGTTCAACATCAGAAAAAACTTTGAAATCAAAATTTCACAGCCTGATCTCATGGTGACATTTTAGCAAAATGGCATTACGAGTTTCATTACAGGTTGACACAAAATTGATGAAATTACAGACTTTAACAATGTTGTTAAAACAAACAATCTAATACATACATATCTCTATGTCAGTGTTTCCCAACCACTGTGCCGCAGCACACTAGTGTCCCTTGAAAGATTGTCAAGTGTGCCGTGGAAAATTAACAAATTCCACAAAATAAATAAATGCATGAAAAAAACAATATATATATATATATATATATATATATATATATATATATATATATATATTCAGGGATCCAAACTCCTCACCTTTCTGAGAAATTCTCCATTTTGAAACCATAATCGGTCACTTTTGTGATTGTGAAGTGCAATGATTAATGTGCAAAAGTGAGTGATATTTATACACGTTAATGGTCATCACATGACTCGCGTCAGTGCTGCAGAATACATTGAATACTATGAAGTGACGTCACACCAAAGTGTTTTTCACACACACGTTTTTGCTTCACCAATAATGTCTTTGAGCGCACTAAGCAATAATAAATATTTAAAAACATTGAATGTCTCATAATTTTTTTGAATATTACCTTATCATTTACGAATATCAGAAACCCCAGTTATTGAACTAATATAAATTCACCAAGTAAACGCTTAGACCTCAACATAAACAAGTCCTTTTATTACTTTGTGCTATCAAAGCAATTGCAAGGTTTTTTCTCTCTTCCAAATACATGTTTTCAATGTTTATTGTGCACACCTCCCACTTTTTTACGTAGCAAACTCGTAAAATCGCCCCTCTGTGTCGCTTTCTGCAACTCTTGTCATGTGGAGGGCAATGTGGTGCTTGACGCTAGGTTCAGCCTCTAGAACCAAATTAAAACTGCCACGAGAAGTCGTCTGTCCGAGGCAAAGACACAAAAGCTAATGACAATTGCCTCAGCATCAGTCTCCCTTAAGTCGAAGCGGATGTGTTTTGTAAATTTTTTAATCGTATTTGTTTTTTTAATATTGCGTTGTTCATATTTTAGTGGTCTCTACTGTCACTGCGGGGGATAAAACATTCATCTACTTCGTGTGGTGTCTCTGTTTTTCATCTGTTCTCTTCATTAATAAATAAATGCATAATCTGCTATATGGTTGTCCTGTAAGTTCATGATTAAAAATTAAAATGTGAATGAAAATAAAAGCGATTAAATGTCTTATTATCATAAAAATATGAAAATTAAAATTTCGGGTAATAATAGATTGTGACGGAATTTTTACTGCCCTGTCCGTCTAAATGACGGACGATAAGAAAGTCTAACGCAAGCAGTGTATATTACTTTTTTTTTTCATAGCCGAATTTGAAACATTACAAGTAAACACGCTACTAAGACGGACAGAAAACATGGAAAAAGTCTTGAAAAGTATAATTGACGATGGTTAGCCTATGTGGGATAGTGGTGTGCCATAGAATATTTTAGTCGTAAAAAGTGTGCCGTGGCAGAAAAAAGGTTGGGAAACACCGCTCTGTGTGTATGTTATCAGTATACATGTGTCCGTTCCCACTTAGTTACCTTGCAAGTTTTCAAGGTGTTCCCAATTTCTGTTCCTCTCTTTAGGAACAGCCCACAGACTGGGGCAGATTGGGCTTTGTATTGCTGTCCAGTCTGATAGAGCCATGTGATGAATGGCTTTGCCGAGTCCAGGACAACACATTAGCATTATTGACCAGCTCCTGCTGATCAAAGAGCCTCAATATGTGCCCTCCATTCAGGTCTTGTTTAAATTGGCTGGTGTGTTGCAGTTTTATTCACAGACTTGAATAAGCTTCTGCGAAGAAGTGTGCATAATGGTTATGGAATTTCTTCAGAAATGTTCGCCTCAATCCACTGTTACCATCGATAGCAAAGAATTAGATGTGATTAGTGAACGACAACGTGTGTAATAAATCGTTAACTGTGCATGAAGCAGCATGGCCAGTGGAGGACTTTGATGCTCTGAGTGGAATTTGGCATGTTCAGAAGCAACGGGGGAGAATTTTCGCTCTCAGTGGAAAGAAGTCTTCACTTGAGGAGACATTTGGAAGTCATATGCATCTAATGTTCACAAGGCCTTACTGATGTCATCCCTCCCCATTCAGCAATGGCAGCTCCTCCTCGTGACCCTGTTACCATAAATAGAATGTCACATATTGATTTGGGGACAGAGTTCCTTCATGACATGTTTTCACACAGTGAACTATTTTGCCAACAGATCACTTCAGCTCAATCACAAAGCTAGGGCAATGGGCCATGAGCTTCTGAATGATTCTTTTAACAGTGGTGGACATACCTTTTCCATTTAGTATTGAATGGTTGTTTATGCACAACTAATCCCAATAATGAATACATCGTGGTCCCATAACAACACATGTTCCAATGTCCTTCCCTCTCTGTTATGTTCTTGTAAGGGTTTCAAATTTAACTTTTGTTTGATCCTCTCATACACTAGCATATCAGATTACATCTCAGCAGCTAAATAGATTCTTCTCTTGCTATGTTACACAAGACTATAATAATACGACAAGAATGTGTGCCATAGATGCGTGTGACGGTACATTTGATCACGTGCTCAGCATCGGTTACAATGACGTGTCAGTTGTTCAATCATCAATTGAGGTCTAAATTTGCATTCTCAAACTAATGCAAAAAAAAACACAATGGGCTCTTGGGTAGCATTGTGCACTGGACATTTTTTTTTATATCTTTCAAGAAAACCTCAAACTTCCATACCAATATAATTGTTTTGTTTTGGTTGCTGTTGCCAGAGAAATGAAGGAATCATCAAAGCACTTGAAACTTCAGATTGGTCAGTAAGCTGGTTTCATAGACCTGTTGGTACAGAGATTCCCCCTTAAGTGCACCCAGAGAAAAGTTCATAGCTTTTAAGGATTCCGAGTTTATAATTGAGATCTCAGTTATGCTTCATAAAATTATTTACTTCCATTGTAAGTGCCACATTGTAACCCTGTTGCTTTAAAAAAATAAATAGGTGAGATAAGTCAGAATTAATTTTGTTGTAATCAACATTATTCAACAAATGCTTTCGATTGAGCTTAATTTAGGTGGTTGAACCTGAAATATTCCTTTAAAGAGCCTTACATTTCAGATTAAAAACTGTGCTGCAACCCTGGGATGAGTTCATATGGAAATCTCAGATTTTTAATTACATGCGTTGGTATCTTGGCAAACCTAAGCACAGTCTGAGACATTATTGAGATCTCATCTAAGGCTACATCCACTCTAATCCATTTTGTTTCCTAACCTCATCATTTTACAAATTATGTGATAATGGAGAAGTTTTCGGCTATTCTAGTGTGAATGAGATGCATAACTGTAGCAAAATGTATGTATTTTCAAACGAAAACAGACTAGTGTGGATGTGGCCTAAAATGCCTAAAATTGACACATTTCCTTAAGTCTCCTGCTTCTCAGATGTTTCTCCTGAGAAAAAGAACCCAGTCATGGGTGTCTCGGTTCTTTTTCTCAGGAGAAACATCTGAAAAGCAGGAGACTTAAGGAAATGTGTCAATTTGCTCTTCATTTGATATCATTGCGGTCTAGAAGAAAGATCTCATTGATAATTTTTCTTTCCAATGGGCAGTCAGGGAAGCATTTGACTTAGTCATTAAACTTTTTGAGGGAACTTTAAAAAAGTATTCTTAATTGGGATACACCGATGTATATTTATCGGCCAATTATTGACCAAATTAAAACCATCAGCAATTCGGTTTTTAGCATGAAAATGCCAATATAAAAAACCGATGGTTCATTAATAATGAATTATCAACACACTAAAAACTCTGTGAATTGAAATGCACAATTCAGAAATAATAATAGCCACAGAATGTAGAAGGTTGGCACTCCTAAGAACATGCAATATTTAATTTGTAATCATTCTCGTTCTCACCTTAATGAAGAAAACCCGTCGTTACAGACGTGACAGTTGTGAATGTGGCACTTACCTATACATGATGAGGTAAAACCTTTGCTTCTGAGACATTGGTATGGTATCCATTAAGGCTGCACGATTGATTTAATTAAGATTGAATTAATTAAATCCATGTTCAAAGGAAATTATTTAGTGTCAGAACAGAGATTGTTGATTGCGTTTGTACCGCTTTGTAAATTTTTCAAACATAATTTCTGAGCTGAACAGTGATCTGAATTAAAAGTTGATCAGTAAAAAAGGATAACTGGCAAAATATCACTATTGGAAATTTTTCAGATCTGTGCATCCCTATGATTTAAGTTGCAAGTGTGTTACACCCATACAATGACAGATTCCTTGACACAGACAAGTAACTCTGATCCATCCCTCATTTAGTGTCCCACTTAGCCTTTCAGCACAGGCCACAATCGGGCTATTGTGGGGTTCTCCTTGTCAGTTGACGCCCTGGTTCTGTTGATATGGAGTGTGTGCTGAAAGCAGCGACCACCCCATACAAGTACTGGCTAATTGAGCCTGTCTGGGCATGACCTGTAAGTTGTGCTGATAAGCAGGTATTTGACCCTTTGGGAGGCCCAGGTTACTTAAAGCTTTCTGGAAATAGTCTCAATTAGTATGTTCAACTAAAACACCACGTGCCTCCAACGGTAGGCGCTGACTTCATTGTTGTGGTTCTGCTTGGTGTCAATGAAACTTAAAAAGTAGGTCCAGCCAAATGGAGAATGTGGATGTCGTCACATATTGTAAAGTGTGATGGAGACCTCTCTGTTTATACACTTCCCACCATACATGAGACTTGAAGTAGAGCAGAGCCGCGCTTGGACACAGATCACTCATCCAGACTCCTTAGGTAGGATAAAATGGTCCACCCTGAATTAAAATTTCGTCACACTGGTAGAACTTTGCTGATGCAATCTACTGAAAGCGTCAATTAAATTATCTGTGAATGCTTCCATTTGTGCATTTTTGCACTCCTTGCTGTCTTTCTCGTGAGTGGTAAATCATGGCTAGCAGCATCCAGCTGGTATGTTTTTTTCACACCAGGGAGAAAGATCTTTGTTGCGAAGTGTGTCTGTCCAACCAGCCCTGTCAGACTCTGTGGGCTTATCCTGCTAGCTCCAGAAACCTTAGACTAATCCAGCTAGTTTCTCAGTCGCGGTCGGTCTCCATGCTGAACCTCCAGGGGTTCCATTACGCTTCATTTAGATTAAGTGACCTTTTGCGGTCACAATATGGGATTTTAAAATAAAGTGAGTATCGATGCAAGTGTGTATGCCTGTGCATATACACATGAAAGTATGTGTGTTTTACTTGGCACTTTCCCAGAATTGACTCAAATGCTCTTCTCTACGCTAAAATTCCTCAGCCGACCAACGAAGTCCAAAAAAATAAATATATATAAACACTCTCTTCTCACACAGAGTATAAAAGTGACCACCACAAGCTCATATTACAGTAATGAGCTGTCATGGGTCTAGTGTTTAGTTCTGCGCCGGGCTGTGTGAATATAACATGTACTGTACGTGTCATTCATGTTCGTTTGTTGGATGGGAGATTCTCAGTTTTGGGTGATTGACAGCTGGACCTGCCTTATTTGGCCCGGCCTTATCAGTCGCTGCTGAATTCGGAGGTATCCATGGCCTCCATTCCCATGGTAACACAGACCCCATATACAGTGTTTTTGGAAGTTGGAATGTTTTTAGGCAGCTCTCCCGTCTGGCTGAGAAGGATTGCCTTGCTTTTGGGTTTGGGTCGTTTCGTTGTGACGTGCCACATTGACAGTTAAACATTTACATGTATACATTTACATAACATGGTGTGTGCACTTGTGTTTCATGCAATGGTAATGCATATAAGGGTGTTTTTTTACATTTACATTTACATTTACATTTATGCATTTGGCAGACGCTTTTATCCAAAGCGACTTACAGTGCAATTATTACAGGGACAATCCCCCCGGAGCAACCTGGAGTTAAGTGCCTTGCTCAAGGACACAATGGTGGTGACTGTGGGGCTTGAACCAGCATCCTTCTGATTACCAGATTACCATTTTACTTTGGGCACTGTTAGCACTGTGGATTTCTAGAAAGTAAGGTCTTGTTAAAAAGTTGGTATGTCTCGAGTTTATTTAATTTGTATACTACTAACAATGTCCAACAGTGTATATGCATCACAGGAGATAAATGTCATTTTTCAGAAAGTCATGAAATTCCCACCACAGTGTCATTTCCAGCACATCTCAAATTCTATATTGTTTTTAATCGAATTCTGTAATGGAAATGACGCTGATGGAAATATATCATAATTTTTTCCTCCCCATTTTCTCCCCAATTTGGAATGCTGAATTCCCAATTTGCTGTAAGTCCTCGTGGTGGCGTAGTGACTCACCTCAATCCGGGTGGCGGAGAATTAATCTTAGTTGCCTCTGCATCTGAGACCATCAATCCACGCATCTTATCACGTGACGTGCTCAGCAAGCCACGTTACCACGGAGATGTAGCACGTGTGGAGGCTTCACGCTATTCTCCGTGGCATCCATGCACAACTCACCAGGCGCCACACCGAGAGCGAGAACCACACATTATAGCAACCATGAGGAGGGTACCCCACGTGACCCTACCCTCCCTAGCCAATTTGGTTGCTTAGGAGACTTGGCTGGAGTCACTCAGCATGCCCTGGATTTGAACTCACGACTCCAGAGGTGGTAGAGAAATAACATTTTATAAATAAAAAAATTAAATGGCCAACTCCTTCGTCTTGCTAAGGCTAATTTCATAGCTTACATTTAATGTATCCTAAATACACTCAGTTAAGTAATATTTTCGCACTCACTTAGCACTTTATTAGGAATACTATGGTCCTAATAAAGTGGCCGATGTGATCTTTTTCTGTTGTAGCCCTTCCGCATCAAGGTTCAATGTGTTGTGCATTCTGAGATGCTATTCTGTTCACTACAATTGTACAGAGGGATTATCTGAATTACCGTAGCCTTTCTGTCAGCTTGAATCAGTCTGGCCATTCTCCATTTACCTCTCTCATTGACCTTTCATACAATACATATTGTTTAGATTATCATAGTTTTAATCATGTCATAATTTGTACTTTTATAATAGATTTTCAAAAGTGCCAAAAAAAAAATAATGATTGCACGGTAAAAAGTTTCAAAGTCACATATATCAATAAGAAAAACGGTTAAATCGATTACTCTTAAAGAACACCCAAAAGTACCACATTCTTTCTATGTTTCAGATGCATAAGAGGATATACCAGATAATTTCTCACTCTCATTGCTCCGGAAAAGATTTGTGTTGTAGTCTCATTAATGGCGATTTTTGTTTTTAGGTGGGATTTTGAGAGCACAGTGGAGTGTGTGTAAACACTACAGCAGTCTTATTGTGAGATATTGTCCCATGAAACAGTAAACCAAACACACATTATCTTTTGTGGGAATCCCCCCCCCCCCCATTTTAATTCTAGCGTGAACTGATTTTAAGCGTTCAGTCCATTTTCTCAATGTGTGTGGTCCAAAAAAGAATAAAAACACACCTAAGTATTGTATTGGGAGCCATTGATTTGACCTAGAAAAGATTTGAATCACAGGTCTATTTTTTCGTTTGACCTGAATCAACTCATTACACTCATTAATCACATTGTATAGCAACTAGGCTAATAGAAACAAAACACATCTGTTTAAAAGAACAGTTCAGCCAAAAATGAACAGACATACTTCCGTGAAATACAAAAGGAGACATTACACAGAATGTTAGCCTCAGTTACCATTTGCTTTCATTGCATCTTCTTTTTTACTTACAATGAAAGTGAATGGTGACTGAGGCTGTCAATCTTCCTAACATCTCCATCCCCCAAAGGGTCATACAGTTTTAGACCAACATGAAGGTGTGTAAATGATGACAGAGATTTCACTTTTGGGTGGACTGTCCCTTTAAAAAATCCCAATTTCTTAAACATACTTTCTACCCAGCTTGCATATAATAGCTTTCCTCATACCATGGAGATGCCATTGTTCTCAAAGACCGGTCGGCCAGTACAGAGGAGATGGTGAATAGTAGTTTGGCACCCCATCACCATAGCAACAGAGGAGTATTGCTCATCCCCCCCGAGCATACCTCGTGCTGGTTTGGCCCCTTCTCCACACAAGCAGTGCTGCTTAATTTCCCTGACCCGCAGGGTCTGCTTTTAACAGGCCCCATTGATTGGTACAAATGCAGGAGTGCAGAGCCGGTCCCAGTGTCTCTGTAACAGGGTTAAGCAGACAGCAATGAGGGGTTAGACATTTGGGGGAGCGTAAAACGTAGAGAGTGTTTTTTTCTCTCTCACTGAAACACATCGTTTATAGGCTAATTAACTGATGCAACGCACATAAAGCATATGCTTTCAAGGAGCACAGCCTCTCCAATCGCCTTGATGATTGACACCTATAATGTTTTCCGCCCCTAAATAGCCACCATTAAACCCTTCAAATGAATCACCACCGAACAATAAGTGCTCAGGAAAATGCAGGTGTAGACGCCACAGGGAATCAAACAATAAATGCTGAATGTCGTCGACTTTCTCTGACACGGTTTGATAGGAGTTTCTGCTTGAAGCCACATAACATCTTGTCCTTTTTACCTGGACATCTTGCTTAGACAAGTGTTTTCAGGAACAAGTGCAATCAAATTGAAAGAAGTTGTTCAGGTTTTCCTTCCTTTGGAGAAGAGTCCTCAACGCTGTCAGCCTATGAATGCCATTAGGCAAGAAGAATCAGAAAATAAACCTATTTTATATCTCAAATGTTTTTCCTAGACAGCATTGAGATAAATTGAGAGCAATTGGAGACTTCCGTAAGGCACCTGCTATTACGATTTTCTCCTGAGAAGAAGACCCCAGTATTCTCACATGTGTCTCACATGACTTTTAGAAGAGATCTAAGCGATTTATTGCACTTTGCTCAGAATTGCCAAGCTACCAAAGCCTGCAGTCAAGGATTTCAATATGTACACAAACATTTCTCATTAAATGCATCCAATACCAGACTATATGAGCTATGCTTTCCACATTAATTTTATTGTTTATTTTCTTATTGAAACATTTATTTCTATTTTTATTTCACCTAAGGATTTTTAGGAGAACTTCTGTGACTAAGTTTATACTTAAATGATATACATTCAATAACCTATGCAATCTCAGAACCCCACTATGTTTCTGTGCAAATTCATTTGGTCAGATCTCTGCTCGATTAATGGCACTGCTACACTTAAGCACAACAGTACGCACGTGCACAGGCACACTCATCAGTCAACCAATATGCTTGAATGTTACTACAAAGACTACTTTAAAACATCGACTACTGAGGTGGCTGACACAAAGTCACTACAAAATCATGGCCGTGACGACATGGCCCTAATATTATCATCAGTGGGCTTTTCCAGTGTTTTTGAATGTAGCATTTGCGGTCAAATCGTGAGACATAACTTCTCAGTGAATGCTAATTACTACTTTGTTGACTTATTTGACTGGAGGAGAAAAAGCAACAAATAATTGAAATTTCAACAGAACACAATAAGAATTATGTTGAAGGACAGTTTTGTCTCCATACACCTAAATCACATGCTTTCACTCTGAAGTCTTTTCAGCAGGATACTAAGCCTAAAATATATATGTGAAAGGCAACAGAGATGTTTTGTTACATTTATATTTAAAATGTTTTTTCTTACTTGTGAAGTTTAAAATGAGCTTAAAATATTGATGTTGAGTTTACAGTTGCAATTTGAATTCATATTCATGAACAGATTCATTTGGACTCGGACTCGGCCTGTTATGGACTCTGTCTTGAGTCCGACTCAGCCCCTTTTGGACTCAGACTCAACTCGGACTCGATTGTTTAAAGACTCGGGCTTGATTTGGACTCGACTAAGGTGGACTCGAACCCAACACTACTGTCGATTAAGTTGAACTTGTATTGAATCCGGAATATTAATTTAAACACGCGGTCTTGTTAAAAAATACTTTTTTGTTTCAACTCAAACTTTGTATTCACCTTGGAGCTGGTTGTTTATGGCTTTCAACTCATTTATGAAGAAATGTATGAAATCCCTATGGATAAAGGTATGTAAAAAAAATTTAAAACACTTCCGAATCTAAGCTGGCTGATAATGTAGAGGAGCACGGTTGCGTTCTATTAAACTGAATGCAAATAGAACATTTTGATATATATATATGATATTGACATATTGTGCATGAATAGTTGTACATATGTTACATGTAAGGTTATGCGCATGTATATGAGTGTGTGTGGAGGTACTATGCAGCTGTTGTTTTTGCAGATTGAACAGATAATAGGGGTCAGACTCCCCAAAGGCTCATTAAACTTTTGGTAAAAACTGATGTAATCTTACATAAATACCCTCCTGGGAGTCAGAGCAGAAACAAGACTGGAATCAAATAAATGCCAGTAGACTCATTCCATTTGTATTTGTGTGCGTAGGCGGGTGTGCACGAGTGCGTATGTGTTTGTCTGTAGAAAGGGATCGTATGGGGACAGCAACAGGACTGGCCACCAGCTGCTCTTCCTAGATCCTAAGCTTCTCCACCCTCCCCTCCTTCTCTCTCTCCTGCTGTCTGCTCTGACAGGGAACACACAGTTCCTTTATGCCACTTGCCCATCATTCCGCACCCCACCTTGAGGCCGCCACTGTCACTGGACACTGCACACAGTCGGTCCCTGTCAATTAGACACTGCATCTGCCGGCAACAATAGAGCCCTCTCGCTTCCTGTCTGTCTCACTGCCTGTCGCTCTCTAAATTTCCTTAACTCTCCTCCTCTCTCCCTCCCTTTCTCTTCATTTCGGCTTGTCATCAAGTGCCGACTTCCCACTTTGCAGCTATTATTTACATGAGAAACGGGCTGCCGTCTTTTAATGAAAGAGTTATTTGTGTTTGTATTGATTTTCGTATGTGTGGCTGATTTTAAAGCATTAATCTGAAAAGCAAAGAGATGGCTTAATTTCAAAATTGCCTCCCATTCTTTCCACGGAAATACTAAACTAACTGAAAGCTGCTTTAAGAAAGAAAAAAAGCCCATTTTTCATGTGCTTGACTGGTTTTCTTTGTTTGTTCCTCTTTCTTGACTACATCTTTTCCTCATTCCCCAGAATCTTATTTTGATTCTGTTGTAAAGACACCTTGGTTTCTAGCAGCCACCCTTTCGCCCCTCCTCCCTCCTCTCCTGAAAGAGGCATCTCACGCCTTTGACCAGAACATGGGATGCATGCTCAACCAGGGAGGGCCCTGCATGGCAACGGCTCTGGTTGCCCTGGCAACTGCCCGTCCTTGAGGAAAGGGTACGTTGGACTTTGGTGGCCAAGGTTTTGACAAACTCATAAAGCATCTTGATACAACGATCCAGCTATTGCGGCACTAAATGATCTTGATCCCATGAAAATGACGTGACTGTGGCATCATTTTTGCTAAATAATTTTACGTGTTTCCCTACATGTATTGTGACAGTTATTAGGTTAAATGTCCACTGTGTGGCACTAAAAGTGAGTTACATTTTTTCCTAAAAGATTAGTTTTTTTTTAGATTAAAGACCTGTTCACACCAAATCCATTTTTTCCATGCAATTGTTCGCTCTGAACAAGCTTTTGAACGGGCACAATTCAGTCCAGGTCACTGTGCTAGGTGAAACTGTGTCAGATCAATGCTTGTCTGATGCAATACTTGTGATGCTTGACCTTCTCAAAGATCATCTCAGGTCTCCAGTGTGAGGCTGCAGGATCACAGGGTTCAAACAGAATCTTTAGACATTTTTTTGTGCTGATTAGCAAAATCTGCTAAATGGATTTAAACATTGTAAAAACATTGTGGCTCTCCCAAAACCCTTTTCCCAATCCCCCAAATACCCTGGTTGCAGGCCCAATGGCTTGATTGTTTTGCATTTTGAAGAAGGAGAGATATCAGAGAGGTCGCTGTTGTGTTTGATGCATTTCACCCGTGAATGCTTAAAAAATTGTGAAATGGGGTTTGTGAAATATCTGTTCTTAATAGATACGGCTGTCCCATAAGTGTACACCATTGGTACATCACAAAGTTTGATGGTAAGTGAAGCTAGCTATCTAGGAAGATTTCTTTTGCTAGCTGCATTATCTGCCAGCTTTATAGTTAGACATAGTTTTATTTACATGTGTTTTGTTCATGTTTTGTAGGTTTTTGAGTTCATGTCTTTTATTTTGAAATTAGTTTACTTCCTTGTCTGGTCATGTGTCTTTGTCATGTGGTTTCCAGTTTCCCTCATGTTTCATGTGTCTTGTTCTTATTGGTCTTTGGGTTATTGGTCTTGTTATCTTGTTATCAGTTCTGTTCTGTTATTGGTTCATATGTTATTAGTTTTGTCTTATCATTGGATGCCTTGTTATGTTATTACCCTTTTGTTTGTAGCCATTGTCTCTAGTCGAGTATTGTTGGTGTAACATCTTTGTCCATGATTAATGTATAGGCATTGTTCATAGTCAATTCAAGACTAGTTTAGGTTCTGGTTAGATTTTGTTTTGTTTTGAATGTTTTGGATAGCAGCACTGTAAATAAAACTGCACTTGGGTTCTCATAAATCTACAAACAAACTTCTACCCCATTTAATGCGATTGCTGGCAGTGTGTCAGGTGGCAAGTAGTCTTCCACAACTGATTGTAAATTTGCGTTCAGATCTACTCCATTTCTGTATGGAATGCCTACTTTTCTAGATTCAATCAATTCCCAGTGAATAAAATCAAGCCCTGCACTCTATTTTTTCTCATTCAGTGTTCCTTTTCACTCAGAAATACATCACGATACTGAAGAAATGTCGGTCGCAACTTTTGCTACATGCAGACTTTAATATATTTGGCGATTTCCCAGCTCCGTGGTTTTGTAATATCCCAATATTGTCGATCATTGTCTGTCAATGAGTGTCACAATCGGCACTGGGATATTTGTCAGAGATCATCTGATTACATCGTCCTATCACTCAGTCCTAGTTAAAACCTCCCTTTGGGGACATTTAGGGAAATAATTTGGAAAAACAATCCTTAAGTTAATAATGTTTTTTTTTTTATTATTATTATTATTATTATTACTGAATTCTAAAATGCAAGAAGTTTTTTGTTTGATTTAAGGCACGGTTACATTTAGCTTTGCATGACGAGATTCCGTCATCTCAATGGGTATTCGCAAATCCATTTCACACAATGGACTTTCGATGGCAAAAAAAATTTGCCACGTTGACCAATAGGGAGTTGCTTGTTGTGGGCGGAGCTTTATACACAGCTACAGTAAATATTTAAAATGGATAACATTTTAGCGGCAAGTTCCTTTTTAACTTCACTGTCCCAGATTTCATAGCGCAGCATTAAAAAGAGGCAGCTGGGCACTTTGTTTTTCACTGGTTTCTCAAGCGCTTAATATCCGGCCACGCCTTTTTTGCATCCAGAATTGCAGTGGTGGTGGTGTAGTTGGCTACAGCACAAAACTGTTAATCAGAAGGTCGCTGGTTCGATCCCCACGGCCACCACCATTGTATCCTTGAACAAGGCACTTCATTCCAGGTTGCTCCGGGGGGATTGTCCCTGTAATAAGTGCACTCTAAGTCGCTTTGGATAAAAGCGTCTGCCAAATGCATAAATGTAAATGTAAATTTTGCTGTGCTAAGGTAAATGTGGCCGCGCCTTTAAGTTTAGTGCGGGTTTGGGTTAATCTATAGATATTATGATTAGCTTTATATAAAACAGTAGAAGTCTATTATATGTCCCGTTTAGAAACGTGTTTGTGTATGCATGCATGTTTTTTGGGCTTCCTTCTTTGGCCCCCAATTGACTGCTCTGTGAGTCACCCAAGACTTCCTGTAGGACGTCTTCATTGATGTGTATCTCACTGGTCAGCTTGCTGTGATTGACAGTTCTTCTTTAATGGAGATAAATGTGATTGCTGAGGTTTGCCCCTCCCCAACCAACTGCAGCAGACTCCAGTGAGGGAGCAGATATCAAAATGAGTATGTGTGTGGCAGTGCAGGGATTTTGTGTTCCTTTAGTCACACATTCCCTGTGACCTCTGTCAACCAATCCACCTGTGTGAAATGATCGTTGTCTGTCTATTTCTTAGCAGCCTTTTCAGATCCCTGTAATTGAGACAGTATCTATCTGCAGCTCTGCTCAATGTGAGTGGAAATTGTGCTACATGTATAGCTTTTAAAAATCTCATTCTTTCATTAGATGTTTTTTCCTTTTTCCAACACATGGATACTTGTGATATAATGATGTCAGAATCCATCTTCCTATTTAAAATTAAAATTTGCCCATTGACATTTTTTTCAATTTATGGACAACAACTCAAGTGAGCTCAGAGAGACCATTATCAGATGTCCTTTTCTCTCTGTCATTATGGTAAAGGCTTCTAATGCAGCTGAGCCAGCATTTATGTTGTGTCCTACTGCCCTTTTTGACTTTTTACCTACTAAACAGATCCATGTTGCAGGCTGGACATAGACATCTCTATGATTCAGGTTCCTTAAAGTCATGGAAAAAACCTGGAAATGTCATAATATAGTAGAGTAATAAAAGTCACAGAAATTAATAAAATCTTAAAAGACATTCTATAGTTTATATAAACAAATTTCTGCTAGAAATTGCTTGTGTAGAGGAGCATGTGCTTGGAAGCCATAGTGATGTCCGATTTGAAAGCGAATCGTTCTTTTGAGTTTTTTTGTTTGTTTTGTTTTTTGGCCAAATTCACAAATTAATATGAATATGAATCCATGGCAAATCAGTCTCAATTTGAATGATTTTGATTTTAAATCGTCTAGTAATCACAAACAACTGAAAAGATTTAGGAAAAACCATGTTAAGAATGAACATGCACATAGTACAGTCTGTTCAGTTATTTATTTATTTATTTTTCTAACTACAACACATTTTTCAGTTTGGCCATCTGAAGATCTTGGTAGATGACAGCCTTTAAGATGGCATAGATTTTCTGATTTCTCTCTCTCTCTCTCTCTCTCTCTCTCTCTCTCTCTCTGGACATGTTTATTGACTGCAACATGTGGGGACCATGGATTGATCTAAAATTCAAAGCATGCAAGTTACACAAATGCATACATATGTCCACACACACATACACACACTCATATGCACATTCCAGCTGTTGAAGGCGGTCCAGGGAGCTCTTTTCCCAGGTGCTACACACATTTCCCTGTAATCTCTCTCCACACCAACTCCACCGGTGCTCTTAATTTGTTGCGATGGCGCCTGCTGGACGGATTTGGACCACAGATCCTATCTGTAGAGAGCTCTAACAACTGCACTAGGGCTGAGATGGACACACACACACATGGAGAGGTGTCCCCTTGTTTGTGATGACAAGTTTCTTTGTGTACGTCAGAATTGTTACGCAAATTAGCGTATTCAACCTTCTGAAAGTCACACGGAGCCTGGGTTTATGAGCCACTGGCATGTGTTTAAATATCCATATATATGGGGATCACTCTTAACATTTTTTATTCCCAGCATGAATGTACAGGACTGTAAATCAAAAGGCAACATGGAAGGCAAAAGAGTGCACAGAAATCAACTGGAAAACCCCTCCATACTTTTGGAAACTTTTGAAGACTCTTCTTGAATACAAGACCTAAGTTTGTTGCATTTTGACTCATTAAAGACTGGATCTATATATCCAATCTGTTAATTTTCTTTAGCTAACACAAAACTTCATACATTGACACTTTCTGTTGGGCTCTTTCTCAGCCTAAAGAGACTTTAGTAAGATTAAGCCCCATATTTAAATTGACATTAACAGATTGCAATGGTAGAAAGAGTTCAAAGTACTGTCTATACCAGTGGTTCACGACCCAAAAACTTTAAAGGCAGTCCAATCAAAATCTATGGCATTTTGGTGCAGATTGATCTGCCAAGAGAATGAAGGTTCAAGGGTTATCTCACCCAAAAGTGAAAATTCTGTCATAATTTACTCTTTCTTTTTCTGTGGAACACACACACACACACACACACACACGAACAAAAGATTTCAATACAATGGCAGTGGAAATCATAAAAGTAGTTCTATCAGGAAGACTTGCAGACTTGAGTGAAATTTAAGATGACATTTATTTGATGAATATAAAACAGAAAAGTAATGTCTCTCTTTGGCATAGGCCCCGCCTGGCGGTCCGAAGAAGTTGTACTCATCATATCCTGCCGTAGAAAGGAGGCAGGGGCGAGGAGCCTACCCCCGTGCAGGACGGTACTCAACTGGTGGTGGTGGGGTGGTGGAGGTTGCCGTGTTAGCACACTGAAACAGCAATGTGATAGATTGTGAGCAGACTTATAAAGCAACGGCTTACATGTGATTGGCTAGGAATTACCCAGCTAATGGTGCGCTGATGTACAGCTGCTAGTCTTCCCACTAGAACTATGCTGCGCTTACATTGCATGCAGCTAGAGCATCGTATAAGTCTTCCTGAAAGAAACAATCTGAAATTTTATTTATTCTTCAGTGAAAATCTTGAGATCTGTTGCATGTTAATGAGTGCACGAGAGAAGCTCATTCACATGCACATATTGTTTAACACTAAAAGTGTGCTTTCAGAAGATTTACAGTATGATTCACAAGTCCCATGGACTACTTTTATGATATTTTTGGGTCCTTTCTTTAGCTTTAAAGTAAGTCAATATACAGTGTATTGAAAAGACGGGCTGTGATATTAATTAAAACATCTCCTTTTGTGTTACGCATCAGAAATGAAGTCACATGGGTTCTGGTGAGTAAATTATGACAGAGATTTCATTTTTGGGTGAACTATCACTTTAACAATGAAGATTGAGACCTTGAGAATATCATTGATACCCTTCTTTAATCCTTGGACCAAGACCTGGTCCCTTACTAACAGACTGGGCAGACTAGCATGTTAATTGCATCAGACAAGAAGACCTAGAGAGGGAAATAAATTTGTAATTTATGCCCGTGTGGAGGGGTGAGTCGAATGCCAGTTGTCTAATTGCTTTCACAAAGTCTTGATTGAATTAACTGGTCAGGCTTGAGCCTTAATTGAATTCTGAAGCCCACTAATTCTTTTCCAAACTGAGGTCTCTCTCATATTTTCTTCTCTCTCTCTCTCTCTCTGGTAGAGATTGAGATAGTTGAACTTTTCATCACCTTCAGTGTGTCGATCATTACTTGGCCTCTGCGCTCACAGAATAACATAGAAAGCTCCAAAGACTCATGCATGTTAGTTTGTTAAATAGTTTGCCTTTTAACTAATAGTAAAAGTGATTGAAGTGCTGGAGGTCACCAAATTACTTTCGAGTTTGTTGGTTTAGTTCTGGTCAACTGCAGTATCCCACTATGTCAGGAGGCGGACCTCTTGAGCTTCACTGCTACCATCTATTTCTTGTTAGCATATCGCAACGCAAAAGTGAACACATTGCCAATGGTCTCTATCGCTCATGTCACCTCAAATTGGCAACTCTCGTTCAGCTCATTTACATGCACAATCTTACACCAATTAGTAGGGATGCACTGATATGAAAATGTTTTGGCCAATACCTATTTTAACAAAAAGATATTGGCAGATATCAATAACAATACCAATATTTTGCCACTTACGTTATTTTGTCATCAGATGACTGTTTTATTTTATTATGCTTTAAAAATTCACAAAGTGGTAAAAAAGCTTTTTTCATTTCTAACATTTTATAATTTCCATTAAACAAGGATTTGATTTGTTAAACACACGATAGGGCAACATTTTAAAGAAAGACACATTGAAAGATAAATAGAAGATAAAAAGATACAAAAAATAACAAAACATTTTAACATGATAATTGAAAGGAACTTTTTTTTATTTGTACTTCTAAAACATTTTTGCACATCTTTTTTTGCAGTTCAAAACAACAGAACACAGATTTTACATGCATACTGTATATAATAGAACATTACAAATTCATACCAAGCATATGTTGGGCAATTCTACGGAAATGTCAACCACATCATTGAAAAATAAAAGGTTTTAACCAAGGGAATAAACCCCCCTTTTAAATTCTGTTTTTAGTGGTATGATAGATAATGCCATCCAGGCTGCTAGAGGGCGCCACTTGTTCACACAGCGCTGATTGAAACCCTGGGGGAAGCGCTGAATGCAGACTGTATTTAAAAATGGTTTAGTTAAGGTTTAGTAACCATACAAGGCAATAATGTGATTACAATCTTAATTCAGTCAATCATGCAGCATTAATGGTTATCAAACTGATATCTCAGAAGTCAAAGTCTGCTAGTTTCAAAGCATTTTAGACGGTTTCCCTCATCATGTAGCCTATGGGTAAGTGCCAATTTCACATCTGTCAGGTCCGTTTATGGCGGGTTTTTTTCTGCATTAGTATGAAAACGAAAAAGAATTAAAATGGAATATTAAATGTTTTTAGGAGTGCTAAACCTTCTACATATTGTGGCTATTATTGTTTTTGGATTGTGCATTGGAATTCACAGAGTTTTTACACAGTTGTTTCTAATTCACTATAAATAAATCATTGGTTTTTCATATTGCCGTTTTCATGCAAATTGCAATATGCCAATAGTTTTAATTTGGTCAATAATTGCCCGATAATTATCAGCAGCCATTGGTGCATCTCATAATTTCTTTTTTCTAGTAAAACCTTTGATATTAGGGCAAAAATCGTAAAAACATCTAAAAATTATTAAAACAAGATCAATTTGATTTATCTGGTTTTAGAAACAACACTGCACAAGATATTTCGTTTTTTCAGAGAATGTGTACTGGCAGAATATTTATAGTCAAAACAAGTGAAAAAATCTACCAGTACTGAAGAAGTAATCCAAAGTGTTTAGAATACGTTACTGACCTTGAGTAATCTAAGGACAATTACATTTTACAACATGTAATCTGTAATCTGTAGTGGAGTACATTTCAAAAGTAATCCTCCCAACCCTGCATGTAAACAAACTCATTTAAAATGAATGTCTTCTGGCCACTTTGTCACTTCAGATCACTCTCAGTGTGAACGCCCTTTAAGACTGTAGTACTCTGTTTAACACTTTTTACCTTATTTTAATCCATTCCACAGAATTCCGCAGATTTTCCCCCCATGAAATGTTCCATGTGGGCATAATCACCATTATACATGATGGACTAATGTTGTCTCATCCAGACATTGGCACCAACAAATCCTAAAGACCTATTTGAACAAATCACACACCCATTTCACAGCATCTCACATTATTTTGGGAAAATACGTTTCAAGGCACTTCTGGGTCAATGCAAACCTATTTTGAGGTTTGATTAAAATCTAAAGCTGTTCTAAAGCACTGTAAAATGTGCTCTGATTATGTGGAGTAAGTACTACAAACGAATTTGTTAAGTAATCATTTTTTCAAGTTTCAAGTAATTATTTAAAACAAATAAACAGTCAGTAAAAAAATTAGAACAAAGGAACATATTACAAGCAATAGAACAAATCAAAACAATAGAATAACAATGCAAATACATTTTTGACAGCAGTATCAAGTATTTAAGTATTAACTCTTTTTTTTTTTTTTAAAAATGAATGTACCAAAACTACTTTAAATACTGGTATAGTCTTCATTGTATGATTATTAGAGATAATGCATTAATACTTTTTAAAGCTACTAAAGTTATTCAGCCAAGAGCAATGAGTGATTTTCTAATGGTCTTGTTACTTAATTAATATTAACAACATATTAGACAGCGGCAGAGCTATTGGGCTGTATTTACACTAACATCCTGCTGTTTATGTTCACTTTAGACATAACTGTATGTGTGTATTGATAATGTGTAACAAACATTTAACCCATCACTTCTTGTTCACACATTCCTCCCCTAGGTCACAAAAGGACATGCCCCATCCAAAGAGAAACCCCTCAGCTCCATTTTCCTGCTTTCAGCAGATTTTTTTTGCTGTGCTAACAAAACCAGGCATCCCTTGGTTCTTCATTTTTTCCGTTTTGTTTTTCCTTCCATGCCTTTCTCTTCATGCATACACACAGGCCTTCACCCACATTCACACATACACCTCTGTCCCTTGTCTCTCTTTAATGTAGCTTTCATTAAATGCAGTACTTTCAAGCCAGATTTGAGTGGCTGAATAGACGGGCAGCGGAAAAAAAGGGGAGGGGAGTTTGTCACTGCTACAGTCACCCCCCAGACAAAGGGCCCTTTTTGTTCTGGTCAGGACTGGAGGACATGTGAGCGTGTATGGGTTGGCATGTACAAATGTTCATTGCACACCTGTGTGTGTTCACGCTAGAGACCAGATCATGTGTTTTTTTCTGAATGGTTGGATTAGACGCTGTGTACAGCTAGCAGTGTGCATAGAGAACACCACGCAGCACCCAGGCAGCCATGATGAAAATGTCAGGCTGAAAGGTTTTGCAAGCGCAGCTGCCATTATTTGCACTACTGGCTTCAGCACCGTTGAACTCCTGAAGTGGACGCAGCTGGAGGAGTCATATCCGCCGGCACATATACACACACATTTCTGCCCTGCCACCAAGTAGATCCAGCGCACACGCAGCCATCTGCGTCTACGAATATTTCTTTAGCACCCACATAAATCAGCCTGGGTGAAATACTCTGGCAATCTTTGAAATCACCAGCCATTTACCTGTAATAAAACATGACTAGCATTCTGGCACCCGAGCACACCTTCACAACAGGAATTCCCTCACTCAGCTCACTAAGCCTCCAATTACGCTACTGCTACCTTTTCCTCGGTCTGCACATGTTATTAAAGGTTATAAACACAAGCAAGAGAGGGTTTTAAAGAGCACCAGGCGGTTTGCGTTCCATAGTCATTGAAATTCGACAACAGAGTTCTTGTTCAATGTCGGTTCTTGAACCACTTTGAGGTGATCTGGAGCGAATTGAGTTTAAAATTAGATCTGAGACGTTTCGAAATGACTTCCTCTCTACCTCGCTAAACAACCAGATTTATCACGTCCATCAAAAAGTGGGTCCAAACTGTCTCGAAAGTGTACTTATTTATGGTTTTGAATTTGCACCAAATACCAAAGCAAGATAAAAGGACAAATATTGTGTTCAAACAACGTCCTGTATCAAAGCACGGATGTGCCCTTTAATCAGGATTTTTCTCGTCACTATAAGGCTACAGCTGACACTGCTTTTCTCTTCATCTTCAAATTGCATTCCTCTAAGCAGGGCTGCCACGTCTACCACATGGGGTAGATCTGCGAGCTGACATGTACACTTCAGCAGCCATGTTTAACACGGTTCCCACATTTTGAATGTAGATCTGTGCTGGCTAACATTATTTCTATTGGTTGGATGGAACCATTTGGAAGCGAGTAGACATGCAAAGTCATGACCAGATGGCAAGTGGTGGACACTCAATGCCATCCTTCCTCAACCTTCATCAGTGTGGTATAGGCTAATTACTGACATGACATCATCAATTAATATGACATACTTTAAAATAAAATTGTTTCCCTGTTTATTTATAAAATTATAGATAATATATTTATTTATAGATATATATTTATTTGTAATATTAAAAGATTATTCTGCAATATTCGTGCAAATATCTTTTTTCAAGAATTTCATTTTCTTGATACCAAGAAAATGTAAATATCATCCTGTTGCTAATTCTGGTGCCATTTTATAGTATGCTGTCATTAGCAAAATTATATGAGATGTGACAAATTTTAGATGAAATCAATGACAATTTGAAAATAAAATAAAAAACCTCAGGATATGGCCAAGTGTGATCTTTAAACAGCAGACGGATGTAATTTAATTAAATAATATACAGTCACATGCACTGCACGATACAGAATGTACAAGAGGTGCGGCTCTGCTCTGATTCCCACACCACACACACACACACACACACACACACACACACACACACACGCACACACACACACGGGTGCACACACTAACACAAACGCAACACACTGCTGGTGCATAATTTTCATGCAGTGTGTTTACAGTATAAACGCCTGTTAACACTTAAATGAACTCCTCCGGTGCAGCTCAGAGATTTCAGCTCAAGAGTCAACAGGAGTATCCCAGCAATAATGTGAAGCATGATATAACTAACCCAACTCAAAGATCTGTCAAAATAAAAGTCCCGCTAACAGGAAAGCTCTTCAAATGGATGCGTGAAATTGAAGACAGAAAAACTGAAATGGACTAAGCATAATTTGAATCTGTTAGACTTTATGCAGTTCTTTTAATCAAGTCATTTTCTGTGTAAATTCATAACAAATCTGAGGCTTTTTATTTGTTGATTATAGTATCGATTTAGTATTGATACCAAGGTACCAGGGTTGGTATCGTACTGAAGCCAAAATGTTGGTATCGGAGCAACCCTACTGTGTTGTGATACCTCTGCCTTGCGACCTGCTTCAGTAAACGTTATTTCACCACCTTGTGGTCTCCCAACGCTATTACGCCAAACATTAAACAGATGCCCATTTAAGTGAATAGAAAAACATGTGAATTAAGCTTCTAATTTATCAATGCCTCAAAAATATATCGATAAATTAAGTGCTGGTAATAATTGATATATCAATATTTTAAATGACATGTTTATAATAGAAGGGATCTATTCAAGAATTTGTATTTGTATTTTTGTATATTTTAATAGATCTGGAAAAAATGTGCATCATTGACACATATGCCCTTTTTATAAGCAGAAACAACTTGTAGATTTGAAAACAATTATTATTTTTTCAACACTAGAGACTTTAAAAGCACACAATTGTCAGGACTAGTAGGACATTCAACATGTGAGATCAGGTCGTAAAAGAACAAATCATATTTTCAGCACTCTCTCTCTCTCTCTCTTTCTCTCTCTCTCTCTGGCTCTCTCTCTCCAATTTCCACTCTGCTTCCATTCTGTCAATTTTTTTCTATCTTCTTGATGTTGACCTTATTCCATTTGGTCCCATTCTGTTTTCCATTGTCTGCCACTGCTGCGTTTGATTATGTTTCTTTCAATTTTTAGAAATCTGAGTTCTATCCTAAGTCCTTAAGCTTTGTTGCCGTGCCTGTCTTGGTGACTCAGATGACACTTTCTCTGGATGCACTAGCCTCATATTTCTCTTTACACATGGATAGCTTTGTCATAAATCATTTGGAAAGAAAAACATGTCAAAACTCATTTTAAACCCAAGGTGCTCTCTCTTTCCCTTTGTATTTATTTTTTTGAAGCAGTCTAAATATTTATTATATACTCTTGTTCAGATGTGATTTTGTTATTTAGCTATGGATATTTAACCATGCGAACCATGTGAGATATGGCAAACAGTTTGTGTGTGTAGGTATGCGTGAGTCCCGCTGTGTTTGGGGAACCGATGTGTGCTAAACGAGAGAGTGTTGTCAGATTCCTGGTGCAGGCTTATTAGAACTTGTCAGCTGGATTTGGGAAAGACTAAGTTTGCTTAAACTCTTAAGAGGGAGAAAGCGTGTGGGTGTTTTTAGAATAAGAGAACGAGCACAGATGTGTTGAGTGCAGAGAGGGAATATAAAAACGTGTATGTGTGTGTCCTTGTGTGGGAGTCTTAAGTGTTCCTGGATGCTGAGCTGGTCCTGTGGTTCACCGAGGTGTTGAAATAGGATTGAGAGAGCCAGTCCGAGCAAGCAGGTGAGGGGAAATGGGGAATAGCGCCCTTTCTGTCTGAAACGTTTCACTAAAATTAAATGACCATTAGGCACTAGTTAACCTCTGACACCTGTAATTGAGCTGAAAGAATGTGATCTCACCGGCTCTGCGGAAGTACAGTCCAGCTTATTTGCGTATGTTTAAAAACACGACTGAACCCTGACTGGAGTTGCTTTCTCCAAATAAACCCATTTACAGACATTTTTCTTGGCATGTCCCCCGCTCCAATCCTTGCTGTGATTGCCAGCTAAGACTATGGAGGCCAAAGTGTCTGTGCTTTATTGCTTTAACTCCCCTAAAACGGTTGAGATATTGAAGGTGTGTTCAAACAATTTGCCGTGGAAGCGAGGTCACCAATTAGGAATGGAGTGACGGGTTTTTCAAAATTAGCCAGTTGAGACAGTCCCTCCAGATGTGTGTGGATGTGGGCTTTCTCTGTCTCTGGTCTGACGTGGGCTTTTTCTCTCACTCTCAGGGCTGGGTTACTGTAGAGGGATGTACTCTACCCCAATGTGCAGTTCATCCTGCCAATTAGTTTTCCCAATGGTTGGGAAGTTCTTTGTTTGTTTGGTAAGGGAAAGTACAACATGACAACTCTCAGTTCTGAAAGCCCTCCAGGGAATTCCAGTATGTACACATTCAATTTCTACAACACAAAACACACACCCCGAGCAGTGTATTCTTATTCATGAAGGAATGACTCTTATGAGCCAGTTCTTTTCAGTCTAAAGTGTGTAAGGAACAGCGTGACCATTGTAGTCCAATTCCTGGACGAATAACTTTTATGAGCGGTTTATTTTGAATGTATAGCGTGGAACACACATCACGGCCATTGTAGTCTGATTCCTGAATTAATTAAACTTATGAGCTGGTTCTTTTTAATCTATAGCGAGAAACACAGTGTGCCCAATATAGTCCGTGTCCTGAACGAATGACTCTTATGAGCCGGTTCTTTTCCTCAGCAGAACTGACTGTTCTGCCAAATGTTCTGGCCAAAGAAGATAAATAAACAGCACTGGACATTGTGCCTTTGCAGGTGCACAGAATTTTGGGATGGATTCCCGCACCAACAGAGATGGGGGTGATGGGGGTGGGGGGTTGTCCCAGGTGAAAATTGCAAGCTTCTGTGAAAGGAATAAGAAGGATGAGTCACAATTATCCATTCTATTTGGGAATACTCTCTTTCAGGACAACTACTGGAGCAAACGTTTGAAAAGAATCTTGCTAAGCAAGTTGGCTTAAATTTAAATGTTGACATGTTGATGTCTACCTAGCTACCTGAATAAAAATAGGGTTCATCCATTTTAATTGCACAGACATTTGAAGGTTACTCTATTGCACTCTTAATTACTGAGGTTTGTGACCGCTACAATAATGCAAGAATGTCTGCATTTGCATACTTGCGTACTGTTTCTGGCCTTATTTCTCATCCTTTCCCTATTTTCCCCCTCTCTTTTGCTTGCTTTATTCAAAAAGTGTAGACACTCATGAGCGGATCAAAGGAAGTGGAATGATCTTAACGTGCCATGCAAGAGTGCAGGATTTAAATTATTAAGCTCATATACTGAACATGAACTGTGTTTACCTGACTCTATTGCTGCACTTTACATGTGTGGAATGCCCTAAAGTGTGTTTCAGCTCGACTCCAGCGGCCCATTATTTCTATGACGTGATACAGCCCTTGGCAGTCATGTAATATTGAAAAGTCGACTCTCTTCTCTGTACCTTGTCTCATCGTTTTCTCTATCTCTGTTTCAGCATGCCTTTCGGGTTTCTTCAAGACGGCGCAAGGTGACGAGAAATGCCTGCAGTGCCCAATCAATAGCCGCACTACCAATGATGGAGCCACCAACTGCGTCTGCAGAAACGGATATTATCGCACAGACTCAGACCCCTTACAGATGCCATGTACAAGTATGTTCTCTGCTTTTTCTCCATCTACATGCAAACCCAGTGTTGCAGTTACTTTGAATCTGAGAGTGTTTAAATGCACATTCTTACAGTGATTATGCTTAATAAGCCAACAACATGGGTGGTCATGTAAACACCTAAAATGGTTTTCCATTATCGGGGTAAGGTCATAAAGTTTAAGCAAAAAAAACTACAAAAACAATCAACATTGATATATTTCAGATTTTTTTACTCCAGCTTCACAAGCCACTCAACCTAAACTAGTACAGACAAGCTACACATGCTCAAAAAATTTGAGTATTTTTGTAATGTTTTCCAGTAAAAATATCTAAACATTCTTAAAACAAGATAACTTTACTTGAGAAGCAAAATTACATAACATATTTTGTTTGATAACAAAATTTAGTAACGTTAATGCTTATTACAAGAACAAACAAATTGCCTGTGGGAAATACAAGTAGCGGTGTTATGATAAAATGAAACATTGCTGTTTTTATGTCACATTGTGTGCAAACAATCACTCTACACTTAACTGTTAAGAAAACAGTTGAACTACTGTTTGCCCAAAAATGAAACTTCTCTCATCATTTACTCACCCTCATGCCATCCCAGATGCGTATTACTTTCTTTTTTTCTGCTGAACTCAAACAAAGATTTTTAGAAGAATATCTCAGCTCTGTAGGTCCATACAATGTATGTTAATGGTGACCAGAACTTTGAAGGTCCTAAAAATATAAAGGCAGCATTAAAGTTATTCATAAGTCACCAGTGGTTAAATCTACGTATATCTTCAGAAGCGATATGATTTAAAGTCCTTTTTTACTATAAATCTTTTACTTTCACATTCTTCTTTTGTTTTTGGCGATTCACATTCTTTTTTTTATATCGCCTCGTACTGGGCAGAGAGGAGAATTTATAGTAAAACATAAACCTTAAATATTGATCTTTTTCTCACCCACACTTATCATATCGCTTCTGAAGATAAAGATTTAACCACTGGAGTGTGGTGGATTACTGTTATGCTGCCTTTACGTGCTTTTTGGAGCTGAATGGTACCCATTCACTTGCATTGTATTGATCTACAGACTTTAGATGTTCTTCTAAAAATCTTCATTCCAGCTGGTCGACCAGCTCGTTAAGCTAGTACAAAAAAAATAAGCATGTTGGAACAGCAGCTCACCAGTATCCCAAGTTGTGGACCTGTAGTTAAAACACTATTTTTTTTTTTTAAGCATGGTATACTAGACAATAGCCACAAACTTCATGTTTTTCCACATACAAACAGCAGCTTTTTCCTCCTCATTCCCACTGACTTCAGTTGTAATCATCAGGCAGAGTACAACCGAGCCGTGGCATTATTGTTGACACAGATGAGGCTGACAAGACGAAGAGCGAGACAGAGAGAGAGAGCTCCTCATGCTATTGTGAGCGCTGTGTATTTGTTACTCGCTGAAAGAAGGGAGGTGGGGGCAGAGAAGAAAGAGAAAGGAAGCAAGGAGCGAGACAGAAAGATCATTCGAGCTTTCGACAAAAGCCATTTGCGAAAGCCTGGCCCTGGGAGAAGAGCAGCTGTTGTGAATAAGAGAGCAGCATCATGTCGCAGAGCTGAAGCTTGGTGGGCCTTGGCTTGATTAAAGAGAGGAAACGGCAGTCGTTAACGGCAGCCATTACCGCCCACTAACCTGGGAATGGGATGTTTAGAAATGGCTTTGCATGCGACTAAGAGGCTTTAACAGCCATAGCTTCAAGACACGGTTGCCTCCTAATGGCCTCATGGCTAAAAGAGCTGTAAATATGTAATCAATTGGAGGCTCCATCTTTTTTGGGCTTCTTTTAAAAGGGCAATGGGCGGAGGGTTATTTCTTGATTACCTCATTTGCCTCCTTGAGGATCACCCACAGTAATTGCAAGCACATGCCGGTTGAAGATAAACACAGGGCATTGTTAGCTTTAGTTGGCTGTCAGTCAAAGGGAGGTCTCAGAGGTGTGCTTTGTTTGGTGTGCTCTCACTCTCCTTGAGATGTACTTTTCATGACCAAACGCAAATTATGTTTACAAACACAGGAACAGCACTTCTTTAGGACACCCATTCAATGTTGATTCTCTCATGCGAAAGAACGTGTTTCACCAAATAAGCTTGTGATTTCATTGTAATTTTAATTAGCTTGATGAAAATGCACAATTTTGCCATTTTAAAACTCCATACTTTAATTGTATAGTGCAATCAACCCATCTAACATTGAAAATCAAGCCATGCCTGAGCCATGCCCATGGCTTAATGGTTAGCACACATGTTCTGACATGTTCTATTCATTTGCTCTGTCCCAAATCCTAATGAGCTGCCTATGGAGGGAGCATTTTAAGGCAACATAGGATCCTGATTATAAATAAACTGCATATTTTCTAGGTTATATACTCAAAAACATTTTGATGAGCAAAATTAACGTGTCGACATGGTCTGGTGAAAGACGTGACTTGATTCACCTGAGGTGGCTATCCTGCACTTGAAAAAGCCTGCACAGCGGAAAAATAACTAATAATGTGAAAACATCCCCGAAGTGATTTCATAACTATTTTGCTGAGTTTGCTTGTCTAACGAGAGGACATTTTCCTGCATGTGCCGCAAGTGAGAGAAGGAAGAAGCACGCGCAGCCTGAGATGAAATTAAACTTTGTATCTGCTCCAGATATCCTCTTTTTTAAATAATATTTGTATTATTAATTCTATTTAAAATATGTTACATTAATATGACAGTAATTTAAATGCATCCTCTGTAAAAACATAGTGCCAAACATAAATGTGTAAAAAAATGTTGATCAGTTTTATGGGGGGGGTATGAACCGACTAGTAATTCCATAGTCGACTAGTAGCATCAGAACCGTTTAGACGACTAGTCTCGCACATCCCTAATTAATATTGTTAACTCGTACTTGTTTTTATATGTGTCTTTAGCTGTACCTTCGGCCCCTCAAAGCGTCATCTCCAGCGTGAACGAGACATCGCTGATGCTTGAGTGGAATACTCCACGGGAGACCGGTGGTCGCGATGACGTGGTCTACAACATCATCTGCAAGAGCTGCGGAGGCGGCCGGGGCGGCTGCACGCGCTGCGGTGACAACGTGCAGTTTATTCCACGGCAGCTGGGACTCACGGAAACCCGGGTCTTTATAAGCGACCTTCTGGCCCACACACAGTACACTTTTGAGGTGCAGGCCGTCAACGGAGTATCAGACCAGAGCCCTTATTCGCCACAATATTCATCAGTCAACATCACAACTAACCAAGCTGGTAAGTCCATACCACCATTTGCTTACTTAACTTTTGTTGTTTCGTTATTAGCAGCATCGTTTGATGCCATTACTTGCCGGGCTGGGTTGACACAAGTGCAAACTACCTGAGGACACCAATTCAACTGCAACTTTTTTTTTTTATGGTTTAGGTGTTGCTTTGATTCTTTGTAACTTAATTTTCATTTTTTAAATATCGTGGTATACTCTTATTTAGCACTTTATTAGGAACACTGTTGTCCTAATATGTGTGTGCTTCCATCTGCAGAACTGCTGCTCATTTGGATGTTTTTAGTTTTTGGCAACATTCTGAGTAATTTCTAGAGACTGTTGTGTGTGAAAATCCCAGGAAATCAGCAGTTATAGAAATACACAAACCAGCCCATTTGGCACCAACAATCATGCCACTGTCAAAATCACTGAGGTCAAATTTTTCCCCATTCTGATGGTTGATGTGAACATTAATTGAAGCTTCTGACCTGTATTTACATGGTTTTATGCATTGCACTGCTGCAACACCATTGGCTGATTAGATAATCACGTGAATAAGTAGGTGTACAGGTGTTCCTAATATAGTCCTCAATTGTCCTTATTTTAGGTAGCCACTGATTATAAAAATCTAGTTTTGGGGTGAATTTTGTGGGACTTCAGATTACAATGGCAGTCTATTGGCTATTTAATTAGCTAATATATCCAACAAAGTTTTTTTTTGTGATACAGTTCAGTGTCAGCTACTGTTATGTGTATTTTTTTTATTTTTTTTTTATTATAAAAAAAGATGTATTGTTTTATTGCTGTAAACAAAAATTGCATTTGTGCAACACTGAGTTTCTGAGAGTTACTTCGGCTACATGCTGGGGTAGACTGGGACGAGAAATCGGCCCAGGATTTTACATAGAAACTGGCCCAAAAGTTGTTGAGCAGTCCTTTTCTGCATATCGCTGCCCCCTTCGGCTTACCGTGGCCCATTTGGACCCATTTTGTGGCCAGCCCTTTTGGAAAAGTCCCAGTTCTCCCGATGGCCAGTCTGCCCCTGGCTACATGGTCCGTATAATGCTTTTACAGTTAATTTTTCAGACCATACCAATCCAAATGCAAAAATAGAAAAACAGTTTGAAACTTTCATTTTTAATTTTTTCCCATTTATTAAAGAATGGATATTTGTCATTTTTTCTCCTTTTCTTCAATTTAGCTTTTTATAAATTGTAACTTAAGAATCGTTTTTTTTAATAATTGACTTATCGGCAATTTTCTATTTTTGGACATTGAGAAGTTTATCATGCTAATTGGGATCGTAACCTAATTAATTGTATTAATCATAATAATAATATTTTATTGTAAATATGCTTTAATGTATTAAGGCCTTTAAATGTGGAGCATACTTGCAATTTTCTTTGGACCATTTCTCCTTGTATGTTATTCACTGGAAAAAACTGCCACATGTTGGCTGGCAAAGTGAAGATCTCTGAATTCCGAAAATGATTTGCAGGTAAATTCCATATAAAGGCGTTAATACATTAGAATAGATTCATACCAAAACATTTATGTAGCCTAATGTTTTGGAATGATTTGCAAAATTCTGGGCTTTTCAACGCAATAGTGGCTAACTGGACTGACAAACCCATATGTGGCATTTTTCTTCCAATTTGGTAATGTGACTGCTCTAATGGCAAGTCAATTACGTAAAAAGGAATTAATGTATGATCTATAAGAATACAATAATGTAATTCCTTGGAGTGAGAGTGAACGAGGAGGGCAACATTCGGAGCTGTTCATTGCAATAGCAGCTGGAACTCATCCAGCCAGCAATGGGCAAAAGTTTCCTTTTAGTTAGAAATGAATATTGCACAAGGATAAATGGACTTGGTAAATGGCATGGTAACTCAGTATAAAGGCTTTAATGCATAAGAAAAGATTAATAACCTTAAAATTTTAAAGTAAAGGAAAAGACATTCAGAAGAGGTTACCATTGTTTATTGCTAGTATCCTATGCTTTGTAAATAAACTTGATTAAAAAAAAAAAGTGATACAAGTGGCAGGAGGACTGACATATGATCCGTCAGTGCCAGCTTCCAGCCAGCGAGAGATCAAACCCCTATCATCCACTGCACGGAGCAAACAATACAAAGCCAAAACCTTTATGCTTGCGCAACCTTTATGCTTTATGCTTTATGCTTTATTTATGCTGGCTGCTCAGTTGGTCGTGTGAATGGTTTGCCCACAGTCTTGATAATGTCTGTGTGCCAACCCCTCTGCGTGGCAAAGGTGGCACGTGTGTCTTTAGTTGTCAACCCCTTGGCAAGCCTTTCAAACTACTCCTCAAATACATGCAGACCGTTCCCTAACCCACACCACTGTGATAATGGTACAGCCCACAGCACAAATTGCAACACAAAAAAGAAATGGAAAATCAATGGTCAATTATTAAAAAAAAAAAAAAATTCTGAAGTTACAATTAAGAAAAAGTCAAGTTGAGAGAAAAAGACAATATCCATTCTTGAAGTAACCTGATTTATTTTTTTTTTTTTACAAAAATTCAAGATATCAGACTCTATTTTTACATTTGGGTTGGGTTGTGAAGCGTTACATGGGCCCTTTACAACCATAACAGTTTTTATCACATTCACAGTCACCTATCTTTAGTTAATACACTAAACTTCACTCAAAGAATCGACACTGTAAATAACCAATCCTTTTTATAACTCTGTAGCTTGGCATAAATAGCATTTGAGCCATAATATGCATGATTATACATCTTTTATGCTTTCACGTCACCTTTTCTTATTAAATTGTCCCGTTTTATGTATTGTATAGACTTCTTGATGTTTTCGTCTCTGTTATTCATCCAAAGATGGTTTGAAGTCCAGATAGTTCCATATGTGTGAGCTCATAATGTGTAATAGAGAGTTAAATAGATCTCACTACGCAACTCGCTTTGTTACCTCCAGATTACATCCTGATTTCATTCTCTGGCTCACATAAACCACACAACCATCCCACCATGTCACCATGAGATTAGACATAATTCCCAGAAATTTAAAGTGATGCACGTTGAATCGGACCCAAACCATTCTGGGACAGATTATACAGAGCCGATCTCTCTAGCCAATGATGAATTTTAATGAAAAACAGTTTCTTGCTACTGATTAGACTTTAAACTTTTTCCCCTCTTAAAGCAAAAGCAATGGCTGGGAGACATACTACAATCAGGCGCAAAGGCAACAGAGTTTTTCCGCTCATGCGATTGTGGTTTAGATTACCGTGTTCCAATTATTTTAGAGGGACTGCAGCATTGATTTGCTCTCGAAGTGTCTCTAAAAAATGTGCGGTTGATCGTGCCAGATCTGTACTCTATGCTCTTAGGGGCTCAAACGGAGTCAGACATTATTTTATGTTCCTCATCCTTGTTGGCTGCAGACAGATCAGACCCATCCCTACTTTAGCCTAGCAAAGCTGCCTTTTTTAAAGCTCGACAGCAGTTTAATTGGTTGTGACACATTGCTAACTTCCAAATTCAAAACTTCTCCAACATTTGCACATCTCAAAGGGAGGTTTAAGCCAGTCTTTTGTACAGAAAGCAAGCTGGAAGAGATGCGCCTTTGAATCCATGGAGTGTTTACATCATGACGGCAATGCTGGGAGAGCAGGAGGCCTGTGGAGATTTCCATTATTCAACCATCACACAGAGCAAAGAGAGGCAATTAAATACAAACTCTTACATAACCTTATACGTATATAATTTTATATGACTAAAAATAAAAGCTTTGAGCTGAGTGCACATGCACTGTAAACAGATTTAAACAACTAACGTACTCCCTCCAAACTAATTTCACTGGCCCACATGTTTGCAGTCAACTGTGAGAGTCCTATTAATGCAGTAATGTGTGCGTAGAGACAATGCATTAGTATAAATATTGTCTCTGAAACACACAAGTTAAAAGACATACACATCTGTACCGCAGGCCTCAGAAGACGAGAATGGCGGACTCAAACCCGGCCTCATAAACTGACAGGGAGTTCCAGTAAAGACTTCAACTTTTTACATGCAGTCTCTCAACAGTTACACTAAGTGCACTTGAGACATTTAGGGGACTTGTGAATGTATGTGAAAGTGCCATGGGAGCTGGATGATGAGGCTGTCAATGTTTCTTCGAACAAGAAAAGACTGATCGGCTGAAAACAGAAGGGTTGTTAGATTCACTTCATCTGAATCAGCTGAAACACATCTTTGAAATGAAAGCCAACTTCTTTTCCTAAGTTTAAAGGTCTGTATCTTTTTTTGGAGAACAACCGTGAATTTGTGCAGTTCGATTTAAACATACAGTTATGTTACATTACTAGTTATAAAAGCAGCCTTGACGCATACTGGGATTAGGATTAATGCAGAACAGTCATATCACATAACCAGGTTTGATGTAATATGTAAATATGATTGGTATGGAATAAGGAGATTGGCTGAGGCCAGGGCTGTATGATTATTTTTTAGGTGTTAGCACAAGTGCTTTTAATTATTTATAATATTATACTCTCCTAATTTCCTTGACTGGCCATTCCTCCTCTGGAAATTGAGCAACTTTATGCTCACAGACTTTGAGGGCGAACTCTCTTTTTCGCTCGCAGGCTATAATGTGTGATTATTTCTGTCCAGACAGCGCGTCCACAGCAAGCTGCTATAGTTCAAGCGCTGGATATTTGGCAATAGCAAAGCAGATATCAGACTCACTGGGCCATGTAGTCGTTGCATATCATCATTTTTTATCGTCCTGGGTCAGGCTGTTGGTATGAATGAGTAGATGAATATAGATCTTCATGAATGAATACTTTACCTTTAAGACTTCGAAATGTAAATGTCCTCTGTTATGATTGGCTAACCTTTACATAGAAGTACTCCATCAGTTACTGAATATGCAATTGGTTTACAATAAATATAGATGCACTGAGATGAAAATCTTTAGCTGATGGAAAAAAACTATAGGCCAAGTGCTACTTATTCACCTTGTTTTGTTTAGGAATTATGGTTTAAAAGGTAACACTTTACAATAAGGTTCTATTTGTTAACATTGACTGGACTGACCAACACGTACGTGGTAATTTGACTGCTCTAATGGCAAATCAATTCCGAAAAAATGAATTAATGTATAGATCTATAAGAATACAATAATGTAATTCCTTGGAGTGAGAGTGAACGAGGAGGGCAACATTCGGAGCTGTTCAACGCAATAGCAGCTGAACTACGTTTACAGCATTTATTAATTTTAGCTAATGTTAATTTCAATATACAAATATATATATAGGTATACAAATACCTTTTTAAAATCAAAAGTTGTGTTTGTTAACATTAGTTAATGCACTATTAACTAACATGAACTAGCAATGAAATTTTGTTTTTTTATTAACTAACATTAACAAAGATTAATAAATGGTTTAAACAATGTATAGTTCATTGTTAGTTCATGATACCTTATGCATTAACTAATGTTAATTAATGTACAATTGTGTACATGTACAAAGAGCTTCAACCCTATTTTATCATTTTAACAGTAAATAAGTAGATCCGTTGAACATGACAGGCCAAAATGTTAAGAGAGCCAGAATGAAAGACAATATATATATATATATATATATATATATATATACACAGTGAGGAAAATAAGTATTTGAACGCCCTGCTCTTTTGCAAGTTCTCCCACTTGGAAATCATGGAGGGGTCTGAAATTGTCATCGTAGGTGCATGTCCACTGTGAGAGACATAATCTAAAAAAACAAATCCAGAAATCACAACGTATGATTTTTTAACTATTTATTTGTATGATACAGCTGCAAATAAGTATTTGAACACCTGAGAAAATCAATGTTAATATTTGGTACAGTAGCCTTTGTTTGCAATTACAGAGGTCAAACGTTTCCTGTAGTTTTTCACCAGGTTTGCACACACTGCAGAAGGGATTTTGGCCCACTCCTCCACACAGATCTTCTCTAGATCAGTCAGGTTTCTGGGCTGTCGCTGACAAACACGGAGTTTGAGCTCCCTCCAAAGATTCTCTATTGGGTTTAGGTCTGAGACTGGCTAGGCCATGCCAGAACCTTGATATGCTTCTTACAGAGCCACTCCTTGGTTATCCTGGCTGTGTGCTTCGGGTCATTGTCATGTTGGAAGACCCAGCCTCGACCCATCTTCAATGCTCTAACTGAGGGAAGGAGGTTGTTCCCCAAAATCTCGCAATACATGGCCCCGGTCATCCTCTCCTTAATACAGTGCAGTCGCCCTGTCCCATGTGCAGAAAAACACCCCCAAAGCATGATGCTACCACCCCCATGCTTCACAGTAGGGATGGTGTTCTTGGGATGGTACTCATCATTCTTCTTCCTTCAAACACGGTTAGTGGAATTATGACCAAAAAGTTCTATTTTGGTCTCATCTGACCACATGACTTTCTCCCATGACTCCTCTGGATCATCCAAATGGTCATTGGCAAACTTAAGACGGGCCTTGACATGTGCTGGTTTAAGCAGGGGAACCTTCCGTGCCATGCATGATTTCAAACCATGACGCCTTAGTGTATTACCAACAGTAACCTTGGAAACGGTGGTCCCAGCTCTTTTCAGGTCATTGACCAGCTCCTCCCGTGTAGTTCTGGGCTGATTTTTCACCTTTCTTAGGATCATTGAGACCCCACGAGGTGAGATCTTGCATGGAGCCCCAGTCCGAGGGAGATTGACAGTCATGTTTAGCTTCTTCCATTTTCTAATGATTGCTCCAACAGTGGACCTTTTTTCACCAAGCTGCTTGGCAATTTCCCGTAGCCCTTTCCAGCCTTGTGGAGGTGTACAATTTTGTCTCTAGTGTCTTTGGACAGCTCTTTGGTCTTGGCCATGTTAGTAGTTGGATTCTTACTGATTGTATGGGGTGGACAGGTGTCTTTATGCAGCTAATCGACCTCAAACAGGTGTATCTAATTTAGGATAATAAATGGAGTGGAGGTGGACATTTTAAAGGCAGACTAACAGGTCTTTGAGGGTCAGAATTCTAGCTGATAGACAGGTGTTCAAATACTTATTTGCAGCTGTATCATACAAATAAATAGTTAAAAAATCATACATTGTGATTTCTGGATTTTTTTTTTAGATTATGTCTCTCACAGTGGACATGCACCTACGATGACAATTTCAGACCCCTCCATGATTTCCAAGTGGGAGAACTTGCAAAATAGCAGGGTGTTCAAATACTTATTTTCCTCACTGTATATATATATATATATATATATATATATATATATATATATCATATATTTCAATTTATGTAAGAAAACATATATAATTTTGCTCTTGTTTTTGCAGTTATAAACAATAAAGTTACAAATACAGATTACATATTATGAAAGAACTTTGCATATTTCTTATCAGATAACTTGTTTACTCAGTGTGGTTGCTTTATGTAACATGTAAATCAGAGGTTAATTTGCATTTCTAAAAACAAATTGACTTCTGTTTTTGCACTTCTAAACATTTTACATAATATTAATTTTGTATTTCAAATACATATTACGCACATGTTCTACATACTTAAAATTTTTCAAATTTCATTTATTTTGGTAGGTATTTCTTAATATTAAAAACATATCTTTTTTTTATATAAACTTAATAATGATAAATAAACCATTACTTTTTCATAATGGGATTTCACATGCTTATGACAAAGGCAGAAATCTGAAGCTTTTAATTATATTAAAGCACTTACATTAAAACTTGTATATTATTTAAGCTTTAAAATAATTTTTTTGTTAACTTAAATAGGTGTTACGTCGTCATGGTAATGAAGTTGCAGAATTGGATTTAACTTTACACAGAAAAGGCTAGTAAGTTATTTTATCCCACTAAAATCATGTTGACATAGTATATATATTGTTTACGCCTTGTGGCTATACTTTTGAAACAAGGAGTATTAGGTTTACAGATTGGCCCTATTCACTTCTGTTGTAAGTGTCTCACTGTAACCCAGATTTTGAAATAATGTTTTGTGGTAATCAACATTATGCCACAGATGCTGTCGATTGAGCTTAATTTATTTTGAACCTGGAATATGATTTTAATTTGGTTGATAATTGGCTGACAAAAATCAGTGGCTCATACATTAGTGCATGGGGTTATACGTAAGCGTGGGCATTCATATGTTAATGTTAAAAGTAATGTAAAAATGATCATGATGCTAATAACATGACGACTTTTTTTTGCAGTTTCATTTTAATAAATGGGCTGAACAGACTAGGGAAGGAGCTTTGCATTTGGAACATTCAAGTGTGTCCAGATTGTTCAAATCTTTTATTTCAAAAGAGAAAGAAAAGTAACTTTTCCATGATATGGTCCCTTTATACTTTTGTCATAATGAATTTTGCTTTTATATACATTTTTATAGCAAGATTTTTCTCCATATGTTTCCACTCGGCTTTACCCTGCTCTAACCTGTACTCCCTCTGTTCTGGGGTTCTTGCCTGCTGTTGGGGTGCTCTGTCCCCGCTCCGCCTGTCACTTTGGATTAGCAACCCCGGACTTCCATCAGGGGGAGCTGTGAAAGTACTCACACCAACTCCCTGTTAGCAGCCCGGGCCTCCTGGGACAGGGCACTAGGACAGAGGGGGGCTGGGTCAGGCTGTCCAGGCCTTTAATTTCGTCTGGATTGGAGGGCTTTGGGGTTACATAAACATCTTGTCACCCCTCATTAGCGAAGGCGGCTTGGAGCTTCATAATTTGTGCTCGCAATAGGGTGTGCGTGCTTGTCCGTATCCATGTGCAAGCGTTAATTAGACACGTTTTTAAGCCTGGCTGCTTGGGAGGGAAGGGATGTTCCGCAAGAAAAACAAACAAATAAGAAAATTAGAATTGATTGCCGTGAAAGTATTTTTCGCTTGTGGGGGAAGTTCGGGGAAGGCGTCAATTGAAATTCTCATTTTCGCTCTCAACCAAGCATGGCCTATCTCCCAGCCTTGTTTTCAGGAACTTTCTCCACAGCTGCCGCTATCATCCCTCTCCCAGGCCCTTTCACACTGTCTATCATGATCTCCACACACAATGCAGTTGAAGCTCGACTCAAACAGGCGAAAGAGCGACAAAGGGAACAAAACTCTTTTTTTATGCTCGACAGTCACAGGCTTAAACTGTCCTCGTGCACACTTATTAAGGGATGAACAATTCCTACACACTGATATTATGTGGAGAGTGTTACGATCTTGGCCTTGGAGAGTTTTTTTCCAGATCTTGATGAATTATGACCAGTCTGCCCACAAAGTATCAGGTTGGTGTTGTACTCTTCATTGACCCAGAATGCAGAAAGTATCTATGTTTTTTTATTTTTTATTCAGCCATTTTTTCAGTAGAGAGGAAGTGCGTTTTTTGTTTTGAAATGACTTTTAAATTACAAAAGTCAGATACAAAAATTACTTTTGTTTAGGCATATCAAATAAGGAAATGGAGGCCAACTTTTTTAAACATCAATCAACTTTCAACTGATGCTGAGTATGTGAAAACGACTCAAAGTAAAGAAAGCCTTAGTCAAGAGCTTATAAATTATGCGGCTTGCACCTCTTAGACATTATGGACAGAATAAACTTGTAAACTTGGTCATTGTCAAGTAGTGTCAAGGGTCCTATAATCCTTTGAAGATCCTCAAACCATTTCATCAAAGAATCAAATGGCACTTCATTCAAAAGTGGTTGCATGTTTTTGTGGTTTGCATGCCAACCTTTAACTCCAAGGGTATTGAGTTTAAATCTCACTTGAGTGATGAATAAATAAAAACACTGTTTGAAGTTGCCTGAATGTGTATTACTGATACACTTACCCTGAAAAATATTTGCACACCTAAGCCACACTAAAATTCATGCATTTTATTGCATTATATAATTCTTAAAGAGACAGTATCATTTTAGCATGTGCTCTATAAAACCATTGTAAATCCTTATAAATAGTACAAATTATGCAGTAAATAATGTAACTATATATATATATATATATATATATATATATATCTATTAGGGCTGTCGATTTAACGCGTCAAAAAATAACACGTTAAAAAATGTACGCAATTAATCGCTATGCCCCCGGACCATAAAAAGGAAGATTCCTGAGAAATGCAAGCTTGTAGTACCACCTGTTTACTCCAGAGGGCAGTAAGTGAAATTTCAGCTGTGTGGCAACGCGCAGTTTATACAGTGAAGAAAACACTTAAGTAGGCAGAACAGCTCAAACATGCTTTACGTTCTTGCGATCAAAACACTTGGAGCGCAAATCCAAACTAAGGGATCTCAAGATGTGTTTAAAGATTGAGTATTAAACTATATTTAACTTGACACAGTGACCTAAACATTTTATGTTTATGACACAACGCACCCGAGACGCTACACAAGCATGTCTGACGCAGGTGTAAATTGACGGGTCCTTAAACAAGACCTCATAATAAATCTCGAACTGATTGGCAAATTGACTTGTGAAATGGATTGCTGTGAACTGTATGCCAATGATTGACTTATGATCAATAATATGGTAGTAAACAATACATTGTATTCTAAAGCCGCTTTTTGTATCGTCTTATCAATGATTAACTCTTCTGCCACAAGAATGTAATGCATTGTTATTTTATTTATATATATATTTATATATATCATTTTTTAATATTTAAAGATAACTATGTATAATTATATATTGATATAAATATGTATAATCATTATATATTGAATTATTGTTCTATAAGGGGCTTTCTCAGCAAATAATTGTATATGCGATTAATCACGATTAATTAATCGGGACACCATGTAATTAATTCGATTACAAATTTGTATTGATTGACAGCCCTAAAATATATATATATATATATATATATATATATATATATATATATACACACACACACACACACACACACACACAAACAAAAAAACAACCGCCATTCGCCACGACGCTTGTGCCAGGCTATGTGCACGTTAAGGCCACGTGAAGTGTCGAACGCCTGCTGGCAGGAGGTCACGGGACAGATCCAACCGGTGACACGGGTCGAATGACTGAGATGACTGGCTGATGCACCACCTGTGCCCCCTACTGTGCCAACTTGCTGTGCTTTAGCCACCCTGCGCTCTGCTCGTTGTTGTGTGCGTCGCTCCTCTGCCCTCCGTGTTGTTGGAGGGTGACTGCCTCCAACTGGCTAGCAGCATCCTTCACAAGCCTCCTCCAAAGAGGCCGATCTTGACACTGCTGGTACCAGTCGTCGGCAAGTCCACTCAGCTCCACATCCTCCAGTACCACATCACTCCATCTCTTCTCCAGCCCGTGCTGCGCCCGCTTAGCCCCCTCTATCCGGCTGAACAAAAACTGTTTAGGCATGCGGTGGCCGGGCATGCGGGCTACATGACCCAGCCAACGCAACCTTGCCTGCCGGAGGAGCTCACCGATGGGACTTTGTCCACATCTTTCAAAGACTTGTGAGCTCCTCACACAATCCAGCCTGGTTAAACCCAGGATGGATCTTAGGCAGGCCAGCCTAAATGTTTCTAGCCGGTGATGATGTTCCATTAGGGGGGTCCACGTTTCGCAAGCATAGAGGGAGGGAATGACCGTGGCCGAGAATACTTGAAGCTTTGTGCGGAGCGACAAAGCGGGTAGCTTCCACACAGCGTTACTCAACCGATGAAAAGATAATGCCGCTCGACTGATTCGGAGTGAGACCTATACTGTCAAACCGGAGCTGGTCATAAGCACACTTCCCAGGTATGGAAAACACTCCACTCTCTCCACAACTGCCCCATCACCAATTGGGAGCTGTGGGGGTGTAGTGTCCGATGGTACATAATACCCAGGAAGGTGCTTAGTTTTGGTTGGGCTGATGGTAAAGCCCCATCTCTTAGTGGCAAGCTCCAGGTTCATCAGCAGCGCCTCCAACTCCTCTGAGTGAGCGGCAATCACCAGATCATCAGCATACATAATGTGGTTGACCAACAGGGAGCCATCCCTTGACTGCACCCGGGCCTCGATCAACCTCCCATTATATCTGTACCAGATGGAAATTCCTCCAGTACAGCCATCGAAGGCTTCACGAACCACATGGTCGAAATAGACACACACACACACACACACACACACACACACACACACACACACACACACACACACACACACACACACAGCTCATACATTTTAAGAGACCACTGCAAAGCTTCTCTGGATTTACTATTTATAGGTATGTGTTTGAGTAAAATGAAAATTTTTGTTTTATTTACTGACAACATTTCCCCCAAATTCCAAATAAATATATTGTCATTTAGAGCATTTATTTGAAGAAAATGACAAGTGGTCAAAATAGCAAAAAAGGTGCAGTGTTTTCAGACCTCGAATAATGCAAATAAAGCAAGTTCATATTCATTTTTAAACAACACAATACTGATGTTTTAACTTAGAAAGAGTTCAGAAATCAATATTTGGTGGAACAACCTTGATTTTCAGTCCCAGCTTTCATGCGTCTTGGCATGCTCTCTACCAGTTTTTCACATTGCTGTAGGATGCCATTCCTGATGCAAAAATGTAAGCAGCTCGGATTTGTTTGATGGCTTGTGGCCATCCATCTTCCTCTTGATCACATTCCTGAGGTTTTCAATGGGGTTCAGGTCTGGAGATTGGGCTGACCATGACAGGGTTTTGATCCGGTGGTCCTCCATCCACACCTTGATTGTCCTGACTGTGTTTCAAGGAGTATTGTCCTGCTGGAAAACCCTATCCTTAGAGTTGGGGAACATTCTCAGAGCAGAAGGAAGCAAGTTTTCTTCCAGGATAATCTTGTACGTGGCTTGATTCATGCGTCCTTCACAAAGACGAATCTGCCTGATTCCAACCTTGCTGAAGCACCCCAGATCATCACCGATCCTGCACCTGGTCATCTAATGGTCAGATAGTCCTGGAGAGGCCTTCAAGCCACATTGTCTCACACCCACTGTGAAATTTGGTGGAGGATAAGATATACATATGCAATTTTAAGACGTCATATTTATTGATGGATTACATGGATTTGTAAATGTTTTAAAATGTTCAAATATGATCAAAATGTCTAAAAAATATTGATAAAATAACATTTGTAAAATTCTTATTTCCGTAATCTTCCAAATTGGAAGGCCCTTGTATAATTAACAGCATTAGCTGAGGGAGAATTTCCCTCTGCTAATCTTTATCAATACCCAGCCCTAGATGCTAAACCTTTTCTCAGAACTAAATTGACTTTAAAAAAAATGCCACTTTTGTTTGATATTGTGTTATCTAATTCAACGACTTTCATACATTAAGTGTGACTCAAGTGTTCAAATACTTATTGGGGCCACTGTACATCATATTGTGGTGAGGGAAGACTCTTTAGTTAAAACTCGACAACAATAAAAACAATATCACAATCTTCAGCCTGGAATATTGTACTTTAGCTGTCTAAACAGAAAAGCATGCCTTTCCTCTATTAGTTTAGTGATTTGTCCTAATGATGGCACACCAGTGAGCTTAACAAAGCCATATTGAAGAAATACATTGTTTTATTGAGGCAATTTTACAAAGGCAAAGTAGAATGAAGGCCATAAGCTCTGGGCAGCTACAATAATGGTGCACATCTATGCAGCTGGAGACACAAAGACAGCTTTTACCTTTCCCTTCTGCTTGGCACTCATCGCCTGTCCCCTGTAGCTCTGCATTAACAGGGCAAGCAAGGTTAATCAATCATCAAGTAAAGCCAAACTGACTCCAGGCCCTTCACTTCACTTGCACACACACACACACACACACACACACACACACACACACACACACACACACACACTGAAGACCATGTAGTATACATCCGATGACTGGTGCATTCTCTGAATGTTTCATTTGAACAGTGTGTAAAAAGTCGCCTGCAAAGTGTGATTTTGCCTAGAGTGGAAGCACTAGGGAAGTGTCACTTAAGTGTCATTCAACTTACCCCTCCCCATGAAAAGATAAAAATAGATCCAAATGACTAAGTCGGCAATATTGTTTACTGTAGGTGACCAATATGGGTTTTTCACTGGCTTATACAATACCAATATCTAGAGATTTGGGGGGGACCGTGGATAGTGAATATTTCTTAGGTGAGGTTCATTTTTGAAAGTCAATTTCTGCATAGCCACATACCTTTATGTCTTGGCAAAAAAAAGTTATTGAACATTTTCATTATTATTGCACAGGAAAAAAAAGATACATATCATTGAACACACATTTACCATTTGTGACAGCTTGCCCCAATAGCAGGACATGTTGTCACATATCGTATATAGGCAAGTTGTCACTCTGGAAAATGTCCCCAACAAAACAGAATTTATGGCCATTTTCTAATCTTAAACGGCCTTTTAACCAAAAATTTTAGATGTAAAACAATCACGAGGCAGAAAATGCTAAATTAAACAACAAAAATTAAAAGGTAACGCACAACAAATTTAGATGTTGTTTTGGCCAATGAATATTGTAATTTATTAATTGTATAAATGACATTTAAAGGATGTGTAAAAACATTTCTAAACCTGACTATCATGAAATATACCTTTGTCCTAAGAACACAAGCCTTTCAGTAAAAATCTGCCTACTCAATATATCTTAAGTGAATGTATGCCAGGGTGGTTGGATTATGTCGGCTTGTTTACCCTAGAGAGCTATAGCAAAAATATGAAAATAGTGAAAATATACTTTGGTAAAAAATATTTGGTAAAATATTCTACTTTATTAAGGTTTTGAACAATGTGTTTGAAACCAACATACAAAACCTCTGCTAGAGAAAACACACATTTGTACATTTGGATTTTGACTCCAAATCTGATCATTACTGATATACCCCTTGTGACAACTTTCCTGTGTGACAACTAGGCCTGGTCTACACTGTAAACAGTATACAAATTTAATGATGACAAAATTTGTTGAACATTCATTTGACAACATTAGAATTTGCTCAACGTTCATTGAAAAAAAAAATTAAAACAGCGTTGTTTTACCCATAATAAAGTTTGTACATTTCGGAAACGACACAAGCGGACACTTGCACTTCTGTTAAAGGAATATTCCAGGTTAAGCTCAGTCGACAGCATTTGTGGCATAATATTGATTACTAGAAAAATTATTCGACTCATCTCTCCTTTTCAAGTTCCAGTGAGACACCGACAATGGAAGTGAATGGGGCCAATTTATTGGAGGGTTTAAAAACAGAAAAATGAAGCTTATAATTTGATAAAAATGCACTTACATTCATTCTTCTGTTAAATCACATCTATATTTGAGCTGTAACATTTTTTAAATCATCATTTTACAGTCATTTGAGGGTTTTAGATTTTGTTGACATTACATCGTCAAGTTGTAAAGTTGGCTATAAGTTTACACAGAGAAAGTTAGTAAGCGATTTTATCACACTAAAATCATATTATCACATATATTGTTTACATCTTGTGGATAAACTGTAGAAACAGTGAGTATTTGAATGTTTATGGATTGGCCCCATTGACTTCCATTCTAAGTTCATCACTGTAACCCAGATTTTTCCTTTTTTTTTTTTAAAGAAAAAGAAAAGGAAGGGAGTTTAAATGGCCGTTACATGGAAAGTCTTAATGGAAACTTTAACATTAGCAGTTCTATCAACAGAGGTTAGTTTCTACTTCACTACATACTTTTCTACTGCATAAGGAATTTGTCTCTAATTACACCAATTGGTGAAAGTATTTAAGGTATTAATAGTGCATTCATTCACATGAAGGCAAATTACCATAAGTTACAGAATGTAATTAACTGTACGTTACAGAAAGTTTATTTTTAATCACAGATGGTCAGGAGTTTGTTTCATTTATTTTTCCAAACTTGTTTGAACTTGCATATCCAGTCTATTGTACTGTTTGAGCATAACAGTTGTCCATCACGGTGTCACAGCAAACTCCTGGCAACGTTAACTCCCGGCCATTAGCTTTCTGTGTGAGAGTCTGGCACACCCAGATAAACGGCCGGCCCATATGCCATTACTGTCTGCCAGCTTGCTCCGTACTCCATTGCGTCATTCAGCATTATACACTCCGGCTACTGTTTGTTTGTCCATTTCATTAACCCAAGGTGGCGGTACCACTTGTGTCAGACTTTGCTTAATACCTGATTAAATTAATTGCTCCCTTATCAGATGGGGGAATCATTGTGTAAGTGAATTACATTATGCAGAGTTGGGCCTGGTAATCTGGCTTGGGCGCTGTCGGGCACTAGTGGAAGATTTATGACTTAATTATCTTCAGAATTGCTTTGGCGAACTCTTGTCAGGCCACCAGAGACAGCGGTGCCACCGGCAGCCTTCAGAGGAAGTGGCAATACAGAGCTAGATGATTCTGTTGCAGTGTAATTGAGAAGTGCACTCACGTATTTTACTGTCTTGACCTCATTGCTTAAAAAGACTTCCATTTCAGTTTTCAGTATGGACTTACTTCAGTGAGGATTTTAGAAGGATGTAGATTGCCATGTCTAATGCCGAAAAGGGATAGTTCACTCCGAAATGTGTGATCTTTCTCTGAAGAGGCTGCCCTTTCTATGCCTTGCATCACAAGTGTATCTGCTGTTGATGAGGTGGGGGCTCTGTGACAGAAGGTGGCAGAAAGGGCACATATGGCAGGTGCCAGGTGGGGTCAGGGGGCAGCCGGGCAGGAGACTGCACCCGACACCTGGAGCACTGGCACAGTCCGGAATCACAGCTCCGTCCAATCACGTGCTGTTGCATTCTAATCACGTCGGGTGTCATCAGAGGAAAGCAAGGGTTGTTTAATTTGCATTAGCCAGGGAAAAAGCCTTCATAAGTATGCAGGGCCGGTTGCGGGAGCTGTTGACTATGAAGTGACCAATGCATAAAATATACATTTCATTATGTATGTGTACAGGAAAAACAACAACCATATAAATACATTCTTGTACTTGGAACTTTGAAATCTTGCCAATTAGTTAATTTTCTGATTCTTGACAACATTTTTATCAAACATAAAACATCAGTTAATATAATTTGGGTAGTTTAATCAAAGGTAATTATATTCACAACGAATGGTATATTTTGCATTCATTATCTCTGATTAATAAAGTACCGCACTGACAGTTGCAAAGGGTCAGTTAGACTAGTTTATTTATTTCTGGAAGTGGCTGAGTTAATTGTGTTGTCCTGAAATGTTTAAAAGGGCTGAAATGCATAAACAAGTGTCACTAATGTATGAAACCACCGCTTGACCCTGAAATTCACTGAGGCTTTAAAATATCCAACAAAGACCATCTGCTTCATTTCGTTTACATGTTCTGCATTTTTACTACTTGTTCATGCATTTCAAGGTCAGAACATCGCACCACAAACTGTGTTATACTTATAGGTCATTCAAAATAAATGTAGTTTTTAAACTTAATTTAAAAGCAGAAAAGCTAAAGACAAAGAGCAAAACCCGTAATATAGGACATGTATTTTCTGAAAGAGTTTAGCAGTATTGAAAAATAATTATTGTAATGTAATTTATTTTATAAAAGTCCACTTTTGCCACTTTATCTTACTTTTTCAGTTCCATAGGTTGCACAGTGTAATGCAGTCAATGGAAAGGAGGAGGCGAGTACCGGCTTGATAATATAAATAATAGTTTGAATGATAAACTTAACAGACAAACACACATCTCTCTCTCCCGCACAATCCTCTGCAGTCAGCCTTTATCCCTCACGGAGGCTTGATTAGCCTGATAAGGGACCGGGTGTGTATGATCACGACCTGGCCCCGCCCTCCGCCCTGCCACACACAGCTTACCCCCAAAATTATTGAATGTCGTTATCGTGCCTTTTCCATCAACCTGATGCAAAAGTTTGATTATATAATTGTCCTTAATAATTTTGGAAATGCATTTTCATATGTCTTCATAGACATTTGTATTCTCCGTGACACAGTTGCTCTGTAAGGTACTCTGTTCTGCATTTAGCATCACATTATAATGAATGTGGTTTTATCTTACTCCGTATAAGCTTGGCACTATTACGAAGGAACGCAAAACTTATTGCAAGGGAATACAAAACTATTGCGAGAGCACACCAATCTTATTGCGAGGGAATGCTAAACTATTGTGAGGGAATGCAAAGCTATTGTGAGGGAATGAAAACTATTGCGAGGGCACGCCAAACTTATTGCGAGGGAATGCAAAAGTATTGCGAGGGCATGCCAAACTTATTGCGAGGGAATGCAAAACTATTGTGAAGGAATGCAAAGCTATTGTGAGGGAATGAAAACTATTGCGAGGGCACGCCAAACTTATTGCGAGGGAATGCAAAAGTATTGCGAGGGCACGCCAAACTTATTGCGAGGGAATTCAAAACTTATTGCGAGGGAATGCAAAACTATTGCGAGGGAATGCAAAAGTTATTGCAAGGGAATACAAAACTATTGCAAGGGAATGCCAAACTTATTGCGAGGGAATGCAAAACTTATAGCGAGGGAATGCAAAACTATTGCTAGGGAATACAAAACTATTGCAAGGGAATGCCAAACTTATTGCGAGGGAATGCAAAACTTAATGCGACGGAATGCAAAACTATTGCAAAGGAATGCAAACTATTGCGCGGGCACGCAAAACTTATTTTGAGGGATTGCAAAACTATTGCGAGGGCACACAAAACTTATTGCAAGGGAATTATTCTGCAACTGTTCCACATGTTAGCTGATCTTCTCACTATGGCATCAAGAGTCTGAACAGAGAAACCACAAAGCTGAACACGATGAGCGTGGAAGTGTTCAATGGAACAATGTCTTCCATCTGTAATATGGCTAAACTAAAGTCATTATTTTGTTTCATTTTAGGAGCCAGTGGCTCCATAGTCAATTTTTGTAGTCCAGAGCCTTGAGCTTATATCACGTACGGGCTTTAGAGCTCGTTCAGGGCTTATGTAGAACTTCCGTGATTAGCTGACTGTCCTTGTCTTGACCCAAATAAGTCATGGGCATGGTAACAAAATCTTGAGAGCTAATATAATTTGTCCTTCTCCTCTCTGTTAACAAAAAGCACAGAAGTTGAACAGGTCTAGTTCCTTTGTTTAGATGTGATGTGCCAGTAGACCTCTGATTGTCTGCTGTGAAGACCATGAGCTCTCGGCATTGTAATCGGCATACCCATTGACTAAACATCTCCACATAAAAGATGGAATGCTAATGCACATAATTGGATGCAAGCCATTCGCAGACTTACTTGGGTTTTCTCTAAACACCAGACTCCCTCGAGCAGCAAAAAACTGTGCCTAGGTTTTCAGATTAGACTCAAAATCCCCATAAGTGTCTGCAATCTTCTAAAAACTCTGAAGTGCTTATTTTAGAATTAGCTTATGGTGTGTATACGAGTACATTAATGCTTCAGTCTTTTCCAGTGCAGATGGTTTAAAGCTTGATGAACTAAAATGGGGGTGCGCTGTTTTACGGCATTGGAAACTCTGCAGAGACATAAAAACCTCAATCCAATACAGATGGGAAATATGGACGCCTGCCAGAAGTACGGTTTCTCTCTGGGCTTTTTTTTTTTGTTTGTTTTTTTGTACACCATGCTAAAAGTACATGCAGAAATGCTGTAGCTGGTTCTTTCCCTCCTTTTCGGCTCTCTTTGGATGTGAGTCTCGTAAATAGGGAATACTCACACTGTACGGTCCCACATGATAGAAGAACAGCAGCTGCTGTCAAATGGTACTGGGAAAATTTTGCAATGGGGAAGTTTTACCGTAAAAGGGGCTCGGGGAATTGACGAAATTTATAAGCGCTGACCTGCGAGGGTTACATCTACCAGCATTACCAAATCACTGCATTGCTCTTCCATACCACAATCCAGCTCCAAATGAGATCCACATGCCTTCAAAATCTATTACATAGACCAATGTTGAGCCAATGAGATTTTGAGAACATTCCACATCAGTCAGTGCCTTTTATATGATGTTTAAGCTGAGCGTTTGATTACACATTCTTTGCTCATTCACTGTCCCTAATTATCACTCATTACATTCCCATCTTCAAGAAATGTTGACTCTTAAAGAGCACTTTTCGGGCAAATAATTCCAAAGAGTTAAAATGCGATATCTTTTGGCAGCCCAGAAAGAGCTGGATTCAATGAGTGCTTCGCACAAATTAAGCTAAAATGCTCCAAAAATGTTGTTTGTGGGGTTGAAATGCCCCGTTTCCTACAAATTTTGGCTTCTTTAAATTTCCATCAGGCTCATTGTATCAGGAAAAACTCAGGATTTAACATAAATCATGATATTTCACGAATCACTGTCATTGTTATTGAGTCAGCTCTGTTAGACCTAATAATAATAAACTCCAATCGCAAACGGCTGTTTTTAATTTATAAAGTTCAATCGCTGTGACAGATGAGAGGTCAAATATGATCTAGCGATGATCTTATATGAACGAAACCCATGGAAGTTCTAATGGGAAGAACGGGACCCTGTCTCCACCATCACAGTGGCTAGGCTACTGTTTGTGAAAGGATATGCAAATAAAAATAGTCATACTGCTAATATAATATAGTCTTTGCATTTGTTTTGAATGCTTTAAGTAAAAATTGTTAAATTGAAAACTCCTGTAATAAAGTTTGAACATGGAATATGATAATATTGAAGTCAAACATTATTATTTACTGTATGTGGGTTAATAATTAAAGCAGTTGGCCTATAGATGCATAGTCTGATGGTAGTTTACATTTTTATATGCTACATTTCTCAGGCTTTAGAGATGTGTTAAGCATGTGAGGATGTGTATCCTCGTGCGACCCTGCTTACACATGTGTTGATTAGGGCTGCAACGATTTGTCGACGTTGTCGACAAAAATCAATAATAGAAATAGTCGACAATGAATTTCATTGTCGAAGTTGTCGCCAGACATGTTTTTTTCCGACCGAGGCACCTCTCTTCATTACAATCTCTGCCTAGAGTCGCACATGCGCATTAGCTTCTCTGCTGAGTGATAACATACAGAAATGGCGGGGTCCAACGCAGCAGCTAAACATCTAAAGTTTGGGAGCATTTTAGCCTGGATACGGCGAATAAAAAGATTACCTGCATGGTTTGCAAAGCAGTCCTTGCGTATCACGGCAGCACCTCGGTGATGCACGAACATTTAAAGAGAAAGCACGTCGGACAGTTGAATGAAACGGAGTTTGACTCGCCTCGGTAAGATTTAAATAACATGGAAGCTAATACGTTTTGTTTTGGATATACATTGTACATTTTATAAGCGTATTTTCAGTAAAAAAAAGAAAAAAAAAAAGGATTTAACGTTATGCCCGACTGTGCCTGACAAAAGTATTTTAAATTAAATGCATGCAGTCTGAAGAAGAGAGCCACCATGGACCCCTTTCTGCAAAAGAATCAGACGTGCACCCCACAACAGGCGAATGCCCTCACTGAGTCAGTATTGCAGATGCTGATCTATGATATGAGGCCGCTCTCCATGGTCGATGGTGCTGGGTTTCAACAAATGATAGCCCAGTTCAATCCAGACTACATCCTGCCATCCAGAACCCATTTCACCCACTTGATGGAGCAGAAATAGAGAATTAGAGCAATCTCATGCTAAATTTTAAAAAAAATTTAATAATTTTTCGATTAGTCGACTAATCGTTTCAATAGTCGGTGACTAGTCGACTATTAAAATAGTCGTTAGTTGCAGCCCTAGTGTTGATGTTGTATTTTGGCTTTGCTATACGCAACGCGTAATTTTAATACATTTTAACCGACTGATCTCAGTTCAGAAGCCTCTGTGCTGTCAGTAAAGTGTTAAACTTTCGATGTACGGAGTCATGTGACAAAACAACATGGCTCCAACCACAGTGTAGTTTGTCTTTGGCAGAAACAGCAACAAAACTACATCTGATAAGAAACCTAATTAAGATTTTACATTGAAACCTGTTTGAGTCAAAAGATTAGTTAAAAAGAGAGTTATTCGTTATATCATTTTTTTAATTTTAGTGATTTATTGTGAAACGCCACACTGTTAAACACAATTTGTTTAATGTACAATAGCACACGATTTTCATTAGAAATCCATTTTCATTAGAAATATTTACTGTGCATTTTCACATTGAGAAAAAAAAGCTTTTAGAGGCTTTATATGGAGTTAGGATGAAAATAAGGTGCATTTCAAACTGTTCTGAGGCCAGTGCAGACAGACAGCACACTGGAGGTTAAGTAATTTACTGAATAGGGAGCAAGGGATCATCCTATTGCTTTCCTATGAAGCCAAGTTCATTCAAACTTCAAACTTCCTATCAAAAGTTCAGATTTAGGCTGCAGATGATGTTTGAACCACTTAAATGTTTGGCAGGCATGGGACAATGTTAATCAGTACATAGATTCCGAGTTGATAATGTATAATTTTAACATGGTTTGCAGTGATTGGACAATGCTGGCGATTAGTTGTATCAGAATTAAAAACATTGTAACATAAGTCAAATCATGTCAAATAGGTTTTATATTTGTGCTTTTCCCAATACACATTGTTCCAAAGCAGCTTTACAGACAATCAGCTGTAATGTCTGTAATGTATCAAAAACACGAATAACCAACACTCCTGGAAACATAATACAAAAAGTAATATGATCTAAAATTACATTTATTTATTTATGTATTTATTTGCATGTTTATTAGGTGCTACCAATTACAAAACAAAAGGGGAAATGGAAAATTCACACAGCAGTCACGCTCTGGCCTCAGGATTGCAGAATCAAGTTTAAACATGTTTTTCCAATAATTTAGAAAGAACCTACATCATTTCTTCACTGTAAACCATAGATATCCCTTTATCAACAAACATTATTATATTATATTATGCTTAAAATATTATTAAAACTGCAGCGCTTCCCATATTCACCATTGAAATCTGCTGCTGAAAAGATCCTGGATGCCCGGTTGCCTGCAATGTGATGTCAGAGTAATTTCATATATAGCATTAGCAGTTAGTTCAGGTTAGTTCTGCCATTAGTCGATGCATTGGGTGTGTGCAGACTATTCCTGGATTTCTTATGCCATTTCGCTTCTCAAGTAATTTTATGTAGTACTCTAACACTGTAGGCTAATTACAATAGTGTAACCCTTCAAATACTTGAAGGACAATACTCACCTGCATAACCTTTTCCCTAATTCAATAAATATTCATAGATTTTTGCATGTTTATCAAGTGTAAATGATCACCAGATTTAGACATTGTATTGGGGGTTTTAAAAAGTTTCATAGTCTATTAATTTTGTTTTTTGGATTTGAAGAACTATTCCAGCATTACGTGGCCGGCCAGAGTAATAATGGCTGTGAGGCATTTATTTTCCAGCTTTGATTGGTTCGGAACATAAGAAATTTCTTTTTTTTCTGTTTGCACAAGCATGCCCCATTAAAGGCCAATAAACTTACAGTGTATGAGTAGAATAAACTTTATGTAATTATTTTTTTTTTTATGGATTTTTTAGACTAAGCAGAATTGAAAAATTGGCTGTTGTACAGTATTTCCATAACTTTCATTATTTCCATTATTCCATTTTTCTGTTTGATATGAATGTATCTCAATGCTCATAATTATTCCATCCATCTTCCAAACCTTTTCAAACATGACCATCCCATCCTATCCGGCTGTTTTCTTTAGCACAGATATGTAAATGTTATCTATTCCTCATGCGTATGTTTTCTGCACCTCACGCACAGAGACCGCGTGCGGCCTATAGTGTGATCGTTCCAGTGTGTCCGAATGCTCCGTCTGGCAGGAAAAATGTAAGCACCTACGTTTGAAGATAAATAGTTTTCATCAATTGTACCATGGAGATCAATTGTGTGAAAATACTGAAATTCTGCAAAAGCATAACAAACATGTTACTAGCTGTGATTATCACGCTTACTCCAACTGCGAATGCGCTAACATAATCACTTAAGCTGTCACTTTCTTCTCATGATGTCTTGGTTTTACTTTTTTCTAACCCCATTGGGCCAATGCTGCTTTGTCACTTCATCTTAAGTTTATTGATCTTGTGCATGTGTTTTATGCCTTGTACACTTAAAGGGATAGTTCACCCAAAAATGAAAATTCTTTCATCATTTACTCGCCCTCATGCCATCCCAGATGTGTATGACTTTCTTTCTTCTGCTGAACACAAATAAATATTTTTAGAAGAAATTTTAGCTCTGTAGGTCCTTAAAATGCAATTGAATGGTGACCAGAACTCAGAAGTTCCAAAAAGCACATAAAAGCAGCATAAAAGTAATCCATAAGACTCCAGTGGTTAAATCCATGTCTTCAGAAGCGATAAGATAGGTGTGGGTGAGAAACAGATTCATAATTAAGTTATTTTTACTGTAAATGTTCCCTTTCACATCCAACAGATCTTGGATGGCATGAGGGTGAGTAAATGATGAATTTAAATTTAAACATTTGTATTTTGTATTTGTGATGAACTGAATTATAAAAATAATTGTTTATTTATTTATTTTATTTTTTTGACAATTCAGTGCATTTAAACTTGTCACCAAGGTAGCATTTATTAGCTAGTTGGATTTTAGCTTCTGAAATAATTTTTTGTGGTAATCAACATTATAACACAAAACCTGTCAAAGGAGCTTAACATTTATTGAATGATTAAAAAATGTTGTTAAACTAATTATTTTGTTGTGTGGTGAGGCCAGTGAAAATGTTGGTGGGGCAAGGAAAAATCTGAACTTTTAAATCGTTATATTTGAAGCCAGTTTTGTCATGGAAGTCTGTCATCTCGCCATCAGGAAAACATCCTTTGGTAACAGGAAAACCACAACAATCTGCCTTCTCAGCTCTCTCTCACATCAGCATATGTTCACCCTTTTGAGCTGCTGTACATGCTCTGACTTCTTTGCATTTGCCCAGATTGGATTACCAGCAACAGCAGCACAGCCTGGGTGCAATGTAAATGTGGTACACGAAGCGCAAATGTCAGCATTTAAATATACATATTCATGTATAATGAGATGCTGTTGAGAAAGCCTGATTGCTAGGCTTATTATTCCTCTTTTGAGACTACATACAAATATTAAGATTGACAAGATGCCGCTGGTCATTTGCCTTTTAGTACACAGCTCAGGGTTGGACTGAGCATGGCACTGCATACAGCCAAACGATTTGCAAGACATCCCGTAGTGCTTAGAGTCCTGGGAAGCTGTTCATTATCTTCTGGCATATATTTATTAACAGGTACTGTGGCCTGCATATCATGATTTGGAGTATTTGGATAGATGAATACTTGTTGGGGTCAGACCATGGGGTAGAAACACTGCAAAAAAAATAACAGTGCTGCTCTGAGCTGGACTCGAGACCTCCTCAATCACCTGTGTGTTTAAGACAGATTTACAACTCTTTCTGGGCTCTAGACAGCAAGAAATAAGCTCACAAATAAAGCCACTTAGGCTATCCCTCAACCCCAGAGACAGTAAGCTCAAGCTGACAGGCTTTCCCACCCAAGCAGTTCTAACATACCTGGAGAGTTGTCTGTCAGCATTCCCATTCATGTTATTGGCAGTTACTCTGCTGGTGCATACAAATGAGGTCTACTCAGGCATTAAGTTGAAGTTCTTGCCCATTAGTGTGACCCGACTCCACCTGATAAAGACCTGACGCAATAAAGTAGTACACATAATGAGCACTTTATTAGGAAAACCTGTACACCTAATCAGTCATTCAACTCTTTAAACAGCCAATCATGTGGCAGCAATGCTATGCATAAAATCATGCAGATATGGGTCAGGAGCTTCAGTTAATGTTCACATCAAATATCAGAATGGGAAAAAAAAATTGATCTCAGTGATTTTGACCGTAGTATGATTGTTGGTGCCAGATGGGCTGGTTTGAGCATTTCTGTAACTGCTGATCTCCTGGGATTTTCACACAAAACAGTCTCTAGAGTTTACTCAGAATGGTGCCAAAAACAAAAAGCATCCAGTTAGCAGCAGTTCTGCGGATGGAAACACCTTGTTGATGAGAGAGATCAACAGAGAATGGCCCGACTGGTTCGAGCTGACAGAAAGGCTACAGTAACTCAGATAACCACTCTGTACAATTGTGGTGAGCAGAATAGCATCTCAAAATGCACAACATGTCGAACTTTGAGGCGGATGGGCAACAACAGCAGTAGACCATGTCAGGCACTTTATTAGGACCATAGTGTTCCTAATATATTACTCCGTGAGTGTATATCCAGCACATCTTTACATATAAAAACAACTGAAAAACAGCACAGACGCATATTAAACGCATTTGGTGTGAACAGCTTCTAGCTCGTCTTCTTGCGTGTATGTGAGTGAGAGCATGTGCAGAAGAAAACATAGCATTAAAATGTATTTATTAAATAATTTGAAAAATAAATATATGAATAATAATAATAATGTTATAATATATGTGTGTGTGTGTGTGTGTGTGTGTGTGTGTGTGTGTGTGTGTGTGTGTGTGTGTGTGTATATTATATAATATTATCATTATCAAAATATAATGAAAATGTATTAGTCTATTAATTACAAACCCAAATTTAACCCAATGTTGTACTTGAAAAACTGTCTTGAACCAGGCCCAAAACCTGACAATTTGTCGATTGCTTTTAAAAGTAATCTAAACATCTACAAAATGTAAAAAAATATTTGGGATGTATATGTTGCTTGGGAAAAATAAATAATAATTAATCAGAAAACACAGTTTGTTTTTGTCATCACAGTGGTGTAGATCCAGCATCTACCAGCAGGGGTTAATGCGATGACACTAATCTGCCAATTCTTGACCCCCTATTTGCACCGTGTGGCTCCTCTGTAGAGAAGTGTGTACAGGAGGAGAGGCCTGTCTTTATGGGCTTGAGCCTTGGAGACGTCAAGAGCTATAAATCCTGGCCTCTCCAAACCCCACACAACACCAACTGTGTTCTTGAGCACCTCCATTGAGTTTTCCTGATCCACTATGCCATGCTTTAATGTTTAATGCCTATTAGGAACTCCCTGAGCTTTTACTTCAGTAATGAACAGCAGGAACTTTCTTTTGTACTGCAGTCAAGTTGGACAAGTCCGACACAACACAACTACTTATATACGGGTTGACACATTTTCCTCTGTAATTACGAAGCATGCCGATAAAAAAATAAACTCAACATAAAACGACAGTTGTGTTCGGCATACTTGTGGCTTTTTCATCAGTAGAAATTGCACCTGGTTCTATTTGTTTCAACACACCACAAAATTAGTCCGCCTACCCTCTGAGGAGGATGTGACAAGGGAAGAGATTTCAGGGTAGATTACATCCTCAGAATGAGGCGAGGAACCATGACCAATCGAAGAGAGACAGAACTGGAAATTCCCCCTGCCACCTTGTTTATGTGGTTTGGCGCAGTGCAGTTTATACATCTACACATCTGTTTAATCACACACCAGAATCTGTGTTATTGCCACTGTCACTATAAATAGAATGAGTCTAAGATATTCCACAATTTCTGTTTTGCATCATGCTTTAGAAAATATTTCAACTATTTGCACAGCTCAACAATACGAGTGGCCAAAGGCCAGTGTGAAAGAGTTGTGGGCTATCGACAGAACTGTCAAAATCATCAATAAATCAGTACTGTTTTCCAGCAAAAGTGTGTTGATGAATTTATGGCTGTCAGTTTCGCTATTATTGCAAATTAAAAAGATAATCAATTATTTGTGGTTTACGTTTTTTCTTTCTAAAGTTAACGTTTAATGAAAAGCATAATTATACCTCTTTCTGACACATCAAAATACACTGCTAAAAACATTTTTTGGGGTGATTGGACCAGTGAAAATATTGACCAAACTGGCCAAGCAGCAATAATATGTCTCCCCATTTACACTTTCTCTCTGCATTTTTTCAGCTCCTTCTACTGTGTCTATAATGCACCAGGTCAGTCGCACCGTTGACAGCATCACTCTCTCCTGGTCGCAACCAGACCAGCCCAACGGGGTCATACTCGACTACGAGCTGCAGTATTATGAGAAGGTATATCATACACAATCACACTTGATTAATGCGTAATGCATGTAACACATTTTTTATGCATAATGCATGCAACATCAATCAATATTACCATAAGAAGGCATTATTCATTCTTGTTTTGTGAGGATGAATTAAACAAATATACAGTGGGGTCCATCTTGTGTTCTTCAGTGGATGCAAGGAAATATGACCGTTTATACAAAAGAGTTATCATGGTCAATGTCACAAATTTGCTAATTAGATTAGTGGGTTAGTAATTGTCCAGAATCTAGAAATGTTTAAAAATTTTATATTAAAAAAAAATAAATATTTGTAATTATACTCATTTTGTTTTAGACCATTTATAATTTTATTATGTGATTTACTTTAATTTTATTAAATATTCTATTATATTGGAAATACATTAAAAGGTGGAGAATCTAACGTATTTTTATTGTTCTTCATTTTATGCTATACATTTTCTTTGTTTCAATTTTCAAAATCTGAAAAATGTCCAGGTTTAAATGGGATTTAAAATCACAGATTTCAAATTTTGGACTTTTGGAATGCAAAGTATTTTTTATTTTTTTTTATTATTTTATTTTTCTTTATTTTATTTAGATTTGAGCACATTTTTGCTGTCTTAAAAATACATATTTAAACTATTTAAAACTTCTAATAAATATCAATAACACTTTACAAGGTTCCATTTGTTAACATTATACTTAACATGAACTAACAATGAACAATACTTTTACAGCATTTATTAATCTTGGTTAATATTTATTTCAACATACAGCAATACATTTTCAAAATCAAACATTGTATATGTTAACATTAGTTAATGCACTATGAACTAATATTGAACAGTTGTTCATTTTTATAAACGAACATTAACACAGATAAATGCTATAAAAAAACATATTGTTTATTGTTAGTTCATGATACCTAATGCATGTTAACGAATGGAACAATATTGTATAGTGTTACCGAAATATCGAAATTAATGTTGCATCACAGTTCCCTTTGAAATTATAGCTGGTTTACTGTTGCCGTCTAATTGAGGTTTTAGGCAGCTGTCGGACACAAACACCACTCTCCTGTTCTGTCGAGTGTGATTACAATCGCAGTTGCTGTGCGAAAGGCTGTTGTGGTTCGATCCTGATACCAGTGGCTGAAATAACAAGAGAGTTCGCTGCAATAAAAAATAAAAGTATATTTCAGTTACAGATTCCTCTCTGACAGTTTACGCCTCTGAAAACACACATGCTAACTTGCACTTGAGAAACACGCAAACCCAAATAAATTGTCGATATTCTTTGCCTATTCCCATTTTGCACGCTTTGTATAGCTGCTTGACACACATAAAATAACCACACCCTTACATACTGTACACACAGTTCAACACGCATAGTTTGACAGATACTTTCTGTCTTTCTCTTTTATTCTTTGTAACACACACACACATACACACACATACACAGGCTGACGGTCCCCAGGGCTCTGCTCCTGTTCTAACTCTTTCCTCAGTATAATTCCTTTCTCAGACAGTGCTGAGGACAGCCTGTCAAAACACTCTTCTCAGGCTGCAGCAAAGCTCACATCACAGAGCGCAGAAATAGAGCTGACAGGAAAAAAAGCAGCGCACTCAACTGTTACATACTCAAACACAGTCCTACATTCCCATTCTCTCTCCTTCTGTATCACTCTCTCTCTCCCTTCTTTGCTTACACAAACATACACTCAAGAGCAATGTAACAATGGCCACAGCTTTCGGCTCGGACTAATGAATTGTGGCTGGCCTGGAAGTGTCAGCCACTGTTTCTCTGCCGGGCTCTCCTGTTAGAGAGTCAAATGTACATGAGATACACTTCTTACTCTCTAAAGCTGTGTCCTAGCAGGAGGCTAAAATATCTACTGACAAATACTATTGATGTAAGTGTGTCATTTCCCCGTTCCCCAAACAATTTCAGCTTTAAGTACAGATGGGGACATTGTTTTCTACCTTTCTCCTTTTTAAATTTCTTTTTGCCTCTGTCTTACCTTCCTCAGGACCAGACCGAGCTTAACTCTTCCGTAGTGAGAAGTCAAACCAACACAGCAGTCATTCGTGGCCTCAAACACGGTGGCATCTATGTGTTCCAGGTCCGAGCCCGTACGGTGGCCGGGTTTGGACGCTACAGTGGAAAGATGTACTTCCAGACCATGACTGAAGGTGAGTATCTAGTCACAAAAATGATAAAACAATGGTTTATTTCACCCAAAGACCTTCATAGCCTCTTCAAATTGGTTCCTCGTGGGATTAAATTACACGGGTAGGATTCTCACTTCTTATCTTAAAAGCAAACCTGTGCGTTACCGACTTCAAGATTCTTGAAGCAAATAGTTTATCTACTAATCTAATCATCTAATGAAGACAAATGTGAATGCAAACAACTTATTTATTGTTTTTATCAGTGTGCTCTTACCGTAGATTTTTCAGTGATCATGGTTGTAAGATATTAGATAGTAGAGGACAAGCGTCTCCTGCACCACTAAATCTACAATGACATGGCAAGAGAAATTACAGTATAGTTTACTCGAGTTTGCAGTGTGCATTAAATATGATTAGAAAAAGAAACGTATCAACGAAACTTCTTACTACTGCATTGCTATTGCAGGCTGCATGCAAAAACAAATATACAGCTTGACCACTCTAGTCCGATTCACAAATGGATGAACTCTTTTAGTCTTTTTTTTTTTTTTACTTATTTTCTTTACTTAGTATCAACTTACTATCTTACAATTTATGTACATACTTGCCTGCACAGTATGTAAGTTTTAATTGTTCAGCATTCACAAAAGAGACATTTCTTTTTTTTTCTTTTGACATACAATAATTGTCTGTATTTCTGCAGCATTTGAGAAACAAACCTAAACAATTTATTAATAAAAAATAAATAAAACAAAGTATTTTTCTGCTCGGTCAAACTTGTGTTGCTTCAGATGCATGGAGCCAAAAACTTAGCAAAACCACAACAATTGCTGCCTGCACAATGAATAGATTCAAGAGATTCATTTAGAATGAATTGGGCCCACTAAAAGCGCCAGGCACTAACAGCACTTGTTTAGCGGTCAATTCGCTAAAGGATTTATGCAGATCAGACTGAACGCAATTTGCATGTGTAATTCTGATCTTGCGGTCCGATTCCGAGCTCAACACAGCCGAGGATGCAGCAGACCGTCATATTTCACCCACCCTGCCGGGACTGAACAGCATCACTTTAATGCAAATGCCTGGATCATCTCTTAAACATGCAGAACATGCGCTTGACAACAACACTCATCTGGATATATGCCAGGTTATAATGCTCTTCAACATCATTTGATGAGTATTTGAGCCCTTTTTTTTATCAAATTAATTTTACCACCTACATTCATTTGGTAGTAGTAGCACAATGTAAATTGTGCAGAGCAAATCGCATGCAGTTTTGTGAATGAAGCACAGTCTTTAATGAGCCTAATTGACATAGGCTTGTTTGCGTGGAAAGGAATGACACAGCGCAAATTCTGTGCTGATTGTGCCCGCTAAACGTGATTGCGGGTGTTTAGTGTATAAGATGCAGGTATTTGTGCTGAAATACCTCGTGCAAAAGGGGCGCAACTGTTTAGTGAATCTTCCTCTAAGACTAGAAAAAAGGTCTAGCAAAAATACATTATTTCTTTTTATTTTGTATTTGCTTGCAGAAAAGGTTAAAAATAAATTAAAAGCCAGACCAACAAGAGCACACGTTGCTGCACATCACTTTCTTCAGTACTTGGACTAAAACAAATATACACACATTTTATAGGTTCTTTTTGCTTGACTTTTTTTCTAGTCTGAATTTCTGTCAGTGTACAGGCATCATTTAAAAAACAAATGTATATTAATAATTAAAATAATAATAAAATAAAAGCAAAATACAGACAACAAAACAAAGCTTGAGATCTAGTTAAATGCCTACAAAAATAAACCAGAGTTATTGGTTTGAATCAGTATAACAATTACTTGCTGAATCCGTTTCTGAATTAACATTTGACTCATTTACGGACTAGATAATTATAACAAGAGTTTCATTTTAATAATTGTAATTTTTATGACAATAAATGCAATTTTTTTACTTTATATTTTTGAATTTCTTTCAAAAGTGGGAGACAGGAAATGACAAGGGAGCTTGGACTCGACTCGTGACGCTATGAAACCAAATGTCGAAGCACTGCCCACAAGGCTATGACCCCAACAAATTGAATTTTTATGTTTAATTTAGCATAGTTAGGATACATTTTTGTGGAGAAGCTGTCCCGCTGCAAAAACAGAATTCTGTAGGAAACACTGCAAACACTCACCTTACTTCATCCAGAGGCATCTGCCGTACTCATGCCTGCTCATTCAGTAAGAAGCTTATTACAATCACATACTAGTGTCAGAATTAGTCTAATCTATCCACCCGAGCACTCTTTTGGCATGATGAGAGACATCAACCCAGCCAGGTGATCCAAACATGGATGCGCCATGCCAGAAATCTGTGTTCACTTTGAATAATTTAAGCAAGAGGTTTAAAACTGATTAAACAGGAAGTAACAGTGCAGCTGAATTCACTTGTTACTCAGCGTTCTGATTTTTTGTTTACTTTTTACATGAGTTTGTGGAAGTTCAGAGCAATGCAATTTAAATGTAAAATGAAATCATACTTGAAGTTTTGTTTGTTAGATTTTGGGCCATCTATATACTAGTGGACTCCCAAAAGTTGACAAGTTTTTTAAGTTGCATTTAAAATGTACAGTGATTTCTCTTCCGTGAAAACAGATAAAACATATTCATGACTCTAACTGCACTCACATATTTTTTCCAATCAAATGCTCTCTATAACGAGAATGTACCTCCCCCTAATACTACCTACTTCTGACAAGCCATAGCAAGTATCAATGTCTGTGATGTAAACTAAAGGCTATTGGCTATTTAAAAAAGGAAAATTTCAACATATCCCACCCCAACTTCTCGCCCCAAGAAAAATCAAGTCCCGAGCTCATAAAGTCAGTTCATGGGGATTTTTGGCAAAAATTCGGTAATAAATTCAGTAGCAAATGCTAGCTGTTGCATGCAGCCTCCTCTAGCCTCTAGAGTTTTTTTTTTTTTTAGAAAAGACAAATGAAGGGAAATGTAGGTAAAAAAGAAAGAAGTAAAAAGAGGTGAAGAAAAAGAAGCCCAATTCTTCCCTACATCCCAAACCATCTGTCTTGCACCAAAAAAAGTTCACCCAACACATTTCCTCTATCGCCTGCCCATATGCTGCTGGAGCTGAGAAGTCCAATTGTAAGGCCCCATCTGCCCTGAAGGCATCTTGCACAGGTTTCCTGTCCCCGATTCCCCACTGTGAACCACCAAAGGGGAAGTGGGGGTCTCTCACCTGTGTAAATGTGCACTAAAGGACTCCACACTCTTCTGCCTCAGTGGAGTCTGAATTTGCTTCAGGCTACATCAGATTTAGTGAAAGTCTGCTGGGGTTTGTAAGGAAGTGCTAACTCTTGGATATGTGTGTGTATAACTACAGAGGAGTACAACACTAGCATTCAGGAGAAACTGCCGCTCATCATTGGCTCGGCGGCTGCTGGTCTGGTCTTCCTCATTGCGGTGGTGGTCATCATCATCGTCTGCAACCGGTGAGTTTTGTCCAAATACAGGTTCCTCACGCTGTGACTAAAGGCCGAAATATATTCAACGCAATTGAGTGAACGCTGGCGTTTCTAACTACACAAAACTGATTTTGTGCGTAGTCACGGTCAGACCACAGTTCATAATCAAGTATGTGTTTCAATCTCAACGTTGCCACAAAGGGCACTATAGCGGACATTAGTGTGAACTGTCTGCTTCTATGCCAAGTTTTCTCTTTCAAGTCAGCTACTGACATGGTAGTGCAACAGTTACGGTAAAGTTAATATATTTATTTCAACTTACCTGAAAAATAACATCCAGTTTAATGGCTCAGGCTTCACAAACTCTATCACCCACTTGAATACTGAGGTTTGTTACCGCCAAAGTAACACTAGAACATACCTTATGCATTTTCAACCACACCGCGTGTTGGCAATGTATTGGCAAATGTGTTTGCATCCGTGTACATGTACTTGTGTGAAGTATTTATTGCCTTAAACATGTAAAGAGTTAGCATAGCTTCCCTCTAATAATACCACCAGTTTAACAAAATCTCACTCACAAGTTACAGCTTTTGTCCTTGTTTGCTTCATTAGTTGACATTTACAGAGCAGCAGAGCTTGTTACTACTAGCTTACTTACAAGAATAGAGGTTGTATTAACAAGATGAAAGTAGTGGCAATAGTAAGTGTTGTTTTCATGGCTTTAGCAACTTTTTAAAAGCACCAGTAGAGCTTTTTGCCTTTGTTCCAACAGACGTGGGTTCGAGAGACCAGAATCAGAATACACAGACAAGCTTCAGCACTACACCAGTGGCCACCGTGAGTACTTGGGCCTTAGCACCTCTGTACAGACAACATGCATAAGTTTTACACTTACAGAAACAGTAAGTTAGCAACTGTTTATAACAAACAAGCATGAAAATACACTGAAGGATCTCAGCAAAATAAACCAATAGCAAGTTTGGCTGCTACCTCAATAACTGCTATGTGCATAGAACACTATCTCATAGTATGTTATGTTTACATTTGGCATTTATAGAAACTGTCATCTTTTTGCACTACTGTGTACTGGTCGGCACTGCACTGTCTCACACTTTGCTCATTGTCCTGTTAATTTTTAGTAATTTATTGTACTGTCCCGTACTTTTTGCACACTTTATATAGGTATGTTATTTAGTCTGTGTAGTCTCATGTGGTTCTGTGTTTGTCCTATGTTGTTTTATGTAGCATCATGGTCCTGGAGGAACTTTGTCTTGTTTCACTGTGTACTCTACTAACTGTATGTGGTTGAACGACAATAAAACCACTTGACTTGACTTGACAATACTTCAATGCCTTCATTCTACATACGTATTCTGTTGAAGCTAGGGTATACTTTGTTTTTTTCGTGTGCTGTTCTGTTTTGTGCACGGTCAAGCGCTCAACCTTTCAAAGTAAAATCTTTTGAGGATGAGCTCATGCACACCCTTTTGACGCATGCACATTACTTTGTTAAACAAAGATGCGCAGTGTCTGCGTGTCTAGAGAAACACATACTGTGCTGATGACGAAATGTGCGACACGCGCACCATGTGCTAAACGTAGTATTCAGTGGCCTTTACACATACACTAGTTTGACCAAGTCTGATCTATTATTATCTGACCAACATGTAAAGCAACAAAGCATAGTTGGAATTTTGACATGCTATTCTGGAGCGAGTAAACCTGAAATAGCATAATGCTCCTCTCAAGTGCCCCTGAGAAGCCTCACATATGAGTGGGGCGTTTTTGATTGCTACGACAATGTTACAACACGCATTGAAATCCGAAACAAAATATGGAAGAAGCCAAACTTAAGCAAACACAGAATGAGTGACGGAAAAGACACATTTTCTGATGTAGCAGTGGATAAGCACAAGTGAATAAGCCTGCAACACATTTACATGACCTTTATGGTTGAGTGCTTTTTTACCTTTTAACAAAATGATTAGCTAATTTGCATTAAAAACTGTGAATTTGCTTTGCATTAGTTGACATTTGTCCCTGTTATTAAATCATTTTGCTAAATAATGCTTTCCAATATTTTTTCATGATGACATGCCACTTCCTACATCACAACATGGCTAGTCGGATTTCAATTTGAATTTCCCACTTGTAACTATGACTTTGCTTAGTCATTTATGTACTTGGAACTTATAATTACGATATTTTATATCTACAAAATGTATTCATTTGCATAAAACAAATCGTGAAGGGTGAGTATAGCTTTACATTAGTTGACTAGGTGAGTTCTCAACAAACTATTATTATTGGAATAAATCACTGAAATTAAAATAACTTTGCAAAATCATTGCTTTTCATCATATTTCATGATGACGTATTATTATAGATTTTTGCAGATAACCGATGATTCCAAAAGGCAACTATCAGCACAAGTTAATTGGTAAAACAGATGTATTGGTCCGCCTCTATTATAGAATTAGTAATACAATGAAAGTACTGGTTTGTGATTGACTGGTATGTCTAAATAAAAGTCATAGCAATTACTTTCTTTGGAGGTGGTGTATGAATGTACAGCTGGTAGTATGACCTGGAACTATAATTGGTTTCACATTGAATGTATGGCTCCAGGTATCAGCTCCTGTATTTTAAAGAAAATATTTCAAATGAAGATGGGCACACCACCTCCAAGACTTCATACCCTTCATACCTGCAGTTGGTTCGCCCTTGGCCTGTTGTTTGGCACTTGTAATTTTCACAAGTGCTTGCCAGTTTTTTGTGTAATATGCATCAGAGGGTCCATGAACATTCTGTGGGTGGTCTGTAGGCGTGAGACTATACTCATGTACACTTTTTCTCCCCTCACCCATCTCACACACACCTCCATTTATAGCTACCTGTCTCCTCTTCAAATACACTCCTTTGTCTCAAAGTTGGACATTCTCCTCTCCTTCACTTTGCAAGACTAATGTGTAAAACATTAATCCCACCGCTGCCCTCAAAGTCAGAGAGGGCGATAGCCACCTTCCTCTGTCTTTGTTCTTTTTCTGGCTATATGCTGTTTGTCTAATTTCTCATCAAAGCCTTGAAGTAAATGCAAAAAAGCTCTGAACCAGGTATTTCAAAGTTAGTAAGATCCATTAAAAATTTGTCATAAAATGAGCAATACTTCAGTAAATACCTGTACCGTTTTTTTGCCTCGTTGTGCTGTTCCATTTATAGAAATAAATCTCTAAGATTCTCCAGAGGCAATAATTTAAAGCTAAGCTGTATCTCTCTTACTCTCTCTCTCTCTCTCTCTCTCTGAGGGCTTATATTTTATCTCTTCCTTGCTCACTCTGCTGAATGAAATGGTCTGGTGGCATTTTTCCTCAAGTTTAATAATTATTTTTTGCCCTTCCTTATCATTTTAAAAAGCTTTTTTAATCTGTGTAATCAATGATAAAGGACAGCTGCAAATGCTGTTTTTATTGAAATAATTTCTGGAATAGTGTAGGCCAGTAAAACCTGGAAAATCAAGGTCAGAATTCATCCATTAGTGCCAAATAGCAGAAAGTGTCCTCACTCAATTCTCACTGTCTTGTACTTCTCTCTCTCTCTCTCTGTCTCTCTCTCTCTCTCTCTCTCTCTCTCTATCTCTCACTCTCTCTCTCTTTATCTTTGTCTTTGAACGTCACAGTTTCTTAGTCTTAAAGGGTGTGTTTACCTAAAATGTCTAATTCTGACATAATGTACTCAACCTCATGTCATTCCACACCTGTATGACTTTGTTTCTTCCATATCCAAGACTTCTGAAGCCTGTGTGATAACATTGTGTGAAGAACAGGCCGCAATTTAAGTAGCTTTACTTGAAAATCTTTCCCCCTCCACATTTCTAAAATCAGATTTTTGTACATGTAAACATGCCGTGTGATATTATTGATTTTATTGTTGCCAAATGCCATTGGTTCTCATGTGTGTTTTAATGGATTGTGGAGCAGCACGTTCCAATGTGTGGCAGTGCGAATGAGATATCAGAGATTCAAGAGGTGAAGATTTTCAGTAAATAACTACTTAAATTTCTGTCTTACGCAAAGCTATCATTTGGCTTAAAAAGACTCACAAAATCGTGTAATATGGACTTCTTTTATCATGATTATTATTCAGTTTTTGGAACTTTAGAGCAGTGTTAACATTCTGTCGAACATCCCATTCTTTGTTCCATGGAAGCAAGAAAGTCATATGGGTTTGGAACAAAATTTTCAGGTGAACCATTCCTTTAAAACAGCTCTGCTCATAAGAACATTCTCCAATTTAGCACATACACCGCAACTTCATGAATTTGCATATTTTCAATGTTCACGAATCCTTTGATGTTTCACGTCGTTCACCTATCTCACTCTATTTATCTTCTCAATGTCTGTTGCGAGAACACATCCATCAATTGAAAAACTGTCTGCATGTTCAGATCACAATTTTTTTTTTTAAAAAAGCATCCAGCTGCATGAAAACACAATGTCTATTAAAATGCCTTTGAATAGATTTGGAACCGAGAGATTGAATAATCGGATTTGAGGCAGGAAGAACTGAAGTCCCAACACACTTAAAGTCCACCTTAAGCTAATTTACCTTCAATCAAAAGCATTTTGATTGGCAGCAATGAAAATGGCAGATATACATCAGGGACTATGACATGTTTTTGAAATTAGCTTCTTTTTTTTCCACCTGTAGACTATAAATTTCACGCACATGTGATATTTTTTATTTGAAAATGACAGAATCACATAGAGTTTTGCATATTACCCCAATTTGCATCACGTATTTCGCCATTCTGGTGGCTTATCCAATGAGTGCATGTGTTCTTAGTACCTTCAGACCTCTAAATATTATAGCTGCCTTTTTTATTTTCTCAAGTGTCACCAGGAATGAAGATCTACATCGATCCGTTTACCTATGAAGACCCCAATGAGGCTGTGAGAGAGTTTGCTAAGGAGATTGACATCTCGTGTGTGAAGATCGAGCAAGTCATTGGAGCAGGTAATTTGCTATCAAACCTCCAGATGTCCAACAGTGTTCTACTGTCATATACTTCTTGTTATAAGATGTGCCTTGCCCATTCTAGACCTAGATTTGCTTTTTTCGATTCTTAGGGGAGTTCGGAGAGGTGTGCAGTGGTAATCTGAAACTCCCAGGAAAGAGAGAGATGTTTGTGGCTATCAAAACGCTGAAGTCAGGTTACACAGAGAAGCAACGGCGGGACTTCCTGAGCGAGGCGAGCATCATGGGGCAGTTTGATCATCCCAATGTCATCCATCTGGAGGGAGTGGTGACCAAGAGCAGCCCTGTCATGATCATCACTGAGTTTATGGAGAACGGCTCCTTGGACTCTTTCCTCAGGGTGAGAACATATAGATAACAACATAGATTTAGATATAGATACACTGATTTGCAGATAGTTCATACCTGTAATGCTGCTTTCATTTGCTACCAAAATTATCATACTTGAAGCCATTAATTTGAGTACGTCGCTTTAAAGTGCTTTGTTGTCGAACAGAATAGGAAACATGGCGGATGCCAGATTCACACTGTGATTTTTTTTTTCTTACCAAGAATTTTGTCTTCTTTTCCAGTAAAAATATCTAAACATACTTTAAACTAGATACATTTACTTAAGAAGAAGAAAGACATAAGGTATTTTGTCTTGTTTTCATAGAAATCTAACAAAAAATGTTAACGTTTATGCTTATAACAATAAAAAAAACAATGGGGTAAGAAAGGAAATCTTAAAGGTAAAATAGCAAATTGCGCTTTGCGCCCCTTCATTAACATTTACATTGAAATGTATGCATTTGGCAGATGCTTTTATCCAAAGCGACATACAGTGTACTTATTACAGGGACAATCCCCCTGGAGCAACCTGTAGTTAAGTGCCTAGCTTATGGACACAAGTGGGAATCGAACCGTCAACTTTCTGCTTACCAGTTCTGTGCTTTAGCCCACTATGCCACCAGCAAACCATTAACACACAATACATCCACAGTTTGCATGCATACACTCAAAGATGGTGCATAAACTCCCAACCACGGCCAATTGCGGTTTGCGCTGGCATGAAAATTGCGCTTAGAATTAGCGTTCTCAGGCTAAATTGGTTAAGAAGTGGTGTACATTCATTGCGCATAGGGTTGCGCCTAGCACAGTCAAGAAAGTAGACCCTAAGTCTTGTTTTCAGACAAATATAACTTTGTGGGGTTTATGCTTAAAACAAGAAGAAAAAAAATCAATTAGTTAAAAAAAATACTTGTTGTCCTGAGAAAAAGGTCATTGCGCTAAGACGTTTGAGAAGCACGTCTAATGTAGACTAGTGCAAAGTCTAAAGTCAGTCTGGGGATTCCACCAGCAGATAATATCAAAGATCACTATTAATTCTAGCCATTATTTGTGTGTTAGAAGATCAATATGATTAACAATAATAATAATACATTTATTTTGTACAGTGCCTTTTCAAAGCTCTACAACGCTTTAAAGAAATTAAACATAAAAACATTAAACAGAGAAACAGATAACACATATAAATTTCAAGACAATTAACAATGGGAGAGAAGGAATGCATATTTCAAGCAGGTGAGACACAGATGAGTAGGATGAGAGCCAGTAGTCCCACATAGGCCGATTGAGAACATAATCACAGCACAGGTGACAATAAAGTCACAGAGCGGGAGATGCATTGCATAGAAAGCCCATTTACACCACCAAATTCTTATGAATGGACTGTCTCCATTTATATCGATGTGGAGTGACAGGAAATGGAATAAGATGAAGACAATAACTGAAGAAGAATCTCAGAATAACATTTGACTTGGCCCAGCCCATTAGCGCTTTGCACGCGCAATTTCACCAACCCACTTGCTCTTAGACTTAGCACATGCTTGTACGAAAATATCAAAACCTCATGCCCACTGACTTGCACATATAATGTATATAATGTATCACATAGCGGTGCACTTAAGGCATCTTAGGGCCCTTAATATCTTATTTAATTCTGCTTCTCAGCTATATTTCTTGTTTTAAGGATGTTAAGATATTTCTACTGGAAAATAAGACAAAAATACTCATTAAGAAATGTATTTTGGTAGTGCATTAAGCATCATGTGGCTACTGATATACTTAAATGTAAATGACCGAAACAGCAAGTGATAACATGGTAGCTGCATTTAGAAAAATTAAGAAAACAATCACTACCGAAACCGTATTATCCTCCACCACGGAAACTCCCAGTTGTAATTACGACTTGAGGGGGCATTCATGTGCAACTTTTAGGTTGGAAACTCTAAACTGAAGGCAGCATGAGTCCACGCTTGATAAATGGAGAGATCATGAGGAGAAAATGTGCAGGGGTGCGTAAATAAAACTTACTGTGCTCCCTCCACTGGTTGATTATATGGCACTTGTTAACAACATTGAGGAAAATGCCTTTGTTATATTTCACTGGAATTGATCAATGTTTGGTTCTGTCCCCTTTGGTTGATTTATTTTTATAGTTTAGTTTGTCTATCTTTTTAGCGGAGGTGAGGGTGTAAATTGTACTTTCATGTTATGTTATCAGTCATTTATGTCAGTGCTGCCTTATTTGCTAGGTCACTCTTGTAAAAGAGATTTTATCTCATTGAGTTTTTATCCTGGTTAAATAAAAGTTACTAACTTGTAAGGGGGTTAAAGGGAAAGGAGGAGTCGAGAACCGGCCTTGCGCCCCGTCTGCCGGCTGGTCATCTCCGCCTTCCTCGGCCTGGTAGGAGACAGGAGGGGTGAAAAAAACTAAATAGGTGATGGAAAGGCCAGCACGGAGCAAGAGAGAGAGAGGAGAGATAGAAGAAGCTCACTCACCGGTTCTCTGATGCACCATCGTGTGGTCCCCGATCACTCCTCCACACTCTCAGACGGATGACAGCCGCTCCTACCCAGGCAGACCGGCGTCAAACCTCCGACCCCAGTAGACAGAATGCCCCTCCGCTTTTCTGGCGGCACATGGGGAAACTCCTCTGCCCCTGGCAGCAACTCCATTGCTCCAGGCAGTTGTTCCCCGCGGTCAGGCGACTCCGTCCCCCGGCGGATGGCAGAGGTGCTCTCCTGGGTGGACGCCAGTGTCGAGGACTATACGACGGGCATCCCTCCTCCCTCCCGGGTTTCGGCACCAGTGTAAGGGGGTTCAAGTGAAAGGTGGAGGCGAGAACCAGCTTAACAATATAAATAATATTTATTTAAATAAAAAGACACACACAAACACATACAGGGATGCTGCCTGTAATTCTCTCTCTCTCGAACTGTCGTCACCAGCCGCATTTATCCCTCGCGCGCCCCATCAGGCTGATTGGGGACCTGGCGTACGTCGTTCCAGCCTGGTCCCACCGTCCTCCGCTCTACATAACTAAATAGATTCATGAATTTATTGTCTTTTTGACCTGATTCTTTTTCATTATTTTGTCAAACTGATTCGCAAAGCATTTTTCAATCAATCTACTGTACGAGAGAGTTTTGTTTTGGTGTAAAACTGTGAGGTTGATGTCCATAACAAACAACAATGTAACCTAATAAAAAACAGTCATGAACAGATTTAGCTTTTTTCTTTCTAAGCTTGATTTTTTTTTTTTTTTAATTTTCTAAAGAAAATGAGTGGCGCTTGCCTGTACAAAACTCTCTCCCACAATGCTATGGTGTCTTGAGTGGTTGTCAGGGTGTTGCTATGCAGTTGCAGTTAGGTGTTCTTAGTGTATGCGTATGTGATTGCACAAAAGTGAAATGTAAAATGCAATGCTTTACGAAAACCTTTTTGAAACCCTTTCATTGAAAGGAATCTCTCACATATATGTTCAGTCACCTCAACATGCCTCAAATTCCAATTGCATTGGAGCATAAAATCTTTCATCAGCAGGTGTGTATACAAATCAAAATTTCTAATGCTGTCCTTCAGGTAACTCACTGCAGGGTGTCTCTCTATAATACCGAGCTGCCCCCCTGCTGCAAACATCTACTCTCAGTATTGATTCCAGCTGTAATACTGTTTTAACAAGCTCAACACTCTTCTATTCATCTCTGCGGGTTGCCACTCTAACATTTGCTTAAAGATGGTCTCTTTAAAGAGAAGCGTTTGCTGCTCTTCAGTCGTTGCTCTGTGGTTAGTCATGCACTCATTTTGCATTGGTCACGCTCTCTCTGCAACACTCTCTGCATTACAAGCGTCAGAGTAACGCTATGTCTTATAAAAACATGGACCATATGTGCTTCTGACATGTATAACGGAACACACTGAGTGATCAGAAAATTGTGCATACTGTTTAATCCTGTGCATAATCCATGTTTATGACAACGGCGGAGATCTGGATTCCCAGTACGAGGAAACTGCTCTGTATCTGCATCCATCCCCACAGATGCATTCAGATGATAATCCCTGCTTACTGAACAGGCATGCGGTATGAGAAGGAAGGACTGCTGTCAGCCGGCGAGTGACACGTGTCACTTTGATTTCAGCTCAGAGCTGATGTTGGTAAAAGCCTTTATCGTTGTTAATTGGCCTCGCTGTTCCATGTTGCCTCTGATTTATGTAAATATCTCATCTTTGGGGAAGGGGATGATTTATTTTGCTCATTAGCATGGCTCTTCCTGTGATCTATCTGGATGGAAAACTTATTTTATCCTTCACACATAGCTTTTTAGGGTGTCAAGCTCAGGAAGTAATTATCGGAAACAAGAATCCTCCGTGATTATGGAGTTTGAACGAAGAGAAGTAAACAGGAACCAAACGTCCTGCCATTTGTTAGAGATTTGAACCAAATGTATTTCTTCTTACCACAATCAGATCCAGCTCTCGCTAACGTCTGTAATTGTGAGGTTCTGATGTTATTTTAGCTGTTTGACGAGCCAGTTGTTTCACTCGTGTTTATACTTGCATCCTATGCACATCCCACCCCGTGACAGAAGGCACATGCCCTACCATGCCATTGTATAACAATAACAGTAGAAACAAGAGTCAAAAATCTGAATGAGGACCTGAAGATCTAATAGGTTTACTTTGGAATTGATTCATGATTCTGTGTTAGAACATGTGAAAAAAGACCATTTGCTTTCATACCGTCGCGTAAGAGAGTGCTTTGAAATGTGTCAGATCATTGTGCAGACGCACATTTGCATTGCTTCTGCAAGACTGTCATATGTTTCTGACAGAGCGCATGAACTCTTTGGAAACAACACACCTCTGCTGTGGCACCTCACTATGACAGCAGCTGACAAAATTCGTTGTTTGTGCTCAAGTGCAAGTCTGATGGAGTTCTTGTAAGACAGGACCAAAAGAGAGACTCGAAACTAACCCGTCTGGTATTTCTTTCTTACACTGATCCAGCTTTCAATATTGTTTTGTGTTGGATTAAGCTGCAGTAAAGTGAGAGAGGGAAATGAGGAGAGCAAAACTCAAAAAGATTTGCTGCCATAATAAAACTTTCAGACAGATATGAGAAACAAACTGAAAAGTCAACCACCCCAAACTGACAGCAAAGATATGTCTTGGAAACAAACGGCATGGATAAAATAATTCACAATCGGAAAATAAAGAAAGTTCGCTTCACAGAGGCTGCAGATCTGAATACCTCTGGGCAAAGAATCCCTCCAATTAAACTGTAGGCAAACTCTGTGAGCAGATTAGAGGCTGTATTTATGAAGGATTTTAGCTTTATGAATAATGGATGGCACTTAATTGCTGTGGAGGGTGAGGAGTAGTTCGATGAAGTCAGCTTAACGTGGGGGAAGGATTTGTGTGCAACACACACTGCCTAATTATAGAGTGTGTTTTAAGCAGGGAGTCGACCATCAAAATCGTTCCAGTGCACTGAAACGTTTGCGCCCTTGAAATTCCAAGGCTGCGTCGTAAAAACCAGTGTGCATCGACTTTTGTTCCCTTACCAGAAATGTCATCTTAAACATATATTCCGGATTCGGTACAAGGTAAGCTCAATCAACAGTATTTGTGGCATAATGTTGATTAACACGGAAAGAAAATATTTATATCTTAAAAAAAAAAAAAAAAACTTTCAGGTTACAGAGAGGCACTTAAAATGGAAGTCAATGAGGCCAGTTTTTGGAGGGTTTTAATGCAGAAATTTGAAGATAATAATTTTATAAAAGCACTTACATTAATTATTCTGTTAAAACGTGTGTATAATTTGTTTGAATCATTGTTTTTACGGCAATTTAAGGTTTACAGCATTACATGATCATGAAATTGGATATATATGTATAACCTGTGTTGGATATAACAGCAAAAGGTAAGTGATTTTACCACACTATAATCATGTTAACATGCTTATTGTTTACGTCTTGTGGCAATAATTTTTAAACAGTGAGTATTTTAACATTTACTGATTGGCCCCATTCACTTCCATTGTAAGTGCCTCGCTGTACCCAGATATTTTTCTTTTTTTTTTTCTTTAAGAAAGGATAAGTTGCAATTCATTTTTGGCTTAATCAATATTGTGTCACAACTGCTGTCGATTGAGCTTAACTTGTATTGAACCCTGAATATTCCTCTAAATCTTTCAAGTTATCAGAAGTGTACATTTCTGTAGTCAGAAGCTGTGCCCGATTTCTCGTACTGTCAAAGTATGTACTGGATTTGGTAACGAACGCACTTTGGCCAGTATTGAAGTACATTCTTTAGGTATGCGGGTAAATAGTATGAGTAGTATGAATTGTCCCGTGACCTCAATAGATGATGTGATTACAACAACAGTGAAAATAATCTACTCTAGTGTTAACCACAACTTAACCACAAGGAACAACTTTGTTGCTTTATATACAGTAGCACATACAGTTGAAGTTGCCCAACTTAATACCAGTTGTAAACAGGACATATAATATACCAATTAATTACACAGAGAACTAGGGAGCAGGATGAGACACTGCCAAAGAAAATTAAGACATCTTGTTTGTCCACCATCCAGTGCTGTTCATCTATCCCGACTTGATGTGTCTGTCCACACTCCGCCTGCTGGGTTCAACTCCTCTGATCAGAGGCTGAATTCTGCATGCCTCATGGCTGTCTGCGGAGGGTCTGCAGATGGAAGCAGCTGCACGCACAGCTGGGTCCAACACTGCTGGACCTCCTCATGAGCAAAGATCTTTCTGACCACCATGGTCAACAGCTGCAAGATTTACTTCGACCCCGCATTGATCACTGAATGTCTGATCTTGCACTCTGTAGCGTAAACTCTACCAATCCACCAGAATGTCTACACAGCCAGCCCAATTCGGGCTTGACACAGCGCGTTGTTTCCAGTCTCTAAATCAACAACACTAAATCAAGCTACTCTTATCCGACTTGGCAAACTAGACCTTAACCACGATTCCTGCAGCTTAACAGTTGCCTTATTGCTGTTGTGTAGGATTTAAGGCTGAAGCACAACTTCAGACACACTTATGACGCTGTATTTCTGTACTAGGGATGTGTAAAATTACTTATTTTCAAATTCGACTTATTGGTGGGTTGTCTGAATTATTAGATGGTGTTAAATTTAATTGCAAAAATCATATCTGTTTTCAAACCAATTTCAAACACTCACTTGTCTTATTGGGTCAAATAGGTTGCATTGCTCTAACTCATGTAATTGTTTGAGTTCATATTGTAATGAAAAAGATTGCAAATCTGTTTTGAGCCGCTGGTGGCACAGCAATTCAATTTACGGAAGCCCTATCGAATTAGGCTTGTTCCAAGGTCAAATAGTGATCTAGGAGTTATTACCTATGTGCCCTTATCATAAACTAGGCATCTAACCTCAGGCTGATCGATGAGGACTGTCTCTATAATAGGTATAATGTCATGCACTTTGGATACAAGCATCAGCTGAATGTCAACTCTTTGTACTGACTTATTACATATAAATATGAATGTGAACATGGTATTTAACATATATTGAATTACTTGACAAATAGAACATGAAAACAATGTATTAACAGTGTAATACCAGTTTAATTGTATTAAATACCATATTAAACACAAATGGGTCACTTTTGACCAACATATGGAAACTAAGGGCAGTGTTGCCCTTATGGTTAAAGACACCCTAATTGAGGCATTCCTGGTGTGTCTGATGAAAAGACCACTTCATGTATAAAGTATAGTCTAAAAGAAGATGACCTGGTCATTTTTGACCCATGCATGCATTTTAAGAAAAAAAAACTTTCAGAGAAGTTGTCTCTAAATGTATTCCCTTTGAATCACTGGTGTTGTAAAACATAACTAAGATAACTGAGAAAACAAATCTAGATAAACTCAGTGTTTTGGACTCATCCCTTTGTTGACACATCCCTTTTGTGTGCTTATTTCCAGCAAAATGATGGGCAGTTCACTGTGATACAGCTGGTGGGCATGTTGCGAGGGATTGCCTCTGGGATGAAATACCTCGCGGACATGAATTACGTTCATCGGGACCTGGCTGCCCGCAACATTTTAGTTAACAGTAATCTTGTCTGCAAGGTGTCTGATTTCGGACTCTCGCGCTTCTTGGAGGATGACACGTCTGACCCCACATACACCAGTGCCCTGGTGAGACGTCTTTCTTTATGTTATGGCATTCATGCATACTTGCTGTACTCTCACCTCAGAAATGATTTGACCTGTTTTTGATGTGGTTTATACAGGGGGGGAAGATACCTATTCGGTGGACCGCCCCAGAGGCCATCCAATACAGGAAGTTCACATCTGCCAGTGACGTATGGAGCTATGGCATTGTCATGTGGGAAGTGATGTCTTATGGAGAGCGGCCATATTGGGACATGACCAATCAAGATGTACGTTCTCCATCTCCTAAATTTATTAAGCTGTTAATTGAGTCAAGATGATGTGTGGTTAAATAACTTAAATGCATGCTTTTTATAAACAATACACAATTACACTAAACAAACAAAAGTTAGTTCTGGTTCTTTACTACTGTATGTATTAGTATAATGCTTTGTTCACTGTTGGTATCACTCTTTTTGGCTGTGTTCGCACCATTCCAGCTGTCAGTCTTTGTGTTGTTCGCTGACACGCAACGGTTGATCCTGTTTTTTATTTTTTTGCAACTATTTTTGTTTGCAGAGCAAAAGTAGACAAAATAACTGCCCATATTTTGTCTGTAAGTTACTCAATATTAACCCTTTTGTTAATAGAACTGTTGTATAAAAGAAATATCACATATGACTTAATTATACAATTAGATTTAGAATAAGATTTCTTGCTTTATTTAACGAGTATCAATAGAAATGCACATTACACGCTCATGCCAGAGACTGTTGATCGGTTGCAGTATGTTAGAGTGTGATAGATGAGAGCTGTGTAGCAATGTTGAATCAGAGGCTATGGTAAACAGCAGCGAGAGCACATCATAAATCTGCCCATGTGCTGCTTTGCTGTGTGCAAGGCCAAACCTCAGACCCCAAACACTGCATGAGCGCAATCAGTCTCTGCAGAAACAGTCACACTGATCATCACATCCCACTGGCCTCAGAATGCAGTGGAAGACATAAAGAAGGAAGACTTTGCATTTTTGGGTTTAAATTAGATGTTTGAACTGTATTTGTTTTTGTTTGAAGGATGTATTCTCTTGGTGGCAACATCACATGACTATGAGGATGATCTATCTTTCTATCTATCTCTGTCATTCTTTCCATACAGCCATTCATCCATCTATCTATCTATCTATCTATCTATCTATCTATCTATCTATCTATCTATCTATCTATCTATCTATCTATCTATCTATCTATCTATCTATCTATCTATCTGTCTGTCTGTCTATTTGTCTGTCTGTCTGTCCCGTATATCCTTCTTTCTTTCTTTCTGTCAAACTTTTCATCTATCCATCCATCAATCCATTCTTTTTATAGTTTGTCTAAGTTGTAAGTTGATCTTAATATACATTAAAATCTTGATGTAGATAAATATGGAAAAAAAAATCTTACTACCTATATATATATATATATATATATATATATATATATATATATATATATATATATATATATATATATCTATATATCTTGAAGCCTACCACTAAAGTTCACCTGTGTCTAATGCATGGTTTTTGTAAACATAAAGACGATTTCACAGGCAAGGCACAAAGCCACGTTAAACTTTCTCTGCCCTTGATGAGAGCTCTCATTTCTAGCATCCTTCTGGGTGGCTGGGAAAAGGGAAATTATGGGTCCAGATAAAAAATGGTTTCAAATTGAAAGTGCGAACTCTAATGCTCTAAGAGGGAGTGCAGATCTCTGCAGTTATCTTATTAGCGGCTCCAGATAGCATTGCGGTCCTCCCAACGGGCTGGCCGTTTGAGGCGGCTGAATGAGATTAATCAGGCCTTGAATAGAGTGCAGTAATGGTTGAAATAATGAGCTAGGGAACGCAGGGTCTCAATTGGGTCCTCTTCGTACTTTCCACTTTATGGACGCTTATCTTGCTCCCGCCACCAAGGCATCTTTTATGGTTTATAGCATGTCATTCACAGTATTCTGTGTTATTCAAATGTCACAAATACATTCACATCAGTTTTTTGTGAGTAACTACCTCAGAATAGTAATGCTACTAAATTAACTAGTTTTTCAGTGGTATCCAGTAACGATACTTTTGCCAACAAGTAGCTGTGTAGCATGCTAAATCACATTACTGTATTTATGAATTATATTTACAAATTGATGCAAACCGCAGCAACCTTTTAGGTCTCCGTTTTTAGATTGTTAGCCTAGTTAGACTATGTACCGGAGTGACGTAGTCACTATTTGCTCATTTATGCTTCGCATAAAACCTCAGTATCTGTTTCACACATTTAGTGCGGCTATGCAGTTTATTTGCTGGAGTACAAGACATATCTAAACACAGAGTGACGTTCTTGATTTCCTGTTACAACTTGCAACACATTTTCCAAACGTAAAATTAAGTCAGTGTATATATTATAGACCATGTGTTAATCATATTTAATTTGACAGATGTTGCATGATTATAGATGAGTAGGAGGGTTGGTAGCCAGAGTCAGCCAGAAAGCTGCAGTAAATGCAAGGCGTTGCCAAACTACTTGGAATACAAGAGTAAATCTACAGCCGTGGCCAAAAGTATTGGCAGTGACATAAATGTTGTGTTTTGCAAAGTTTGCTGCTTCAGTATTTGTAGATAATTTTTTCACATATTTCTATGGTATACTGGATAACAATGATAAGCATTTCATACGTTTTAAAGGCTTTTATTGGCAAAAATATTTAATATATGCAAAGATTCAATATTTACAGTGTTGTCCCTTGTTCTTCATATCCTCTACAATTCACTCTGGCATGCTGGATATAAGCTTCTGGGCCAAATTCTGACTGATGGTGATCAATTCTTGCCTTATTAGTGCTCGGAGTTGATCATCATTTGTGGGCTTCTGCTTGTCCACTCGCCTTTTGTGGACTGAACACAGGTTCTCAATGGGATTAAGATCTGGGGAGTTGCCTGGCCACAGATCAAAAATTTCAATGTAATGAACACAGAGCCACTTCATTATTACTCTTGCCTTGTGACATGGTGCTCCATCATGCTGGAAAATGCACGATCATCACCAAATATTTTCTGGATCATTGGGGAAGTTGCTCTCATAGGACGTTTTGATACCATTCTTTATTCATGGCAGTGTTTTTGGGCAGAATTGTGAGAGAACCCACTCCCTTGGTTGAAAAGCAACCCCACACATGGATGGTCTCAGGATGCTTAACTGTTGGCACGACACAGGACTCATGGTAGCGTTCACCTTTTCTTCTCCGGACTATCGATTTTCCAGATGTCCCAAACAGTCGGAAGGGGGCTTCATCAGAGAAAATAACTTTGCACCAGTCTTCTGCTGTCCAATCCTTGTACTTTCTGCAGAATTTCAGTCTGTTCTTGATTTTTTTCTTGGAGGGAAGTGGCTTCTTTGCTACCCTTCTTGACACCAGGCCATTGTCCAAAAGTCTTCGCCTCTGTGCGTGCAGATGCACTCACACCAACCAATATTGAGCCAATATTGAGCAAGCTCTGCACTGGTGGTGACACGATTCCATAGATGACTCCTCAGGAGGCGGGAGTCCTGGTGCTTGCTGGACATTCTGGGACGTCCTGAAGCCTTCTTCACTGCAGTTGAACCTCTCTCCTTGAAGTTCTTGATGGTCCGGTAAATGGTTCTTTGAGGTGCAATATTCTTTGCAGCAATTTCCTTGCATGTGAGGCCATTTTGATGCAAAAGGACAAAAAGATAAATTTTGATACAACTTAGTTATATGTAAAATAATTCCGTGTTTTTAGTTGTAAATTGTGCACATTATTTCAAACATTGATGGCTCATATCATTATAATATATACAATTTCATAATATAATATTACTTGATAGAATGTATAATTTTTTTATTTTTAACAAGTTAAAATGTGATTATAATAATGATGATATACAAATTATTAAAAAATAATTATACACTTTCTCATACTTTTTCAGGACAGGTTTTGTTCAGTTCTTTTTGTTTGTTCTGCACCTAATCAGCCTGAATGTAGCCTATTTTTTTGAAGGTTTGTTTGTGATTTTTTTCTTATAGAGAGAGATATATGAGCAACTTTTATTATTTAAACTTTGAACATTTATATTGTGAAATTAGAACATTTGGCGCAAATAAAAAAAATAAAAAAAGATTTGTCATACTTTGTTAAGTGTTATTAGGCCTTGTTTAATTGAGATCATATCAATTTATGAACCGCATATCATATATCGAACTGAATCATGAGATAAACTTAACCTCCCATTCCTAAATGTGTACTAGAATCAATTTCAATTCTATTGCGTCATTCGCAATGCATCTTTGGATTGTAGTTCATTCCCTCATGAAAGACATTTAAAGGATTAATTCACACCAAAATGATAATCATCTCATCATTTACTTACCTTTAAGCTATCCCAGGTGTGTATATCTTTCCTTCTTCAGCAGAACTGAAGTGAAGATTTCTATAAGTACATTTCATCTCTGTTTGTGCATATAATGCAAGTGAATGGGTGCCATCGGTCTGCTGGCTATTTGATGGTCCAAAAGTCATATTTAGGCAGCTTAAAAGTAATCCACATGACCCCAGTAGATAATTTAATGTCCTCTGAAGCAAACCAATTGTGTAAGAAAAAAATCGATAATTAAAATATTTTTTACTTCAAATAGTTGCTTCTGCTCAGCACTGGATTGTTGTTTGAACTGACGGTCGTTCCTCTGTTGTAAACAAAGCGCGTCCTTCCGACTTCTCGCTTAAATGCGCCATTGCACTTATGTCACTGACGCATCAACTGCTGGCAGGAAGCAAGTTTTTAAAGTGAATAAAGTTTTAATTATTGATTTAATTTTTACACAAACCTATCGATTTGCTTCTGATCGACTGGAGTCATGTGGATTACTTTTATGCTGCCTAAATATGACATCAAATAGCCAGCAGACTGATGGCACTCGTTTACTTGCATTGTATGGACAAACTGAGCTGAAATGTACTTATAGTTCAGCTGAAGAAGGAAAGATATACACATCTGGGATAGCTTAAAGGTAAGTAAATCATGAAAGGATTATCATTTCATTTAAAAATCTTTCATGTGGGAATGAACTATAATCCAATGATGCATTGCGAATGACACAATAGAATTAAAAATTATATAAAAATATAAAACTATTGATTAAAAATGTGTTAATTATAACTATAGAATGTATTTAAAGCATATTGCAAAAGATTCAGATATGTACAAATACAGTATATTCATATATTCACAAGTGTAGGGAGACTGATATGGTTGCGTCATTTTGCAGTGCTTCATGAAAGTGGGCGGTCGCTGCTGGGCTCTTGTGGTGTGGTGTATTTGCCGCGATTCTCTGATTGGTGGATTTTCCCCCTCAGGATCATGGGTACTGTAGTTGTTCTCCAGGAATTCCACTATTAAACACGATTTTTACACAAATTTATTAGAATTATTATTATATTTTTTATAGATTTAACAGAAACATACAACATCAGCTAACAACCTCAGAGCTCAAGTTGTATTGTAAGGCTTAAAATTTATCATTAATAATCAATTCCCCTATGGAAAACATTATTGAGATTTTTACTTTCGAAACCAGACTGTTGTGCGCTATTGACTAACACTTAAGCGGTCGCAGTGCGTATGCGTCAAACACATTCGTGTGAGCTCAAGATACATTTATTATACTTTGAAAGGCTGGAACACTTGACTGCACAAGGCAAAACAATATATGATCAGAGAGGAAATATACATTCTGCCAGATACATTTTATCACCGTCTTTATATTAATACCGCTGAGTTCTATTAACTGACTTCAAGAGGTATTTAGAAAACAGCTGTGTTGACCATAATCGCTTATTTATAGTCTGTGTGTGTATGCCATGTAAAAATGTGCTTGTGGGTGTGGGTGTGGGTGTGTGAAGGTTGAATTTGATCATGTGTGTGTTTGTGCCCAATGACAAATGGGTTCCTTGGGTTCCCCTAAGACCCAGATAGTGATCAGAGAGCATTTATGAAGACTGCAGATCAATCCTCTGTCTCCTACTGTGTTATAAGCCCTAAAGACACCAGCTCTTGTCTGACGCCGCCTGCTTCACGCCAAGCCTACAGTTCCTATCAAAACATTTGTACTTTATGGCAGTACGATAAATTCATTTCACTTCAATGAAATCTAATACATTATAGGTTTGTGTTACAGGATTAGACATCTACTGACACTGATTAAACATTCAAATTATCCAAAGTTATTACAAGTCAATTCAAGACATTTTTTATTTATATAGCGATTTTCACAACACACTTTGTTTCAAAGCAGCTGTACAGGAAATCATGCATTAACAAAAAATGAAACCATAATATCTATAAAGTCTTAGAGTCATCGTTGTGTAGTTTGATTAAATATGATTGTACATTTTGTATAAAAATAAATAATTCAATGATAATTGTATTTAGATCCCCTGTGAGCAAGCCGAAGGCGACTGTAGCAAGGAACACAAAACTCCATAAGATGTTAGTTAATGGAGAAAAATAACTTTGGGAGAAACCAGGCCTCTGGCTAAGCAGCATGTATATAATGACAATATTAGTTATTTATGTGCAGTGCACATTACACATTATCAAGCTCTAATTTAGCCCACATTATAACAGACTTTATAATCATTAACACACACCAGTCCTGTGAAATAATCACAGATGTCAAGAGTACAGCATAGCTTAAAAATGACATATACTGTTGGAAACGTGGATTGGACTGTATATATATATATATATATATATATATATATATATATATATATATATATATATATATGTAAAATTCCACACAGAAAATTTTGAGTGATGATGCAAATGAATCATTAAATCGATGCATTTAAAATGGACAGTTTAAACTGATTCGTTTAAATGAATCAAACTAACCAACTCTGTCTCATAATCATGAGACAAGGATCGCAAAACTAATGACACACTTAATGGCTTAAAAATGTGCATTAAAATCATTGTGATATTCATTATATCGCTAATTTTACAGCCACAGCTAAATCATTGTGAATGCTGTATATGGTGAATATTTGAAATATCGCCCCAGCCTGATATCATTTTCTGTCACTTTTTCACTGCACTCATAATGAAAATGAAAAGATCAAAATAAAAATCCCTAAAAAATTACAAATGATATGTATATTTTTATTACCTTTAGACACAGACAGACACGTCTACTGCAAAAAAAAAAAAAAAGTTCTTTGCGTGGCTATTCCCCACAGCCAGCCATAGACCATCACAGATCTGTGTCTCCCTCTGCAGGTCATCAATGCCATCGAGCAAGACTACCGACTGCCCCCTCCCATGGACTGCCCCAGCGCCCTCCACCAGCTCATGCTGGACTGCTGGCAGAAAGACCGTAACAACCGGCCCAAGTTCAGCCAGATTGTCAACAACCTGGACAAGATGATCCGTAACCCCAACAGCCTGAAGGCCATGACTCCTCTGTCCTCAGGGTGAGTTAAAAAACACACCGAGTAGAGGATTAGAGTTTGCTTGGATGGTGACAACAAATATTTAGTAAAATTGAGTGGTTCCAAAAAATGTGTGACCTGTCTACCTAGGCAGCATCATATGTGCACTCCCGAAACAGCAGTAACACTATTCTGCCTTCCGAGCCAGGGTTTCTCCCCTGATTGTAAGGAGGCTGTGTTAAAAATATTTCTGTCATTTTCTTAATTTTAAAAACATTTAGAGATAATTCCAAATGCTGTCTGTCATTTGCAAGATAAAAAAACAAGAAAGAGTACAATTTAAACCAAGCGTTGTGTGGTTAAAGCCTTAAAATTATACTAAAGTCTAAAATAAAAGTGTAAAAATGTAGAAAACAGAATTCTGCTTTCTAAAGACAGAAAAATAAATAAACAAATATGCAATTAAAACACTACTTAATTAAAAAAAGTTTAATATTAATATTAACAAATTAAATAAAAAAAGAAAGTGTAGCCTTTCTTAAGTGAACATTCCTTTAAGCCTTTTAAAGTCACTATTTCAAGGGCCAATAATAAAATAGAGACTGGAGTAAATAGTGATTTAGTGGTTAAACAAAAAAAAAAAAATGTATATAAAAATGTTCGAAAAATAATCATATGTGAAATTAAATTGCTTAAATTATTGACCGTCTTTATTGTGTTATTATTAGATTCAATGAATTTGGAAATCGTGAGATCAATCATGATTATTTGGTAAAACTGTTAACATTAGTTAACAACAACATTAGTAAACATGAACTAACAATGAACAATACTTGTTAAGCATTTATTAATCTTTGTTCATGTTAATTTCAACATATACTAATACATTTATAAAATCAAAGGTTGTGTTTGTTAACATTAATTTATGTACTGTGAACTAACATGAACTATATTATTAACTAACAAAGATGAATAAATGCTTTAAACAATGTATTGTTCATTGTTAGTTCATGATAACTAATGCATTAACTAATGTTAACAAATGGAACCTTATTGTATAGTGTTACATATTATTTTATTCTATTGACAGCCATAGTTGTATAAGTGTTTAGAAAGGTTTGCAATATATGTATACTGTATTTCTTAACCCTTTGCTTGCTCACTTGTAAAGCGATATTCTCAGTAAAGCTGCTTTTGAACAATATTTATTGTGAAAGTGCCATATAAATATATTTGAATTTAATTGAATATTTCTCGTTTCAGGTTTACATACAACATTTTTGAGTGAAAATATGACGATAAGAAAAAAGATACACTGTATATATGAAATAAATATATTTGGAGATAATATTTGACAGATAATACTTTAATCACACAGTATATTTTGGGCTTAGTACAGTGACAAAATAAAAGCCAATGATTTAGTTTTGATTAACTAACATGTTATCTTGAAAATATCACCCAGTAAAGTTGGGTCCATATACATGAAATTATAAAGCTGCTTTTATATTATTGGAACGGGGTCCCTTGCAAGGATATTATCATATTCGGGGCTCCTTGGTATTGAAAAGTTTGAAACCCCCTGCAATAAATAACAGGGGCATGCGTCCCCACACCACAGTTTATAACAGTTGCAATGCCCCTGACTTGATTACATTTTTAATTATTGAAAATAAGAATTTTGGCTAAATCATATCTAGATTTAAAATGTACAGAAATGGCCCACAACCCTACATAGGACATTCAATTATCAAATGAAATGGAAAAAAAAAACATTATGGATGGAACAATAGACTAAGCTGGAAATTTGACAATTTTGTACATCAATGATTATTTGTAGCCCAAGCTCTGATTGGCAAAGAAATACTAACAGTGAATTAAAGATATAACATTTATTATATAATTTAAAATATAAGGAGGTACTTCAAAATCAATAAATAAAAATAGGCCGTAGTGTTCGGCTTACAAAAAAGTTTGAAAGCCTCTGATCTTTGATACTTTATTTCGGTCAAAATTTAAAGCAGCATTCATACTCCACAGATGCACCAGGATTCCACATATTTTTTGTAAGAGACAAGCAAAATGTACACTACTAATAAACCCAATATTTATGTGTGCTTTGTGTTGTATATGCTTAAGAGTATTGCATCATAATACCAGACTCTATTGCAATCAATTGGAGATTGAGATTCCATTTCATTTATGATGCTGCTTTTGAAGACAGTAGCCTATGTAGGCCGTAGACAGCAAATCGCCTCACTTGGTTTTGGAACAGAGCTTAAGTTTAACCCTTTATTTTTAGTCATTCGGTGTGTTGTGCAAAAGTAGTAACAATAAATCACATTTATGTTGAAAGTTATGGAGATGTTTAAACAAGTTTCTTCAGTATTTAGTTTATAGAGACACATTGCCTTTTTGGAAAGGAGAATAGACACAGAAGTGCAACTTTACACTAAGGTATGCCGTGGCAACATCGAGGGATTGTAATGATGTTTTTAGTTTAAACACTGCACATACATAATATGGTATTGTATATCCGTCCTTGTTACATGATATACGTGTGGTTACAAAACAACATTACTTAATTCGAAGTTTCTTTTTGACACTTTTTCAGCTATTTAGTTCTTAGATTTGTCTGCCACACTCTGTGTTGCACAAATGTGTGTGTGTGTGTTCGGTGTTCCTATATTAGGGGGAATTTTTTACGTCTGACGTTTTGCAAGACTTTGTCTAAGACAGACTCGCACATGTCCTGCAAGGCACATTTAAAAAAACAAAACAAATGTAATATGACCTATATAGAGCTGTCTTTTTCCAAATGATTCTCTTCATTTTTTTAATCTGGGGGGAAATGCTTTGGTCTTCTTATACCTGTGGTGTCATTTATTAATGCCAAAGACTTTGTGTGTTATTTCTTTTGGCATTGAATTTCTGTGTAACAAACTCTTCTGTCACAATGCTGATGGTTAGAAGCTTGGGTTGTGCATGCTATCCACAAGTTCCTTTCGCCTGGAGGCTTATACGCCACAGAAATGTTTCTAGAAAGTATAGTCATCCGGGGGATGTTAATTGCATTTTTTGAAGAATTAAATACAAGGGCAGAGGATATTTTGCACTTAAATTCTCCACTCCACTCCACAGATTGAATCTTTATGACCCAAAAAATAAAATAGCCTGTAATTCTCATGTGAGTCACAATTGCCAAAAATATGCACGTGATTTCAGTTTTTTTTGCATTGATAATCATTTACCAAATAGACGTGCACCACATGTAATTTAGGAATGTACCATGTTTGGTGGGATTTATTTGTGGGGACTATATGGTATATGTGACTTGATGTTTAAAGGCTATTTCACTGTGTAAATTCGCAACAGTGTGACTCATCTCTCTCTCTTTCTCACTACCCCTTTAGAGTGCATTTGCCCTTGCTTGACCGCAGTGTGCCCGACTTCTCTAGCTTTAGTTGTGTGGATGACTGGTTGGACGCTATTAAGATGGGCCAGTACAAAGACAACTTCGCCAATGGAAACTTCACCAGCTTTGATCTCGTTTCCCAGATGACCATGGAGTAAGTCCAGTACCTGACAGAGAGAGAGGGAAGGTGGAAAAGAGAAAAGAATAAGGGGCAGTTCACACAGAATACGTTAGATGCAGCGCAACGAATGGACAATACAGGTGTCTCGAGACGCGTTTTCTTTTAACTTGACACGATGGGCCCTATTTTAAGAATGTTAGCACTAAGCACAGTACTATGCCATAATTCATAAGCACAAAGTTAGTCTTGGGAAGTGGGTTTGGCGAAATCACGTGGGCAAGGCACTAATTGGGTCAAGTGCAATTTAATTCTTCTTCGGCACCATCTATGTTCTATTATAATCCATTCCCTGTTAAGCATCAGTGATATAAACAAAGACAGCATATTCATAATAAGTTGGTAGCGTAAATTGACTGTATGCAATGAATTAGAAGAATAGCAATATGGACTTACACTATTTTGTGCATTAACTGCGTCCTTGTTAAATGGGACACACTCCTTTTATATGCATGGGAAATGTGATTCAGCATATGGATGTAGGTTCCATTAAATTATAGAAAATTAAAGTATTATTAATCATTTTCTTCTACTGACACACAAATCATTGCTTAGTATTAACCTTGATTGTATCGGCACACACTTCACTTCTACCGGTCGATTTTGATAAAACAAAAAAAAAAAAAGTAATTTTTTGAAACAAGAAAATTTTTAAACTAAAATATTTTTATATTCAAATTACACTTCAAACGAAATTAAAATATAATGAAGTGGTCAAAAAATTATTCAAAATCCAAACATTTTACTCTAAAATCACTTTATGACAACAGGTGGAAAAATACCAATACAAATTAGATCATAAATACAATTTTAAATATAAACAGAATAATTGAAATATAAACCATGACCTATAGATAGTTTAACACAAATGTCATAATTTTAGTTGTCAAATTTAGTCAAATAATAATTATTTTTTTTTTTCATAAAAAGGCTATTGTCAGGGACATAATTTGATGTTCCACATTATTTTCAGAGTTTGGACATGAACTATATTACCACTTGCTGGTGGAATCTCCAAACTGCAAATGCACAAACTGAGTTTATACTTTGCACTGAAAACAGACATGCTATTGAAATGTCTTAGCACAATTACCTATTTCTCAGGAAATGATAACAAAACGTAATTATCATACAATACACCCACAGTTAGTGCAAACACTCCCTCCTATGGCCACTTGCGCTTTACGCTGGCACGAAAATTACGCTTAGAATCAGTACAAAATTGGATAAGACATAGTGGACGGTCGTAGCACATAGCACTAGTGCATTTAATTGCAAAACTGGAAATCAATTGAAAAAAATGTTGGTATCTATCCTTTTCTGTGTTGCTGGCCATGTCAATCATAGTATAAATGGGAGCCACACCCATGCAAGCTTAAATTCCTCTCCTCACCGTGTTACCTAGCGAAACCAGACACGCATCATGGTGAAATCAAAGGAGGTGTTGTTGATTCAGAGACGCTTGGGTTGCGTAACAAACAGAGGATGATAGGGATAGACAAATTTATCTGTTCCTCAATCTTAAACTGACATGCTGAGTTTAGTTTGGCATCATGTGAATAAATATGTATTACTTTAGCGTTATGGTATCTACATAAGCATGCTCATGTTTCGTCTTGTCTCTCTCTTTGTGTGTAGAGATATTCTCAGGGTCGGAGTGACACTAGCAGGCCATCAGAAGAAGATCCTCAACAGTGTTCAGATGATGAGGGCCCAGATGAACCAGATCCAATCAGTAGAAGTTTGACACCAATGCCCCCATTAGACTGGGAAGAGGACAAGAGGAGGACCATCTTGAAGGGGTGGGGCAGCCACCACAGACCCCTGAGCCTGATTTTCCTTCTGGACTACCTAGGATATCCACCTGCCCTTTCTTCCAAATACTCTCTCGTTCTCCATCGGTGTCAGCCGAATTCTCCATGAACCCTTCAGCCGCCCTAATGGGCTCGTTCCGGGAAAACCGTGTCTGGCAAATTTGGTCACAACATCTGAACATTTAGCTTTAGCTTCCCCATATCCCTTCAATTTTCTCTTACTTCCTTTCCAGTTTTCTTATTTTATAAATTTTTTGTTTTGTCTTCTTTTCTTTTTTCTTTTTTTTAATTTTTGTAAAGAATTTTGTAAGCAATGACAAAACAAGGAATCTATATCAAATGTATAGATTGGTGTAAAAGTGCAGACTAAATTACAAGGCTACCCTTTAAAAGGGCAACGAAGAATCAGGACATGTAAAATTTTCCCCACAATATGCTTTAGAGATTTACTTTATAATATTTCATGCTGAAAATCTTGAACTGCCTGCTCATTGATGACACACGGGACATTCTGCCAGACCCTAATCCTTCTCCCCTTGTTGACAGCCGAGGGAAAAGGATGTGAACACCATGAAATGGACCTTCCTTTTGCCAGGCATTGCTGCCTTGAAGAAAATACGAGACTTTTAGTTTTGTAGTTTAAACCACTTCAACACGAACAAACAAACAGGAAAAAAGTCTTCACTCCTAAATAGTTACCTTACTCACAGTGTTGAATTTGTGATTTCTCATTGCTTGAGGGGAAAAAATGAAATATTTTATGTATAAGGCTAGACAGCCTGCCATATAGAACAACATCCCTTCGTACCTCGTCCTGTACATATCAGATGCACTTGAGAGTGTGAGGTCATCCACTTGATGTAGTCAAACATTCAGTTTCGGTTTCAGTATTAGACGGACTGACAGTGACATTTGATAGATTTTCTTTTGCGTGTGCAAAGGTGGTCATCTTGCATATTCTTCCTCCTTTTTCAAAGGTTTGTCATGGGCTAAGATGATTTAGTTTGAAAGACGCCATCAGATATTCTTACCCACAGTTGTATGCCGGAAAAATTCCTTAGAGTTGTTCTTTTTATGAACTGCATACAGAGAACGACCACAAGTGGATGGACGGTGCGGCCCTCGAATTATCTACCCTAGTCAGTTTTATGTTGGAATCCCTTCTGCGCGTGTGCGTGTGTGTATGTGCATGTGTGTGTGGCTCGGTGAGCCCAAGGAGCTGCAGTGCATGTGTGGTGCGAAGCTTGGATTTGATACACTTTGCAGATCACTGTGTTAATATGCCTCTATTTTTGCCACCAAAATTTGCTTTCTTTTAAAAAGATGTTTTATAATGAGGTGTTAGGGGTTTTCATATCTGATAAAGTATGCAGTTAGAGGAAATTTTCATAATGGGGACGTGACGTTCATCATTGTGGAGTATAGTTTTTATATAAGGATATTGATATTGTAAAACATTTTTGAACTGGGTACATTCACATTCATGTGACAAAACACGGGGCCATTAAAAAAAACAACGTTTAGGTAGAAATTTGAAATCTAGATGGTTTATGGTATTAAACTGGGCCATTTAACGAACACAAAACAATCGATATCTGCAAAATATTGTAAATTAGTTGTTGTGTATAGCTTTTATTTGATTTTTTACAGAGAAGACCTACAGTACAGTTTTCCAAATAATCCAAGGTATGGTACTTCCACAACACTCTCTGAGATTCTCTCTCTCTGTTACATACATATAAGAACCAAGACAACTATGTAAATAACATTCTCCTCCCTCAGAGAGATTTTTCTTCAAGGTGTGTTGGATTTTAGTGTACAGATTCATTTTTGTATGTGTTGTTTAAACTGAATGGAGAGTCACTATTGTCAATGTTCATTTTGGGCCTTTTCATTGTGTTCTAATATGGGCTGAGAGATGAACGTGTGCTTGTGTGTTTGTATGTCCAGGTACATCCAACGTATCATCATTGAGGTCACTGTGGTTAACCGTTGACATGCTTCTCACTCAGCCAACGAGGGTCTCACATTATTCCATAACCTCAGGGTTGACGTGCATCTTTAATCTATGTTAAAAGCATGCGGTACTGTGAGGTCAGTTTGGCGTAGGTAGGTGCACAGACTGATTCATCATTGAGTGTGGATAAAGTTCCAACGTAGTCTCATGACAACTCGTACGAGATGGAGAAATTTTAAAATATAGCACAACTTGGCCGGTAAGAAAGTTACGACATTTATTCACAAAGAAACCAAATATTCAACAAAAACAATATCAAACTGATACTATACAGGCTTCAAATTTTAGCCCAACACTTTATTTTAACCTTGTTTGACCCTGTGTACACATGTGTGGACGTTGTATTTTTGTTTCTCTATACGCAACACATAATTTTAATTTATTTAAACCGATCTCAGTTCAGGAGACTCTGTGCTGTCAGTAAAGGGTTGAACTTTCCACTCACAGAGTGCACAATCTCATCTGGTAAAAAACATAATTAGGTTTTTTACATTAAAACTCTATTGTCATCTGATATGCCATTTTAAAAATTTGAGCAATTTATCGTGAAACACCACACTGCTAAACACAATGTACACTAATGTGTACTTTAGTGCATTTTATCCTTAGAAATCCTTTATTTATTGTGCAATATCACATTGAGAATAAATGGGTTCTTCCAAAAGCAGAAATATTTTGCTTTCAGATCCTTTATATGGAGTTAGGATGAAAGGTGCATTTCGAACTGTTCTGAGACCAGTGCAGAAAGACAGCACACTGGAAGTCATCCACTAAATAGGGAAAAAGGGTGCATTTATGCATTTAATCCAAACTTCATATGAAAAGTTCAGTTTCAGGCAGCAAATGGTGTTTGAACAACATGTTTGGCAGACATGGGACAATGATAATCAGTACATAGATTTAGAATTTATAATGTATCATTTTATTTTAACATGGTTGGCAGTGATTGGATGATGCTGGCCATTACTTTGAATCAGAATTAATTATGCTTATTTCTGATTTAATGTCTGTAAACACTTTCTAAAACTTGGTATTATATAACATTTTAAAACTTAGTCTCGCTCTCTACATTTTTAGGAAAAATATTTACTCTAGATTTTTTATTTGTATTTATTTATTTATTTTTATTTTTGTGCATGTTTAATAGGTGCTGCTAGTTACAAATCAAAAAGTGAAATGGAAAATGCACACAGCAGTCACGCTCCAGAAAAGAAAGGAAACATCTGTGAAAAGAAATTTGGTTATTCATATTTTTTTATGCAATACAAATGACTGATTTACACTGATCAGTCACAGCATTAAAACCACTGATAGGTGAATAACATTTATGATCTTGTTACAATGGCACCTGTCAAGGGGTGGGATATATTAGGCCGAAAGTGAACAGTCAGTTCTTGAATTTCTTGTGTTAAAAGCAGGAAAAATGGGCAAGTATAAGGATCTGAGCAACTTTGACAAGAGCCAAATTGTGATGGCTAGATGACTGGGTCAGTGCATCTCCAAAATGGGTGTTCCCGGTATGCAGTGGTTTGTACCTACCAAAAGTGGTCCAAGGAAGGACAACTGGTGAACCGGCAACAGGGTCACTGATTCACATGAAGAGCGAAGGCTACCACATCTAGTCCGATCCCACAGAAGAGCTACTGTAGCACAAATTGTTGAAAACCTTAATGCTGGCCATGATAGAAAGGTGTCAGAACACACAGTGCATCGCAGCTTGCTGTGTATGGAGCTGCGCAGCCGCAGACTGATCAAAGTGCCCATACTGACCCCTGTCCACTATCGAAAGTGCCTACAATAGGCACATGAATGTCAGAACTGGACCATGGAGCAATGGAAGAAGGTTTGTTGTTGTTTACCTGGGAGAAAGTGATGGCAGTAGGATGCACTATGGGAAGAAGGCATCCCTGCAGAGGCAGTATGATGCTCTGGGCTCTTGGGTCATGTTGATGTTACTTTGACACGTACCACCTACCTAAAGATTGCTGCAGACCACGTACTCCACTTCATGGCGACGGTATTCCCTGATGGCAGTAGCCACTTTCAGCAGGATAGTGAGCCCTGCCACATTGCACAAATTGTTCAGGAATGGTTTGAGGAACATGACAAAGAGTTCAAGGTGTTGACCAGGCCTCCAAATTCCCCAGATCTCAATCCGATTGAGCATATATGGGATGTGCTGGACCAACAAGTCAAATCCATGGAGGCCCCACCTCACATCTTACAGGACTTAAAGGATCTGCTGGTAACATCTAGGTGCCAGATACCACAGGGCACCTTCATAGTTCTTGTGGAGTCCATGCCTCGATGTGTCAGAGCTGTATTGGCGGCACGAGTGGGACCTACACGATATTAGGCAGGTGGTTTAAATGTTGTAGCTGATCAGTGTATGTCAATACATTTTAATATAATTTATTTTCCTATTAAAATCATGGTTAGATTTAGGGTTTTGGTAAGGTGTTGCACTTTATGGTTAGATTTAGCTTACGGTTAAACTTAAAAAAACTGTAATAACATCATTGATTTCTTATGATTTCGCCATCTCGTACTATTTTTACAACTTGTCATGAGACCGGGTTGTAAAGTTCTCATCACAGTCTATGGCAGCAATGCTAATGGTGTTGATTTCGACTTTGTTCTTCCTATTACACAATGCTTCCATTAGAATGAAGATTCTGCTCGAATTTGCTCAGTCGTGCAGTGCTTGGGCATAAAACATAAATTTAGTTCAGCAGATAAGCCATCCAGGTGTGAACTGTTGTTATACATCCCAAATAGTTGAGAGACGACCCAGTCTACCTTTCCCACTTCCTGTACTCTATCCTCAATGTTACTCTGTCATTTGTTATCATGTGTCCAGAATGAGGGTAGTAGTTTTCTTTCCTTAGAGCTTGTCAAACTATATGGCCTTTAGGCTTCGCTTCTCAGCTTTTCCATGGATCTTAACTTTTTATCACTAGCAAGAGGCTACAAGGAGAAAGTAAATGAATCATGGCCACTTAAAATGTGCTGTAAGCAATTTTTTGGTGAATGCAACACACCTAAACAATATCACTAAAATGGGTGTCCTCATATATTACACCAAAAAGAGTCGGGAGAGTGGCTAATGCTTTTTTAGCCAATCGGAAATCACGTCTACCTAGCTGTCTTTTAAGAGTAAGAGCGGTGCGATGTAAAGGTGCAATCACGTTTATCTTTGCACAGCGAAATTCTGCAAGGCCAACAAAAAAATACGGCAACACATTCTATGGGAAATTCTTCACCACTGAAAATCCATTAAAGAAATGTAAGATTGCACAGATTCCCATTGAGGTAACAGTATTTCACCCAAAGAATTTTGCTATGCAAAGACAAATGTGACTGAGCCTTAATTCAGTGGCTTGTGAAAGTTAGTAAAATGGCATTTAACACCCTGTCCTAACCAGGCACAATTTCCACACAAAATAATTTGTCGAAATTGAAAGCAAAAATTCTGTGCAATATGACAATCACTGCCAGTTAGAGCATATTAAATGTTCAATATACAGTTATTTAGAGATGGGTTTGTTTTATTTTTTATTTTTATTTCTGACCAATGAGATTTAAATGTGGGCAGGGCTACCCAACCTAACGCTATCGCTTGTTACTTTGTTATAAAATGCACTTACATTACATTAGTTACATTTCAAACAGTGAGTATTTTAACATTTACAAATTGGCCCCATTTACTTCCATTAAGAGTGAAATGCAATACATTTTTGTGGTAATCAGCATTGTGCCGCAAATGCTGTTGATTAAACTTAACTTGTATTGAACCCAGAATATTCCCTTAAAACAGGAAGTTGGGTAGAAAATAATGAAGACCTTTTCACATTTTTTGTATTCTTATTGAGTAACCTGTGAACTACAATTTTCTCAATTGGACTGTAAATGTTAAATTTGTATACTTGCTATTGGTTTCATTTTGTCCACTTTTAGGGGTTAACAAGCATATAGATGGCATAAAAGCTAACAGACATGGAATAATGCTGCCTTTATGTGCTATCGGAATTATCCTACTTCCCATTTCTGAAGTGGTAATTACGAGTATGTCGCATTCAAGTGATTTGTTGTCGGAATTTTTTTTTAATTCATATATATTTCTTGAGGAACTTTTATTTTGAAACCAAAACAAATATTACTCAGCTTGTTGATGATAATGGAATTTTGGTCAAATATAAGCTATTTTTATGTTGTAAAAATGTACAACATACATCAAATATGACCAAAACGGTAAGCGCTAACAATTAGCAATATTTAGAAAATTAACAAGACCTGTCATTCACCATGTTGAAAGTTTATGACTCCTCCCATCACGTAAACTCGGGTATCAAAATTATCTCTTACGACTTGAGGGGTCGTTCATGTGCAACTTCCGAGTGGGAAACTCGTATACGATAATTCCGATAGCACGTGAAGGCAGTATAAGACACAAAATTCCCACTTCTATTACTTGTCGCATTATCACATCATGCCTGGTTAGGACATAGTGGATGTTCTCGCATCATATAACTGTACTAGTGATTGTGCCAGCAATCAAGCACCCACCTTAACCTGTCGGACCAGAACACATCCTCTTAATATTTAATGGCTTATCAGCATCATTGTTGCACTGTAAGACTAAAGGCTCTGAATCCCTCGTCTTCCTCAGAATAAAACCGCTTTCTACTTCACACTCCTTGGATAATCATTGTCACTCAAAATTGCAGCAGATCGACACATACACTGCTGTTCTGTCTCTACAGTACTGCCCGTGCAGGTTGGTTTGGTGTTAGTCTGGTCAACCAGTATAGCCTTTCTGATGGAGCAAATTGAACAAGGAAATCTTGCTCCAAAATCCAGCATCCAAATCACAACATATGCTGGTCTTCTCAGCAGGATGAGACTGTATTTTGATATGTCTGATCAGAAAACAAAGCGTTTAGAAGTTGAGAAGTTCATGACAGTAGTTTGGCGATATTTGCAGGCATTTTAAATCCACGTAACGGCACAGGATTAGCAGAGCTTTGAATGAAATCCAGTACTGAAGGGATATCCTGTAGGCTTGATCCTCATCTTATTTTCCTAGCAATGAAATGTGTTATTTCATAAGCATAGTTTTATGGGTTTATACTTTTTCACAAAACGGGGGGTTGTCTTGCAGTTTGGCACTGATGATCTCATGAGTTTCTGGCACTTTGTAAAGAGTGTTCTGAAGGAACATTAGCAGCCAATGAGCCTTTCTGTCTTAAGATTTGTTGGGAGATGGTTGCATATGTTGAAAGATTATGACATGGTTGGCAGTTATGGACATTTGGTACAATGGATTTTCTTCAACAAACCTGTGTTTACATAGAAATATTTCTTCACAACGATCTTATATAATTCTGTATTCCACATTTTTAGCCACAGTTGCTGAAGTTTATTTCTCGGTAGGGGACTAATTACTTCACATGTCTCGTTTTGTTGTTTAACAGAACGTAGGCCACAGACAAATGAGACGTGGCGTTATGGGTGTAAAAGAATCTCACACAGAGTAGCACTTCTATTGCACTTTTCACATGGACTATATCAACTTAAATGCAGATTTTACCTCAACATTTTCATGTGAGGCCTCTAAAAGTGCTGGGAAAGAACCGGCGTGTCTTTAAAAAACTCGGAAATCGACCTTTTTTCCAGATCAGTACAAAAACAGTGCACCGTTTAAAGGCTTTTGTTGAACATCATATGCTCGCCGCTACAGCTGAAATGATAAACCATTATTATGATGATTATAAGCGACTGTGAACGTAAATACAAGCTGGCTCTGGCTCACTCTCATTGGTCCATATTTGGTCAGAAGTTTAGTCTCGGATAGAAAATGGCTCACCTGAGCAGCGCTGGTGCCTGTTGGGCTGCAGCACCTTCTGCTTTTAGGCTGTCAGTAGTGCAGCTAGACTGTGATTTACTCCGCATGTCTCTCAGCCCTAGTTTTCAGTACAGGGCAGCAGACCTTTCCCTCTAGCTAGCCCAAATTGAGCACTGCCCACCTGGACAACTGTGATGAGATGGGAGGTCGTGTTTCGCTGTATAAAATGTGTATTTGACTGTAACCCTGTGAATGATGTAACAATTTCATTATTTGTAATATTGTTATTGGTTTATTTTCTAAAAATGGAAAAAGCCCAACTTGACTCTCCTCATTAAAAAATGAAATGAGATCTGTTATACAACTTGGCTGTGATTTTGTTTTTAAATTTTTTATAAAAAAAATGTTATTATTATGTTTTAAAGATACAAGACGATACTACTTGGAATTGAGAAAGTGAGTACAATGAATACAATATAATAAAATAACAAGCAAATAGCATGAAAAAAATGTGCAATTTTATGTAAAAATTGTGTGGTGTTCCCATTTAACACAACAAAAAAGTAATTTCTCACATACTCACAAACATATATATTCCTGCATTCAGGGCTGGACTGGTAATCTGGCATTCCGGGCATTTTCCCAGGGGGGCTAACGCACTTCGTGGCCGATCAGGGGTGGACTCGCCATCGGGAAAACTAAGCGGGCCGGTGTGTCGGCCACGAAACATGCAGAATGGGCCGCGATAAGCTGCATTCACACTGCCAGCGACACACAGCGACAAAACGATTTCATCACATTCATTTTCAATGAAAGCTGGCGACTTCCGGCAGCACGAGCGGCGGCGACCATTGGCGACCGGATGTGGGCGTGCCCAACGACGTGATAAAGTTGAGAAATGTTCAACTTTATGCAAAATAAGAGCGACTTTCGGGAGCGACAGTCAATACAAGTGAAGATGGTAGAACTCACATGGTCCTAATATTTTAATAATAATATTAATTTTAAAGAAATAGTGCTGTTTAGACTCTCAATATACACCATTAGCGACCTATCCTCCAGCCACTGGCAACATGCAGCGAAAAAGTAGTTGGCAGTGTGAATGCAGCCTTATGCAGAACGCGCTGCGATATGCAGAAAAGTTTTGGGCCAGTTGCTATGTAAAATCCCAGGCCAATTTCTCTTCCCAGTCCAGCCCTGCCTGCATTTCATAATATAACATTTGGAAACAAAAACATAAACTACAAAAACATTTAGTAAAATAAAAATAAGTAGGGGAGACCAGGGCTAGTTGTCACAATTTTTACTCCAGCAAATATTATTTCAGGGTGGGTTTTATTTTTTAAAGTACTTTTTTGCATAGCCACAAACCTTAAAGGGATAGTTTACCCAAAAATGAAAACTCCCTCATCATTTAATCACCCTCATTCCATCCCAGATGTGTATGACTTTCTTTTCGCTGAACAGAAATGAAGATTTTTGCTTACAATGCAAGTGAATGGTGGCCAGAACTTTGAAGGTCCAAAAATCACATAGAGGCAGCATAAAAGTAATAAAAAAAGAAAAAAAAGAAGTGATATAATGAATATTTAATCTGTTCTTTTTCTATAAATTCTCCTTCCTGCCCAGAAGGTGGCGACATGTACAAATCGCCAAAAACTTGAGAAGAAAGATGTGAAAGTGAAAGTGGAGATTTATAGTAAAAAAGGATTTAAGTATTGATCTGTTTCTCACCCACACCTATCATATCACTTCTGAAGTTATATATTTAACTATTGGAGTATTATGGATTACTTTTATGCAGCTTTCATGTTCTTTTTGATCCTTTAAAGGAGACCTATTATGCCCCTTTTTGCAAGATGTAATATAAGTCTCAGGTGTCCCCAGAATGTGTCTGTGATGCTTCAGCTCAAAATACCCCACGGATCATTTATTATACCATGTTATAAATGCCTCTTTTTGGGTGGAATCAAAAACACACTGATTTCGTGTGTCTCTTTAAATCCAAATTAGATGCTGCTCCCCGCCCTCTTTCCGGAAGAGGGCTGTGCCTTTACAGCTCGTGCTTCAGATACTACAGCAACAATAAATCAGTACCAATATGACTGATAGCGTAAATACCAGAGTTCAGCCATAGATGTATGAATATCAGAATCAGAATCAGAATCAGCTTTATTGCCAAGTATGCTTACACATACAAGGAATTTGTCTTGGTGACAGGAGCTTCCTGTCTACAACAATACAAACAATACCAAAAACAACAGCAAGACATAGGTAATTAAAAACAAAAAGAACACAAGAATAAATAATTATACATATATTACATACACTCACCTTCATACATACCCACATACACACGTAGTGCAAATCTAATACAATCTGTTATATAAAGAACAAAAAACTGTATATGATGTACAGAGCAATGTAAGTAATGGCAGAAGTGGATATGTTGGATAATATAAATTAAAATTAAAATTAAACTGTGTATTGCACATAATTATTGCTCAATGGGGCAATTTAATTGTTCATTAGATGGATGGCCTGAGGGAAAAAACTGTTCTTGTGTCTGACGGTTCTGGTGTTCAGAGCTCTGAAGCGCCGGCCAGAAGGCAACAGTTCAAAAAGGTAGTGGGCTGAGTGAGTGGGGTCCAGAGTGATTTTACCAGCCTTTTTCCTCACTCTGGAAGTGTATAGTTCTTGAAGGGGGGCAGGGGGCAACCGATAATCCTCTCAGCAGACCGAACTGTCCTTTGTAGTCTTCTGATGTCTGATTTCGTAGCTGCACCAAACCAGACAGTTATTGAAGTGCAGAGGACAGACTCAATGACTGCTGAGTAGAACTGTTTCAGCAGCACTGGTGGCAGGTTGAACTTCCTCAGCTGGCGAAGGAAGTACAACCTCTGCTGGGCCTTTTTCACAATGGAGTCGATGTGTATCTCCCACTTCAGGTCCTGTGAGATGGTAGTGCCCAGGAACCTGAATGACTCCACTGCTGCCACAGTGCTGTTTAGAATGGTGAGGGGGACAATGATGGGGTGTTCCTCCTAAAGTCCACAATCATCTCCACTGTTTTGAGCGTGTTCAGCTCCAGGTTGTTTTGACTGCACCAGAAAGCCAGCCGTTCAACCTCCTTTCTATATGCAGACTCATCATCATTTCGGATGAGGCCGATGACAGTGGTGTCGTCTGCAAACTTCAGGAGCCTGACAGAGGGGTCCTTGGTGGTGCAGTCATTGGTGTACAGGGAGAAGAGTAGTGGGGAGAGCACACATCCCTGGGGGGCACCAGTGCTGATGGTACAGGTGGTGGAAGTGAATTTTCCCTGCCTCACAAGCTGCTGCCTGTCCGTCAGAAAGCTGGTAATCCACTGACAGGTAGAGGTGGGAACAGGGAGTTGGTTTAATTTAGTCCGGAGTATAGCTGGTATGATTGTGTTGAAAGCCGAGCTGAAGTCCACAAAAAGGATCCTTACGTATGTCCCCGGTCTGTCCAGATGTTGCAGGACGTGATGCAAACCCATGTTGACTGCATCATCCACAGACCTGTTAGCTCGATAAGCAAATTGAAGGGGGTCCAGAAAGGGTCCAGTGATGTCCTTCAGGTGGGCCAACACCAGTCTCTCAAATGACTTCATGACCACAGATGTCAGGGCGACAGGTCTGTAGTCATTAAGTCCTGTGATTTTAGGTTTCTTAGGGACGGCGATAATAACGGAGCGTTTGAAGCAGCATGGGACTTCACACTGCTCCAGTGATCTATTGAAGATCTGAGTGAAGATGGGGGCCAGTTGGTTAGCACAGGAACGAAGGCACGCTGGTGAGATGCCATCTGGTCCTGGAGCCTTCCTTGACCTTTGCTTCCGAAAGACACGGCACACATCGTTCTCACAGATCTTGAGTGCAGGTAGTGTAGCAGGAGGGGGGTGGAGGGGGTTGCAGGAGGTGTTAATGGTTGTGTGAAATGAAGGTCCGAGTGCATGTGGGATGTGAAATCGGGCCTTTCAAATCTGCAGTAAAACACATTCAGGTCGTCAGCCAGTCGTTGGTCCGCCACAGGGTTGGGGGTATCTATATATATATAGATATGTATATCTGGTCTCCATGAATACAATCAGAGACAATGGTAACTTTAGCTGCATTAGCCGAGGAATCAGCTAACAAGCACATTCGGAAAGGCAATTCGCAAACATTCACAAAATGTAAATATGGTCCTGGAGGAACGTTGTCTCATTTCACTTTGTACTGTACTAACTGTATATGGTTGAACAACAATAAAAACCACTTGACTTGACTTGATAAGTGCGATACTTACATCTTCAGGATATAAAGCTGGAACACGAACAGTTGGTACTGATCCATGCTTGAGAATAAAAAAATTTGAAAATGCTGCTTTATATTGATACTAATTCACAAAGCAGTCCGGTGTAAAATGATATGCACAAACATACACACATTTTTGTATGTTTTGGGGCACATTTCCTTATATAAAGTTGTCCACTGCGTCTTCAGTGGCTCTGATGCCGGGAGTACATGAAGACTCTTATGTTACAGCCAACAACAGAACACTTATGATGCTTATGAAGCGGAGACATTATTCTCTTCACTGTATCTGCTTCAGCACGGGAAAAAATGGCAGACTGAGTGTAGATCACTCAGGGAAAGATCTATGATAATACGGTGGAGTCCGTCACCAGTCGTGGGTGAGTCCTGCTCTAATGTGACGTCACTATAGAACAGAAACAAAAACCGTTCATTTTGACAGTTTTTGATTAATAGAAATATAAGAAAGAGGAGTGGGTGGACTTAGTAGGGTGTTTGTAGGGTAGTTGAGTACACACACTGCTGACACACATATATGTACAAACACCATGTAAAAGTGAATTTGGCATAATAGGTCCACTTTAAAGTTCTGGCCACCATTAACTTGCATTGTATGAACCTACAGAGCTGAGATATTTATACAAATCTTCATTTGTGTTCAGCAGAAGAAAGAAAGCCATACACAATCTGCGATGGAATGAGGGTGAATAAATGATGAGAGAAGTTTCATTTTTGGGTGAACTATCTATTCCTTTAAACTATTAGCTACAAAAAATCTTTGAAATATTTTCACTGATATTACCCAGGAAAAATGAAACCGTTCATTGAACACATGTTGACCTTTTGTGAAATCAAAGCAAATTTTACAATTCTCTTTAAATGTAGGCTATAAACAGACTCTTATAGGTTATTCAGCAGTAAACAAACAGTAATAAGGCACAACATGATTCATTAAACAAAAAAAATAGAAAAGGTAACAGAAATATCAAAAGATTGTTTTGACTAACAAATAATGTAATTGTATAAATCATTTTATGACATTTAAAACACGCATGACAACAAGCCCTGACCTGACTTTAATTAAAAAATACCTTTGTCCTAAGCACACATTTAAACCTTTCGGTACAAATGTGCCTTCATTATGTAGCTGAACCTTGCCTGTGAATGTATGCCCATGTGGTTTGATTATGTTCGCTTGTTTACCCAAGAGCTATAACAAAAATATACTATGTACTTTGAATGACCAAATCGCCAAAATTATTCTAATTTAAGAGGGTTTTGAACTGTTTGAAACCACCATAAAAACCTCTGCTAGAAAAAACATTTTTGCATAATTGGTCTTTTGACTCCAAATCAAATCGTTAATGAGATACAGTCCTTCTGGCAACTAGTCCCATGTGACAACTAGCCGCATTGTCCACTACGGAATAAAAGTGCAACACTTTACAATATGGTTCTTTTTGTTAGCATTAGATAATGCATTAGGTAACTAAAACTTGACAATATTTTTTTTATGTGAACATTTACAACTTTTAAAAATGTATTAAATGTCTCAATGCTACACCATACAATGACATT